>NC_063045.1:25894660-26230103 GCF_018812025.1 Megalobrama amblycephala
AAACATATCTATGCATAGATTGTCTGTTCTTCTTCTTCTGCACTTTTTCCTGTTGTGGCGGTTAGCAAACAGCGTTGCATTACCACGCACCCCTTCTGGATTGGAGTGTGAATCGCCTGTGACCGACTGTATTCGTCTGACTGTATGCACCGAACTGTGACGTCTGTACCGTGACGAATATATTTACCATTACACCCCAGATAGATAGATTCCAGGGGTCAAAAAAAAAAAAAAAAAATTATATATATATAGCCTATATATATATATATATAAATCAAACACTTTCCACAATCAAATATCTTACCTATAGTAAATGGATTAGAGAGCAGATTTGTGTGGGTGAACATCATCTAATATCTACACCCGCATTCACCCACAATCACTAACATGAAACATTACGTTCGTGTTGAACTTATGCTGGTGTTATTCGATAACGTTGCCTGTTTAAGAGCAGCCGAGCATTTGATGGGGTCGCGAAGTGGATCTAGACGAGATCCAAGAAAAGCTCCTCCGCAATATCAGACATCCAAGAGCTCTGATCTGCAGTCTGCGCTCATGAAGCGATTAAGAGAAGTCAGGTTAATGACAGGGTTTGGGTTCCCATTTCTCCTTTATCTCTGAAAAGTGCTGCCGCCGTTTCCTTCTTTTTACAACGTGTTGCCATGGAAATACAGAGGCACATGCTAAATGACTGATATATGAGATCTTGCTTTAATTAGAGCCTTTTGTCTGATATTCCAGCAAGTGGAAGTTCATGAACAAATGCAGCAGGTAGAGTAACTTTCCTAATAAGAAATATACATTTTTCAGGGCAAGTCTATGGGATTTTTTGCCTGCTTTATCAAGTCATGCTGGTCTTAGGAAATGCCCCAAATAAAAAAAAAAAAATCTGCATAATCATTTTCCACTGGATTTATTTCAATCTTGCCAAAAGCATGTGAAATAGACAGAGTGAAAACACACATTAAATATCTGATAACATGATCACCTAAACAATTTATTTTACACTTAGACTCATTTTTGAAATTACACAGAGGAACTGCAATACACTGTTTACATAGTGTTTATCAAGTGCCAGATAATGCAAATTATGCAAATCTTGGGATTCCTCTTCGCTTTCATAATCTATTATGAAGTACAAAATAGATTTGACTGGATTCATTTGTTTCGATGTACCAGCATATAATAAGATACAGTTTTTGTAGTCTAACAAGAGGGCGGTGCTCCAGAGTTGCGATTAACTCTGTTCCTCTTCCTGTTTGAGACGTTTTCGCAGATGATCACCAATTGCAGCCAAAGGGTTGGTCTTGAAGGTGCGATTTTTCATGGCTTCATTGAAGTGAGATGCTTCCGTCTCGCTAGGGGGAAAAAAAAAAGATTAAAATTTGACTTTGTTAAAATAATCTGTGCACAATAAAAATGTTATGTGACAAAACCAAGAATGCTTACAATGGTGAACAAGGAGACCTGCTAAAATTATCTTAGAAAGTAAATAAATTATTAAGTAACTTAGAAAGTAACTAAATAATATATTTATGTACATATTTAGTATAAAGAAAATTTGGTATATTTGTATAACCCAAGATATTTTTAGTAACATTACTTACATGGCAATTACATGTTCGGTTATTGTATTTAAATAATATAAATCAAATAAATAATTTATAATAATAAAAGTTTTTTTTTTTTTTTAATTAAATATATTGTTTAAGTAATATATATTAATATAAATTTAATATTTATATAATATATTAATTTATATATTAATTTTTTAATAATTTATTGTTTTTTTTTCATTAAGGTCATTTGCTTAATTGTTATGACAAACAAATGAATAAATAAATAAATAAATAAATAAATAAAGTCATAACATCCCTAAAATAGGCTTTAGTTTCTTTATGCAAAACAATCTCATCCCTTTTTTTTGGGGGGGGGGTAAATTTGACCTAGACATGTTTTTGACAGGGTTTTTTTAGATTTTCCCATTAAAGGTCCCGTTTTTCGTGGTTTTTTGAAGCTTTGATTGTGTTTATAGTGTGCAATATAACATGTGTTCATGTTTCGCGTGTAAAAAAACACAGTATTTTTCACATAATTTACTTATCTGTATACCGCTGTTTCCACTGTCATAAAAACGGGCTGATGACTTCCTTGTTCTATGAAGTCCCTCCTTCAGAAATACGTAACGAGTTCTGATTGTGCCAGCGGTTCCTGTGTTGTGATTCGACAGCAGCTTCTGCTCCATCTTTCAAGAATAATCTTTGTGCGAATCCGGCATTAAACTGATTGAGATTGAGGAAGCTGTCCTCAGCAAAATGTGCTGCACATAGTTTTACATGTGGATTATCATTTTCGGGAACCGAGTTAAACATAAATTGTAACCATTGATCTCTAAGTACAGCGTCCCTGGGAAGGCCAAACAAAGCTGATTGGACTGCGGGATGAAAATAACAGCGTTTCGACGACATGGCGACAAACACACTCTACAAACGCAACTCTTGCTCTTCTCCGTGGGAGCGCAACAAGACCACGCCCCCTTTTTTTGTGTATTCCTGTGGGTGGAGGTTAGTCAAAAAACTGTTTTAGTGACGTCATTAAAGAAGGAAGTAGAGGGATGTAGTCCAAACTGGCCGTTCGATGTAGGCGACTTCTGTTAAATAAAATATCTCGCTTGGTATTGAACTTTGAGCTTTAAAATTTTACAGATTTTATTTATACTCTAACAACAACATTACACACTAACTAAAGTTTGAAACATGGGATCACGAAGAACGGGACCTTTAACCACTAGGTTTTTGTTGCATGGTTATTGTATTTAAATACTTTACTTTAATATAAATTAAATAAATAATTTATAATATTAAATTGTATAATAACAATTAAATTGTTTATAGTAATAATAGTTTAAATAATATTTTTTGCATTTCAATATATATATATATTATTTAAATATAAAATAATTTATATATATTTTGCAATAATTTGTTATTTCATTAAGGTAATGTGCTTAATTGTCATGAAAATGCAAAAAAAAAAAAATAGAGTCATAATATACATAAAATAGGCTTTAGTGTTTTTATGCAAAATTAAATTTTTATACAGGTTTTTTGTGTGCGTGTTTTTTTTTTAAAAAGATTCTGATGCTATATGATTGATAAAATAAAATACTGATGTGAAATTAGCATTAGCAAAGTTTGGGAATTAGAGGGAAGCCATTATCTTACAGTAGCTTTCGTTTCTGGGCTGGTTTCATCTGGGTGAAGTCTGTGGGTTCTGGCTTCTTCTTAACTGAACTGAGACAAGAAAATGAACAAACATTTGTGTTACATGCAGAACCATTTATATTTAGCATCATTAACTTGCTAACAAAAAAAAAAAAAGTCAGGAAAAAAAGCCTGTCTGCTCAAATGTGTTATATATAGAGACTTAAAGGCATGTTTGAAGATGCACTTTGAAGTTCTCCAGAGCACAGGCTTTCCTCACACAAGTGTAATTTATTTGAGTTACTCATGCAAGAGAAAGCAAGACTTCACAACATACATCAAATGACTAACAGATAAAACAGTACAAACACAAACAGAGAAAAACAGACAAATGTGTTTTGGATCAAGGCAATTACACAGCTGTGAAAAAATAGCTTCGGACTTTCGCATGCTCAGCCAAACGCCCAATTAATTTGCAAAAACAGCACGACTGCTGCCAACCCGTGGCATGCTTAATTTCTTAAGAAACACATTTAGAGCATTTGTGTGCGATATAAATACGTTTTTTTTTACTATAATCTGCTTATAAGAGATTGCCAAAAAATATCAAAGCCTGAAATGTTTTGAGTGCTGTTCAAGGTTTACATTTCAACACTTACCGTACCACAAACATGTTTATAAATACTTGCCATCACAAAAGACTTTAAAGTTACATGAAGTTGTTTCACAAAACTTTAAAAACCTTTATTTATTTTTCACAAAACTTTAAAAACCTTTATTTATTTATAGGGCTGCACGATTTAGCAACAACAGCAAACAAATGGGTTTTCAAATTAAAAAATGAAATTAAATAACATCTTTCATGCAAATTGTTATAATCCCGATTATTGAGGTCAATATTGCGATTGCGATTTGCGATAGCGATATAATAAACAAATAAAAGTATCATAAAAAGAGTATAAAAATCGAGTGACTCTAGACCGTTTAATCTGTATTAAACACAGCTCATTATTTCCATCCGGGACGAAACATAGGATTGGCTTAGGCGGCTGTCACTCTCTCGCAACCATGGCAACACCCTTTTGCCACACATGACCTGCCCACTTGCGCGCGCACGTTTGATTTGGGGATCCAAGAGGCATGGATCCTAGGAATACCAAAACAATGGCAGAGAAACAGCAAGCTAAATTCACAGTATCGGCCTATGCAGTTAGTGAAGGCAAACCAGGCAAAAAAAGGAAGACAGTAACAGTACAAGAAAAGGCAATGAACAAAAGTCTTTGGATAAACAAAGAAATAAAACGCGAGTTAATATCGGCGTGGCTTTCCAGCGATGGCGAGAACTGAGGGAACTCAAGGGGCTGAAAAGTGACTCCTTGATGGCTTTATTTCTGCTGGACAGGTAAATCTTTCTTTTTGTATTTTGATCATCAATTTTTTTGTTTATTTTTTCATGAAGCATGTGTCATTAGCACACGTAGCTGCGTAATATAGCTAACATAACATTACTTAGCGAGCCGTAGTAGAGACGATAAATAATGATAGCTATAGTGTTGAATTGTGCATAATTTTACCCTCTGTCTAACTCTTTTACCATGTTCACCTGTAAGTTTACCTGCACGTTTTTTTTCGCCTTTGTTTTGTTTTTAATTCTCTACCTATGTTTACTGATGTCTTTATCTTGTATCTTGTTCGTACACACTTTGTTGTATGTGTGTGTTATTATTTTGTGTCTGCAATGCAGTTGTGAGTTGATATTTGAGTGTATGTTACTCTGTTGATCTGTAGAACAACGTATATGTTATGAATCTTACACGAAATTCATCTTCATCACAGTGTAAATGATGGTAATGGAAAAACGTGTATCATGCAACCTGTTTTTAGCTTTGCCTTATAGATAGCTCGTTAGCGAATCAAAAAATATATATTTTAAACTTTACCAATATCAATATGCTAGCTTGATAGTGAGTACTAAAATACATCTTGTTTGTTTATCTTCATAATTATAAAGTTATTTTTATTACATGTGATTCTGACATGATGTCACTACATGCCGTGCTCCTTCCTCTCCGCTCGTCTCAGGTAAATAATGCGTCTTCCAGCTCAGTGGTCGGAGTCACACGTTCATGCGTTTTGGGGGCGTGGCTTTGGAAGGAGCCCAGAAGGGAGGGGGTGGAGTGAATGGAAATAATGAGCTGTCTTTAAAACAGTCGTGAGAGGTCTACAGACACTCGATTTTTATACTTTCTTTTTCAGAGTACTTACATTTTAATTATGTATTGATATATAAATAAAGTTTAAACAAATTTTGAAAAAAAGTTTTTATACATTTTTTTGCCTACCCTGCCTTTAACTTTGCATTTATTACTTAGCCCACTTAAACTATTCTGATACCATAGCATAAACTGCTAGCCTAAATAATACATTATTAAAGGCAAGTGAACAGACTGTAAAAAGAACAAATACTGTACACCAATTACAACAAGCATAGATAAATACTACATAAAGTTACAAATAAAGTATAAGGTCTAACTGTAGTATTAATTTTCATGCACAGAAATGTAATAATTAAATGTAAAATGACACTTCGTTGTATAAATTTAATATAGATTAATCTTTGTTAAAGCTGTGTTTTGTTGTTTGATTTACATGACAGACAACAGCAGGTATTTATAGGTTGCTGTCACTTTAAGAGTAAGACATGCACGCACACATCGGACAGATACATCGGAATTCTCACCTCGTTCAATTAAGACATAACTGAATGTGTTTACATGAATACTTGCTGAGAGGGGTATTTTGACTGACATAATGCGTGTATGTGACCATCCAAGTGCACTGAGGACGCGAAAGAGAAATCAATTTGGAGTTCGCGAGCTATAACGCGCCTCTCTCTCTCTCTGTGCGCGCGCGAGCCTTGTATGTATGTGCGTCATGTACGCACCTATAACAGCGCTGTGTGCGATACCGAATTAAATCCTCTTTCCTCTTCAACCACTACTAATCTGGGTTTATAATCTTATAGCCAAAATATCGCCATATAACAGAGGTAGCGTTTTTTTCTTGCCACCAGTTCAGTGACCGTTTGCTCCGCATCCATCTTTACCCGTTCTCTGCGCTGCACACCGGAAAAGTCATGACCATGCGCGCCACACATGCCACTGCCTAAACTGAAACTGACTGGTCTTCTTTTTATTAGCGGTGTATAAAATGGGCAAACAGCTCTCAGATAATGGGTTGTTGTGTCCACACATGTATTTTTTTTTTTATTTATTAACTTATTATTATTTTATTTCGTAAAATCGCAGCATTTTGCGTCATATAATCGCACAAGCTTGACATCGCGATTGCGATTGCGATATGATTAATCGTGCAGCTCTATTTATTTATTTAAATGATTCCCACACCTGACCATGTATTTTTATGACTTTTCCACTTGTTTGTGATTACTGGATAGTTTGTTTTAATCTTAAACTTTATTGAAAAAGAACAATTTCTAGGGGATTCAATTTTTTTTGTTCTGCGCCGCGAGAGCAAATCCACATTGGTGCAGTTCCAAAAAATGAGAACGTGATATGGTCAAACCGACGCCATCGTTACTGTTTGTATCACTGTGTTTACAAGTGCTGAGGAAGATCTGGAGCTGAAATCCAGATATGGTAATGGTCACCTGGTTTCCGACACGCTCTGTAAGCGGTAGACCAATCACAACCGACTGGGCCATCTGACCAATCAGAGCAGAGTAGGCTCTCGGAAAGGAGGGGTTTAGAGAGACTGAATCCTTTATCGAACCATTTCAAACACTGTAAGAAATTAGGTGATGCAATGTATATTATTAAAAAAATAAAGTCTTTTTTGACCTTGGATGCATGTAAACCTGTTGTAAAAGACCTCCAAAACAAAATAGCATAACAGGGGCACTTTAATAATACAATAAATATTGAGGAAATATGTAAAAATCAGGGGGCAGAGTGAAAGCAAAAATGTACACTGGCTTGCAGAAGATGAATACAAATTTGGTTTGAATCCCACTGCAAGAGAAACAGGTGTTGAATGAAATCTGTTACGATGTGTTGCTTAAAGACTATTAATGAGCGCTTACTCATGCCGACACTCATATGCCAGCATACACAATCATTATGTTTCTGTGTAGAATTGAGAAAAGTGAGTACTTACACTTTATTTTTCCGGCGTGCACTGCCAGGGGTTTTGAAAGATGGGAGGAGCTGGGAAAGTTCAGGAAGAGCGTCGGCCAGTGGCCTCATGTCGCCCACAACGGGCGTGGCCTTCCTCCGCGCTTGTGCCACCTGCTGTTCGCGGGCCAGTTTGATCGCACTGATCTCTACAGATGGTAAAGAGACAAACAAACTTGAGACAAAGACGGTTTTCTGATCACACAAAGCAGTAGATGCAAATTCTTGTGCAGACATTCATTAAAATTCACACATGTTCTTTGAGCTGTTGTGCTGATGTGGGTAACAGAAGTTTGAAGTCAATTTCTGATCCTCCTCTTCTTGCCATATCTTGTTCTCTGGCAAACAGCATAAAAAGGAATAGAATAGAATAGAATAGAATAGAATAGAATAGAATAGAATAAAATAAAATAAAATAAGAAAAACTAATAATAAAAAAATGTACTAGAAATTAGTCAAAATAAAAACAATAAAATGACAATTTAAAAAGGCATAAAATAAAAACATAAAAATGTATAAAATAAAAAAGGTATATTTTAATATATTAAAAAAAAAAAAAAAAAAAAAAAAATATCGATAAATTAACCTTAAAAGCAAAAAATACAAGATATAAAAGGGCACAAATAAAAAGCATGAACAATTTTATATATAATATATATATATATATATATATATATATATATATATATATAAATATATATAAAAATTGTTCATGCTTTTTATTTATGCCCTTTTATATCTTTTGTATTTTATTATATATATATATTATATAAAAATAAAATTACATAAAATGATGTTATTTCAAAATAAAAACAAAAATAAAAAGTAAATTCATTCAATAAAATGGTATAAAAATGAATTTTAAAAATATGAAAGCATAAAATAAACAAAAACTAAAAAGGTATACAATAAAAATGAGAAAATAAAAAGCAACAAAAATAAAATACAACTTAATTAAATAAAATAGCAAAAAAGGCATTTTAAAAATACAAAACCAGAAAATAAATACAAATAAATGTAAAATAAAAAGTATATATTAAAAAGATATAAATAAAAAGCAATATAAATTCTTAATCAAAAGATATAAATTAAAAAAAATGTATAAAATAAAAAGCAACAAAAATTAAATATAAATTCATAAAATAAAATGGCAAAAAATGCATTTAAAAAAATAGCATAAAAGCATAAAATAAACAAAAAAATGTAAAATAAACAAAATAAAAAGAGTATACATTAAAGTTATCAAAAACAAAGCATAAAAATACATTTTTCAAATAAAAAGGTATATATATATATTATTTTTTTAATATTATACATAAAAAGACAAAATAATTAAGGTAAAGAAAAATGGAATCAAAAGGAATTGTTTCATTGTTTTTAAACAATGGTCTGAAATCAGAAACATCGGTCAAATCTTTTCTGATAAAAAAAAAAAAAAGTTGGTTTAAAGGGTCATTTTATTCTGGTAGGATCAGTATGACTTCCTGTCCAGGTCATAGACAGAAAATAAATACTGCAGGGACAGACTGATGTCACCAGACCATCTAAAACCAAAGCAAACCTCTGAGATGGAAAGCAGGACACACCAGGTACTTCAGTCAAAAAAAACAAAGTACATGTAGGGAAGAAAAACAGATGGAGAAGTGTTTCTTTGACAGAAGCACTTAGTTACAAGTACGTGATTTTGCAAACACAAACGAAATGCCATTCTTCACCTGACAAGAGGCCATTTGGGGGTGTTTTTTTTTTTTACATCTACATCCCTGTTACTGTACACCCTTTGTTAAAACCTTGAAGGTCTTTGAGCTTTATGAATCCATCAACATCTTAATCCTCCCCCCTTTTTAATTTCCTGAAAGTCCGACATGCAGTCTGAGGCTTGGGTTTCGGCTGGAGCCGTGAGCCCCATTAGATCCTAATTATAATCACCTCGGACGGAGCTTGTGTTACACGACGCATTGATCGGCCGGAACGATTACAGGCGTCAGAATCAGGGTGTGGCGTTAATGATCCTGCCATATCCATCTCTGAGGTTCCCGTCGCTCCATGAGAGAATTGCAGATCAGTTCACAATGAAAGAAATATCCTCATATGAGCGTTTTGGGATTGTGTTCGCTGGACTTTTGATGATATTTGTGCTTTTCTTTGTGGGAAAAGAAAAGGTCCTAAAAAGAGAAGGTGAAAAAAAAACAAAAAAAAAACACTCACTGTTGAGCCATCTTTCCCTCCGCTCCTTCATTTTTTCTTTCTTCGACTGATGTTTCTTTTCCCCCGTGCCTGGGGGGGAGGGAAAAAAGACATTTCCATATGGATAATTATTGATCAATTCAATAACATTCAACATGACTGACCTTTGAAGATGCTATGTATTTAAGACACACAAAAAATAAAAACAAAGTTCTTTATTCTTAAAAGCAGATGAAGAAAAAGCAAAACAAAACACACTTTATGTTAAGTTTAGAATGTAACGCAGATTAGTAAATCATTTTCGGTAACTAAATAAAACAGAAATCTAAAAATAAATGAAAAGGAATAAAATAAATTAAGAGACAAAACAGGAATAAAAATAAAATCAAAATGCATTAAAAATAAAGCCATAAAATGTTGTAAAATGATAGATGATTAAAAAAGTATAAAATGTATACATAAATAAAAAATGGAATAAAACATAATAGAATGGCATAAAAGTGGAAGACTTATTTAAACCAGTGTTATTTTAGTATTATATTATTTTATATAAATAACTTTTTTTATTTTCAGTTCAAATTTTAGATTAAGTTTTTGTAATTTTGTTTTATGCTTTTGTCGTTTTTATTAGTTTTTCTTTTTCTTTTTTCTATTTTCTATTTTTTTTTATTTCTATTTAGCTTAAAATGTATTTTTATTTCAGTTTTAGTTTTAGTAATTTTTTACTTCAACTTAAACATTTTATTTTAGTTGCCAAGGCAACATGTCTAATTTTAATTTTTGACAGAAGTTTGCAGTTTTCATCTAATATTTCAATTTTACTTCTGCTTTATTTTGATTAATGAAAACTAATTTTAATTGTTTTAGTTAAATCACAACCCTAGTTTAAACAGAAAAAGCAAAACAAATGCACTGGACTTTGAAGTTATTCTTTGAAGAGAGCTTTATATTTGGTTTGAATGCAGGTGTTTTGGTTCGTTCTGGTTTTGTTTTGTCTGCGGGGATTGAACTCTGTGCACCTGTTAAAATAAAGTAGTGGCAGCCAATCAGTTAAGGACACAGATGGCTGCTAACACAAAGGATGCAGGTTCAGTTCCCAACAGGAATGATCCAGGAACTGCACTGTTAGATCACAATTTTACCCTTGAGAAACATGCATATAAGCTGTAAAACAACATGAACAAGCATTAGAAACATGTTTCTTCATTACTTTCATAATGTAAAACAGAATATTCAACAGAAAATAATCTAGGGTTAGAAGAATAAAACTATTTTTTTTTTAAATTACACACTATTTTTCATCATAAGACACTCTTTGAAATCTAATGTCCACATGTGAATACTATGACATGTGCCATGGCTGCGAGATTGTATATGGAATGGAAAATAACATGTGTAGATTACAGTAGGATGTCTGTTGTTTTAACTGCATGTAACTTCCTGTTCCCGGATGGTGACGTCTTATCAGCGGGAGCATATTGTGTGTATTTAATGATTGTACTGACCTCTGGGGATCAGATCGAGTGTGACGTGGATTCTATATGTACCTTTTTGTGTATGAATCAGCTTAATTCCCATTTGACAGAAGTCATTCAGTCCACAGAGGTCAAACCATAAATAAACTTCTTTTGTATGTCACACACAAGATTTACATGCTTCAATTTCAGAAAATGCACTTAACAAAAGTGATTAAATTGTTATTAATCATTTAATATACTGTGATAGTATAATCAATAATAATTACTGTTAATTAAATAATATTAAATTCCTGTGCATTGAAAAAATAAAAATGTCAAAATTTATGTTCTTCACTTTCAGAAAATGCACTTGTGAACTTAATAATATCAAAATTGTTATTAACCCTTTGATGCATGGTGACTATTACAGATGTGTGATTCTCTCAGAATTAATAATTCAGAATTATTTATTCCATATTATTAGATGAGGAATCATAAAAACACCCCAAAACATTAAGATCAGTGTTGTTACTGTTAACTAAAACAAAAACTATTCAAATAGTTGTTTTTAATTAAAATAAAGCTGAAATCAAGTAAATAAAATAAATATTAGATGAAAAACTTAAATCAGAAATAAAAAGTTAGAGTACTAAAATTAGTAAAACTGAAATAAATTAAAGCTAAATAGAGATATTTAAAAAAACTAATAAAAATTACAAAAGTCTAAAACAAACTAAAATTAAGATGAAAACGAATATATATATTAATTAAATACAGTTTTTTTTTTCATTTGTGATTAAAAATTCATGCATCACAGGGTTTTTAATTTATTATTATTATAACACATTCTGATTGTTATCATAATCAATAATACTTGGTTAAAATAACATTTAAATTTTTGTGCACTGAAAAAAAAAAATTACCACAAAAACTAAATTTTTTTTCACTTGGCACTCTGAAATGATCTGCGTTATGCAACATATGTAAAAAACAGTTAGACTGCAGTGATCGTTGTGTCCAAAAATAACACAAATGCATTAAAACCAGAGAGCATGAAAATGAGTCGACCTCTGCGATTTCGATCACCAGGGGAGAAACTCAGCTCAACAAGCTTTTGGTTGCCGAGCAACATTCTAAGAAAAAGAGCATTTGTATGAGATATGTGGTCATCCAAAACGCCTTCACATTTCTGCAAAGGTCCGTTCACCGAGAGATAGAAGAGAAAATCTGATAGTCTTGACAGCCTGAATGACCTGCACTGACCTCTCTTGCCCTGCTGTGGACATTTATCGTGGCTGTGAACAACAAAGGCCTTCAAGAACACTATTTTTGCCTTTAAAAACCAGCTGAAAATATGTTTAAGCCAAGTACTAAAATTACTAAAACTAAACCTGAAATAAAAATAAATTTAAGCTAAACAGAAATAGTAAAAAAAAAAAAAAAAAAAAAAAAAGATAACAATCTCCAAACTGAATGATTTAATTCTGTTTGTTGTAGCAATGTATGTGCTTTCAGCATTTTGATGCCAAATAGTGTTTCACTGATTTCCCAGCCATGCAAAGCAAATTAACTTGTGTAATCCAATTGGAAGAATGTAGCCACATCCGTAGCATTTCTGTGAATTTATGTCTGCTATTTTGTATGTGTCAATCACTTCGAGGCGACTGGCCTGTTGTGTGTGTTTCTAAGAGAAACAGCATCTCAAATGTCCGTCATCTTCCTGTGAAGGAAAGCTGAACCTTTACAGATTGGATGCTGGCTGTCTGCAGGAGACCCAAGAGAATAACACGAGAGTTACTTATTAGTCATGAACGATTACATGTCACGTACACTTCAAAACAATTTTTCGCTCCGTTTTTAACAGCCCCTCAAAGCCTTATATACACACACAGACGTCTATGCGTTTTTGTCTGTATATGGGCATGACGCGGCCGTGGACGAACTGTGCACTATCAGCTCTGCCCTCTGGAAAATAGTCTGGAGAGGTGACTCGATAAGAGAGATAAACGTCATGTCCTACGACCCACATTTCCCCACTAGCCCACTTGATCCAGACTGATGATCTCTGACAGAAAGGCCTACATGTAAAGTCCAGACAAAAACGCCCTGGGCCTGCATCCTTCACTGATATGATAAACACAACATAAACATCTGCTTTTACACAATGGCATTTGGGAAAAAGAAACTGAGACAAAAAAGTTACAGCCTGAAACGCTTATACACACACAATATTAAAATATGTTATTAATAGTAATATAATATGTAAATATACAATATATAAATATATGAGTGACTGTATAACAGTAAATGCATATATTATCCCTGGTGGAGATAAAATTAACACTCCACCCCCCCTTCACACACACACACACACACAACAGCGATCAATGCTACTTCATAAAAATCTAAAACAAAGACTTACACACATAACTTAATTTAATAATTAAAATAATTTAAATAACAATAGAATCTCCCACTTGCGTGAAAAGAGATGACACTTCGTGTTTAAGTAATGATCCGGTTTCAGTTGCTTTAAAAGGCACAATATGTACGATTTTTGGATTAAAATATCCAAAAACCACTATAACAGTGTTATATATTTTGTTGACTTGTGCACTTACATTATACCAAATGCTTCCAAGTATGTTTAAAGGTGCCATCGAACGTTTTTTTACAAGATGTAATATAAGTCTAAGGTGTCCCCTGAATGTGTCTGTGAAGTTTCAGCTCAAAATACCCCATAGATTTTTTTTTAATTCATTTTTTTTAACTGCCTATTTTGAGGCATAATTAGAAATGCGCCAATTCAGGCTGCGGCCCCTTTAATTGCTCGTGCTCTCTGCCCCATCCCGAGCTCTCGACTCTATCATTGCATAAACAAAGTTCACACAGCTAATATAACCCTCAAAATGGATCTTTACAAAGTGTTCGTCATGCAACATGTCTAATCGCGTAAGTACAGTGTTTATTTGGATGTTTACATTTGATTCTGAATGAGTTTGAGGTTTTGCTCCGTGGCTAAAGCTAAAATTACACACTGTTGGAGAGATTTATAAAGAATGAAGTTGTGTTTATGAATTATACAGACTGCAAGTGTTTAATAATGAAAATAGCGACGGCTCCGTGAATACAGTAAGAAACGATGGTTTCCACATCGTCTTTAACCACATTTAACAGTACATTAGCAACATGCTAACAAAACATTTATAAAGACAATTTACAAATATCACTAAAAATATCATGTTATCATGGATCATGTCAGTTATTATTGCTCCATCTGCCATTTTTCCCTATTGTTCTTGCTTGTTTACCTAGTCTGATGATTCAGCTGTGCACAGATCCAAACGTTAATACTGGCTGCCCTTGTCTAATGCCTCGATCATGGGCTGGCATATGGAAATATTGGGGGTGTACATATTAATGATCCCGACTGTTGCGTAACAGTCGGTGTTATGTTGAGATTCGCCTGTTCTTCGGAGGTCTTTTAAACAAATGAGATTTATATAAGAAGGAGGAAACAATGGAGTTTGAGACTCACTGTATGTCTTTTCCATGTAATGAACTCTTGTTATTTAACTATGCCGAGGTAAATTCAATTTTTAATTCTAGGGCACCTTTAAATCCAGAGAAATAAGCAATTTTAACCAGGACACAGAGTGTCAATGACATCATACCCGCGTTACCCTCGATTTCAGGTTTTATTTTGTAGAAACCATGGAAACACCAAAGACACTTTAATTATGCGTTTTATTAGACAGATGAGCAACTGTTTGGATGGATACGTTCATCAACACAAATCTAATCATGTCATATAGCTCAACACAGTAAGTCTTATTGTTTAAATCTCGTTTTCGTTTCGAGTACCATGTTTCACCATGACTAATATCGATCTAGCTTACTTCAGTGTGCAACAAGTGTCTCTTAGTAGCCGCCGAATGAATGATCAGAGTAGCATTATAACAACTTTCAACACAAATGTATCTAATATGATAAAACAGCACTGCGTTACCCCATAATAAAGGCATAATAAAAGCGCTCGTCTCTCATTAGCAATCGCTCCAGCAGCCTCGATCCGCTCCAACGGCTTCAAGCCACACCCTGCTTCATACTACAGAAATGTTAATACATCTTTAATACATTAGCTCATCCATGAACATGATTTCTGACCGAGTCCTGTCAGATTCTTTTCCACCAGCTGTAGACATGAAGACAACACCTCCCATGATTCCTCAAAATCAAGGCGTCATCAAGCTACGCCTTTGTTTTGAATAAGCGACCTCTAGTGGCGAAAAACAACATATATTGTGCCTTTAATCCATGCACGGCTTTTCAAAATGTCACAAAGCACAATAGTCACATAATAGTCCATTTCAACATAGAGACTACAGCTAGCCAAATTAAAGAAAAGTGAAAATTATTCAGAGCAGCATATCACAAAAAAATTTCTAATGGTGACTCGAACGACGTGAGCCATAGTGTCTTTTTATCTTGACAGCACGTTGTGCTATTGTGATTATTTTGTATTAAATATTGAAGTTTATAAGTGTTTTGGCACACCTGGCAGAGTGGTGCTACGCATTGTTCTAAAATCAGGTTTTAATTTTGGCACGTTAAAGGTGCTCTAAGTGATCCTGGGTGGACTAACTTGCCGTTGACGTTCGAAGTGTTGTCAAACAAAACAGAGGCTAGCTAGACCCTCCCTCCTCCTCTCCTCCTCCCCTCCGTGCTTCCTGAAACAGTCATGAATGCGCATTTAAAATCATTCTTGTCGGTTATTGGCTGGAGCATGTTTATTATTATTCGTGGTCCAGGCTGCACCAGTTTGTTTTTATTGCCGTTTTCGGAGCTTGTGGCAACTACAGAGACCGCGTTTTTTTTACAGTGTGTTCAGGGGAGAGGCAGCTAGCGGATAGTGAGGAGATGTTTGCTGTATGTGACAAAAAATGTTTTGGCCTAAAAACACGTGACATCACTTAGAGCACCTTTAAATAAGCATTCCACGAACGTGCCAAAAAATTTCTCATAATAGTAGAAAGAAGTTAAAATACATTTTTGGTCATACAGATAAGAGTAAGACATCATTCGAAACTGTAGAGTAATACAATGACAATTAAAAAAAAAAAAAAAACGTAATGCTTTTATAAAGTAAAGAAAAAAAAACAAATAAACAGGATGCGCTTTCTGCAATCTCTGTCTCCTTTCTGGAGAAAGTTCTAATTCTTTATCCGATTTCTTTCTCAACTGTTTACATTCGGTTAAGACATAACCGACTGTGTTTACTATGATAGGCCTACTCTCCAAGACAACTATTTTGCCAAACATTTAGGTGTATTTGTCCGTTCAAGCGCAAGAAGACTGGGTTATTCGTGCACGCGCTATGGAAGAAGCACCATATATGCCTCACACCAGACACGTTGCGTTCTCACAGACTTTATTAAATACACAGAAAGAAAAATATTGAAAAATGTCTTTACACACTCTTCCAGCATGGGGTGAATTCATATGTAGATACATTAACAATTTTTGAAATTTACTCTTAAATTTTTGTACAACCAATTTAAAATGCCAATTATTAACTGCAAAAATTCAAACTTTAGCCCATATTTGTGCATTCAACATTTGTTTGCCAATTTCCAGGCCCTGTCTGATCCACAACCAGTTTTCCACACTCAAATCCTAGTCCAAACCATTCAAAGTCATCAATAAACTGCTCTCAGATCAGAAAAACCCCGTCAGCGAGTCGATCCAACCATCAACCACCACAAAAATAACAACAGTCGTGTTTTTCTGCTGTATCTGCCCGATAGGGATCTCTGTCCTGCCGATATCTCCCTCCACCACTCCTGACGCAGGAAACCCAATCTCGCCTTTGCATCCGTCTGTTTGCCGCAAACGAGGGATAGGAAAAAAAAATCCATCATTCCCACCACATCCATCCCAGAGAGAGCATCATGTTCAGAGAGCTGGCTGAAACGGACACCGCCAGTTGCTATAAATTTTTAGATATAATCAACACTCAAATAATAATAAAAAAAACA
The DNA here is from genome assembly GCF_018812025.1 of Megalobrama amblycephala. Lineage (NCBI taxonomy): Eukaryota > Metazoa > Chordata > Actinopteri > Cypriniformes > Xenocyprididae > Megalobrama > Megalobrama amblycephala. Next base: position 25,911,739 of record NC_063045.1, read on the forward strand.
TGTAAATAGCACATAAGGCAGACTTTGCATTAACTTCTAAATCTAATTATAAAATTATTACTCCAATTTATTTTTGAAATATAAATAATTTACATTTAGTCATAACTTGTTTTCATGACAAATTTATTTAAACATATTAAATAAGACATTACTAACAAGTAAAGTAAATATAACAAATATATTTACTAATTTAATTCAATGAATATATATGTAATGAATATATTAAAAATATTCAATATAATGAAAATATAAGCTAATATAGTGCATATATTTAGTGAAATGCTCCCCTTTGGAGTTCATTTCTCTAGTGAACTAACATGCTGTGGACCATAAATGACTTGCCTGAGGTAAATGTAATGCTAAGTGAGATATTATTCTCAAGCTGTTTTATTGATGTCTTTCCACATTTGAAACACTGGTTGAGAGATTACACATAAACATATCTTTACAAAGATCATCTGTTCTTCTTCTGATCTTTTTCCTGTTGTGGCGGTTAGCAAACAGCGTTGCATTACCGCACACCCCCTTCTGGATTGGAGTGTGAATCACCTGTGACCGACTGTATTCGTCGTCTGACTGCATAAACTGAACCGTGACGGTTCGGGATGAATACATGTACTGTTACACCCCAGATAGACAGATATATTCATTAAGAAACACAAGAAGTACACTACAGAAATATGAAGACTAGAACAGCAGCCAAGGCCACAGTAAGGCATAAATCATTTGCTGCACCTGAAATCAAATACCTACTATAAAGTTTTGCGAAAAACAGTATGCCAACGTGGCGGATGTAGTATGTCCGAAATTCACTATATAGTACAGTATGAACATACTTTTTTAATGGTAGCGAATTAAGTTCAAATTCAAATGTAGTACCTACTACCTACTCAGACAGCATGCAACTTTGGACGCACTGAATGTTTACTCGGGGTGTGTTTACACGACAACGATGTAGTATAAATGAACAAAAAAAGTTCCTTTGCGTTATTGGACAGTTTAGCATACAGATGTCAACGTTCTCCAAACAATTCTCATTGACACGGATCCGTGAAAATTACTAAAATCACTGTATTATTCTGCCTGGCCAGTAGTTGGCGATGTTACTTTGTTAAGACACATGCACATGACATCACCGTTTTCACAAATTTGTGTTTTTGTAGTTTACATGGAGATGATAACTGTATAATTTTCAAAAACGTGCACTCTGAAACCCGTTTTCAAAAATTTGCGTTTTCAGGCCCACAAATTGCCAATGTTTGGTAAATGAATGGCCAAAATGCATAAAAAAGTTTCAGTTTTTAGTTGAAACCAGTGTCGTGTAAACGGCCCCTCAGTCTTCCACGCTTACTAGTTGTCTTCATAAGAGAGAAACACAGTGATTTGAGTAGCAGGCGTGGAGTCAACGCTCACATCAGTGCATTGATGCAGCAGCACTGTGATGTTCATGCATGAGTTATTTATACTGCAGACAGCCAGGAATAGAACAGAACCTCAATACTCACACACAGCTGACATTTATAGAGAAGAAATCAAAGCTAGAGGACGTGTGAGGTGAAAAACACTCTCGCTTTCATCTAATGACAATATGCATTTATTAAACTGCTCCAAACTTTGCTGCTTGGTTCTTTTCAACTTCTCAATGAACAGCCTGGATCTTAAACCACAAAGCTACACCATCCTCTGCTTTAAATTCTAGCATGAAGCAAATCTTTGTTTATTAATTTCAAACATTCAATCTTCAATACACATTACAGATTTTTCACATACGTTTCCAAAACAGACACTAGAATTGTCAAGAATCTAAAAATGTGCCACTGTCTGCCATCTTGTGGCCACAAGCATTTTGGCAACAAGATTATGCATTTAAATATTTAAATACACTTTTATAAATACAATATATTTTAATATAATAATATTATAACTATATATTAAAATATAATATTATAATAGAAAATGTAAAATTAATATTAAATGATTCTGACCTATAAATAGAATAATAAACATTTCTTAATTTAGCATGTCAAAATCATAAAAAAATCTGATTTAAATGTAAAGAATGTGTATATATTATGAATAATGATATAATAAATTACAATATAATATAATCATTTATATATTTTTGAATATGCATTAATATTAAATACTTGTAATATTAAGTTTAAATACTTGCACAACTAAATGCAAATCTGTGCCAAAGAAATGCAGTTATAATATTATAATAGTAAAAGTAAAATAAATATTCAGTGATGATCTACAACAAGAATAAACATTCTTCTTCATTTTGCATTATACCTTTTCTTTGTTTAACATTTATCAAATTCATAAAACTTTGCCTATTTTTTATATTAAGAATACTAACTTTGCTACTTTTTTGAATGTATTATTAAAAACTATTCAGCTGAAATACAAAAATTGTTTTATAATAGTACAAGTAAAATTAATATTAAATTACTTATATTTTTCAAAATCATAAAACTTTGTCTACTCAGATTTAAATATTATATTTGAATTATAATATAATTATTTATTTATTTTTGTATATTTATTCATATTAAATATTTTAAATATTCAGATGAAATATTTACATATTTAAAAATAAATTTAAGATTTTTGTTTGCAAAAAAACAAAAAACAAAAAAAAAAACACTCACCTTTCTGTTCTCCTGCAGACTGTTTATTTGCAGTCACATTTGATGGTTCATCAACTTTCAGTGTTTGAACTAAAGACTCAGGGGAGATTTTAGTTCCAGCAAAAACTCCAGTGGGAAAATTGAAAGCCTACATGGAACATGAAGTTGAATAATTATCTAATTTAGAACAGGTCATCTGAGGAGAAATTACACTGATGTGAAGTAACTTAATAGCATATGACAATGAAATAAAACAAACAAATGGTCATACCTTTGAATTATTTTTTATACTACTGTCCGATGCGTTGGTTTTGGGCTGTTTTGAATCTGTTTTTGTGAGTTGAATGGGTTGGATAGCTATCTTCTCCAGATTCCCAAGCATGGGTCTATTTTCATGCTCATTTTCCAGCTTTACAGCGCCGTGATGGAGCTTCTGCCGGATCCGTTTAATTTTCCCCACCATTTTGATTCAGTATATGTGATTTCGATATAATCTTATGGGTATATAACGCTGAAACATAAAGAAAATATCCCGCACGTGTTAAATTGACAATTTGTTTGGTGTTACAGCTAATATAGTCCGGGTAAAAATGAAACGGAAGACAGAAAAGTTCCGTCAAAAGTCGTCCTTCGGGTCGTCGTTGAGAATCGTCTACTCTACTGTAACACTTGAAAATAATATTCAGGTATAGTTTACCAACAAACCAACCTTAAACTTAAATAATAACTTAATTAAAGAACACGAACTGTAACATAAAGCACATAACTATTGCCAAAAATAATAAGAAATGTAACTTTAACCGAAGGTAATGAAGTCACGACTTTCCTGTAAATGTCCGTTTGCCCATACTTTAACTTATTAAACATAATTTCAACAATATCCCGCTAGGAAGTAATTTTTAAATATACATTTACTTAAGCTGGTTTGCAATTGGGGTCTACCAACCTGACCAGCACAAAACAGCAAAACAGACCAGTCTGAACAGGCTAAGAAACCATCTTAGACTTGATGAAATTAATAATTTTTAGTCTCCTCATTTTTACCATGTTGTTTTATCATTTAAAAATTGGTATAAACTGGCAACAGACACAGGAAATCCTTTTAAAATTATCTTTATTCTTTGATGAATATGGCAAATAAATACATACATACATATATACAAGCAAAACAGACAGTTTACAGTTAGTTACTGAGCAATGTTACAAAAACAGTATATAGATTCGCCTCATACAAAGCTTAGAAATACAAAAATTAACACTATTAGTCCAGCAGCATACATTTGATTTAACAAATGACTTGACATTATTCAGAATAATCTACTTTAATTTCTCTTATACATAGGTGAAAGGTGATGCATTCAAGAGTATATGTATTTTGAAATGTATACAGTAGTATACTGTATCCAGGTAGGTGGAGGTGGGAACAAACGGGGTAATTTTCACTGCCTTCTGTATCTCTGTGTAACTGAGTCTGGCCCCTGAGGTACTTCAGGGCCAAAGGAAGATTGTAATTGAACCCTTGTGCCCATTATCTCTGTACTTTATTCCAAAAGAGCAGTTAACACACACACCACTGTAAGTACTACTGAAATGGAGTGGTATGACTAAGAAACAAAACCTTTTCTGTTAAAATATATCTAAAATACACAAAGCAAGATAAAGACTCACCATGCATGGTAACACTAACAGCGGGGGAATCTCATTTGAAATATCTGGGTCATTGACTAACTAAATTTAGCAACTACATTTTAGTCCTTAATACAAACCAAAATAGGCTTCATTATCTTGTTGTTTTTTCTTTTGATTTTGAGGTTAAAATACAACCTGGACATGTATCTCATTGAAGTTGAACTTAGACAGCTCCCTACAATCACACAAATCTTAATAACAAACGTTTAAAGTAAATAAAATGACTATAAAATTATTTGGCGTATAAATTAACTAAATCTATAGCAACACAACTTTACCTTAAAAGTGTGAATTGTTACATTTGAATTCATTTTCTAAATTATTATAATAAGTATAAATATGATGTCAGCATTCTGCAAACAAGTGTTGACTGGGAAGACTTGAAATTGTTGCTCCTTTTGTGCACGTGTCAATGTAAGACACCATTAAATTCAGTCTCTTTGTTTTACGTTAGTTTAGTTATCCGGATGTGAACAAAAAGCGAGGAAGGAGGTATGCTGGTGCCGTCCTTAGACAGGAGATGGATGTGACGATATCCTATAAGGAAGAACAAAATGTGCTTACTTAATACTTAGTATTAACAGCAGCTTCACTGAAGATACATTTTTGATGCATTTGGTGGAATGGAGACGTACCTTGTTGAATACAGGTGAAAGGGAGAGTGAACTGTCCCACAAAGTCGTTCTTTGATGTTTTATCATAGTCTTCCACGACAAACCGAACCAGCGCCAACTCAGGGGCGTGAACGGTGAACTGAAGTGTGTCGTACCATACCGGGTTGAAACCTGCAGAGACAAACAGGTTGTTGACATGAAATTTCAAGCATTAACACTGTACAACATGCTATTCTACTGTGCATCTCAAATTTTTTAAGACAATTTCAATTCAATTCAAAATTTCTATAATTATTAAATAAATATAGTTTATGAGTACATGGAACATTTGTACTTCAAAACCATTAGCTTGTTTAGTCTTTTGAACGCAACTAGATCTCTGGTTTAACTGTGTCTAGACTTTCTCAGTCTAGACACAACTCCGTCCTATACGTTTTAACTGACCGTTGTTGTCAATGTATCTGGTTTCCTGCTTGGCCTGGTCCAGCTGTACGCCATGAATTTCCACCCGAACGAGGGGATCAACAATTGAGCCCTCCTTGATGTTTACCTTGGGAAGCTGTTGCCCGCTGATGACCTGGAATGAACAAACAATGCAAGTTTAACATATAAACACGTTATCTATTTATACGTTATCTATTGTCCAACATGTGCACAGAAATTCAGGTTTCTACCTGTATAGACAGGCTAAGCGGATTGTAACCATCTCGGTTTTGGGGGTTTTCTGGGTCAAACCTCTCGTCAATGTTGCGCATAAACGCTGGTTTCAGTACGTAGCCACAATGCCCATTCTGACTGAATAAGCCGTCATTTAGATCCATCTCAACCCCTGCGGTCTGAAAGTTCAGAGCAACTGAAGAGAAGAGAAGAGAAGAGAAGAGAAGAGAAGAGAAGAGAAGAGAAGAGAAGAGAAGAGAAGAGAAGAGAAGAGAAAGCTACACTTAGCAATGAAAAATATTTACCACCGTTTGTATTCAGTAATACGAGTTCCTGCATAAAACAATTTCTAGTTGAACATTTTCCAATTTCATGGATAAAGCATGATAATTTAAGCTGTTATACTAGTGATGTCTTGGCTAGTTACTCTAACTAGCAATGCTCATAAACTGAGTACTTGTATATTAAACCATCCTATGATGGTTTGCTATTCCTAGTTGGTTTTGTTGGTCTCCCAGCCAGGTCCCAGGTCAGGTTGGTGGTGTTCAGATGGTTTAGCCAGTTGGTCTCCTAGGCCCTGTTTACACCTGGTGTTAAGATGCGCTTTGGTCTATCGGATCACAAGTAGATGAAGGAAAAACATACCCGTTTGCACCTAGTATTTTAATCTGTCTCTTTTGTCCACTTTCAACCACTTCTGTCCTGATTTCTTCGAGGGTTTGTTTGGGTTACAAATCAGAAATGGTGAGCGAACATTGTGCTTGGTACATTTTTCATCCTCAAACCAATATTTGGTCTCCAGCCAACAAAGTTTAAATCCTGTCTGGCATGCACGCTTTTTATAATGTTTACGCATTAGGAAAAGCTCAAAAGGATTTAGACCCCATTTACACCTGTATTTAGCATTGTGTATTTGTGATCCGATCGAACAAAACTCATCTTAAAAGGTTAGTTCACCCAAAAATGAAATTTCTGTCATTTATTACTCACCCTCATGTCGTTCCAAACCCGTAAGACCTTTGTTCATATTCGGATCACAAATTAAGATATTTTTGATGAAATCCGAGAGGTCAATGACTCATCCATAGACAGCATTTTAACCACCACTTTCAAGGTCCAGAAAGGTACTAAAGACAGTGGTTCAAACTTAATTTTATGATACTTTTTGTGGCCAAAAGCAAAACAAAAATAACGACTTTATTCAACAATATCTTCTCTTCTGTGTCATTCTCCTACACTGTTTACGTTCAGCGCTTCCAGGTTCTATGTCTGAACGTAAACAGCATAGGAGAATTATACAGAAGAGAAGACATTGTTGAATAAAGTCATTATTTTTAGTTTTTTGTATAAAGCATATTTTTGTTTTGTTTTTCTCATCACTTCATAAAATTATTATTTTAACAATATCTTTAGTACCTTTCTGGACCTTGCTGTCTATGGAGGAGTCATATACCTCTCAGATTTCATCAAAAATCTTAAATTTGTGCTCTGAAAATGAAGGTCTTACGGGTGTGGAACGACATGAGGGTGAGTAATTAATGTCAGAATTTTCTTTTTGGGTGAACTAACCCTTTAAGATCTAGTATGATCTTAACGAACAGTCTTGAGGAAAAAAAAATTGATGACTAACTTGTAAGACTAGTCTTGGCGGTTTATGCAACTAGCCCCAGTTTTATTTTTTTATTTTTACTGACCAAGGTCTAGTACATAAGTTTGACCCAACAACTACTATAGATATTAATCACATCTGTATTATACTAATAATCTTATAGATAGTTGTGCTATGTTCATCAATAGAGAATATTATAAAATTCTAAAGCTCAGAAAAGAAACATATCTTAGTTAGGCTAGCTGAAGCAGAATCTCATGGTTATTAAAAAAAACTATTTAAACCCTTTTTTTATTTCAGGTAGGCTCACCAATTTGGCACCCTGCGTTCCACATGTCCTGTGGGTTGAAGTTGGATGAGTCAGTTCTCAAACCACTGGGGTAAACCCGGCTCAACTGACGAGCGTTATGGAGAACGAACTCCGCTCCTGTAGCACAGAGACAAAGTAAGACAATACAATTCTCTAAAAAAAATAATTAATGAGCTGTTATAAGCAGTCAGACTCGTGTTTCCTTTACCTGCCTCCCTTATGTGTTTCCGGGCCTTAGACTCCGTGAAGGAGGAGATCTCGTAAAACTTGGAGTGAATTCGTGAATGTTTAAAGCCGCTAAAGTGGACACTCTTGCAGTAAACCACACAGTCGGACAGCTCTTTAGATAGACGCTGCTTGGATTTCTAGACAGTACAAAAAAAGTCCTTTAGTTCAGTTAGACAGTTCCACATCAGTTTAATTTTCTTAAATTTGCCTTAGGTGGTTTGCTGGTTTTTCACTGACCAGGCTGATCTTTTTTGATGATTTAAAAGAGTTGCGGGCACTTGTCAGCTGGTCAGGTCTTTGAGATAAGCTTGTCAACTAGCTAATCCAGCTGAACACCAGCTTAAGTCATTTAAGACCAGCAAACCACCTTTTTAGCTGGGTAAAGTCGGGTTCACACTGTACGATTTGGCAGTCTGAGACAAATTTTGTGAACCATAAAAGATTCCTCAGATCCTAGGCCAAAATCTCTAAAAGTTTTTGATCGTTAGTTTGACATGTTGACTGACAGCTGATTAATGACCATTGCAGTGGCATAACTTTGTTTTAATAAGTGGGTGGGACAGGAATGTGGAATTGGAATTGTATTATTACAGTAATAAATGCATTAGTTTATTTACATATACCTCATTTTTAATATGATAGTTTCATCCTTAAATCTACTATAATACAATATTGTTGGTCTTGAGAGTGTATTAGATTGTCCTGATGGATTAGTGGTAGAATTTTTGTTCAGCGTGCCAGAGGTTCTAGGTTCCAATCAGGTTCTAATCTGCCCTCGTACAATTTATTTATTTATTTTTTCTCATTAAAACCAAAGATGCTCATCAGTGATTGTATATCAAGAGCAGGGACACGTTTATGTGCATTTTGTTTTGTGATTTCACCGAAACAAGTCTCCGCAACAGCATTAAGCGATAGATTGAAGCGTTCTTCTGTGAAGACTGCGCAGTGTGCATGAGCGCCAAGAGAACACTGTTGTGCCACTGATAACAGCACCAGATCGCCTATTATTTTAACACAAACGAACAAATTGCTAATCAACTAGAGATGTTTCTTTTGGATTAAATACATCCGTGCCGCGAGATGTTTCAAAAAGTGGTGGGGACAATATCAACCCTGGCAAAAAGTTGTGGGGACATGTCCCACCCGTCCCACCTGCAAATTACGCCTCTGGACCATTGTGATCAAATTTTACCTCCTAGGAAATTCTGGGAGTGTCAGAACATTTGACGCGCAGTCCTGCAGTGTGACCCGTCAAAACAAAAACCAATAAGAATGCTGAACCTGATGATGCATTTAGTGAGACAACATAGGACGGGTTTTTATTGCTAGCACGATGTCACTATGGTTATAATAATATTAATAATAAATGTTAAGAAATGGCCGGCCCGGTCCCGAGATGGGCCGACTGCCCCGCCCCCTTTAGTTACTGTTGCTATGTATGTCCAACAAGCAATGGCGCTCTCACGCCACACATCATGCTCTGTCAGAGTGAAAAATACATTGGAGCAAAGAGGACACTGACAATGCGTCGACAGATGAGAAATTTAAACAATAAATACCATTGTGTGGCTCTTTAATGTGTCTTGACAGATTGCTGTAGCACCTCAGTTCAAGCAGCCCGTGACACTACACACCATTTTTCAAATTCAAGTCTGCTTTGTCGGACATAAATGTGGATACAGCGTTATGATTGGTTAGATAGCCTGTCAGTCAAAGTCAGTCAAAATCAAGCACGTCATCAGAGAGAGAGCGCAACACAAGCAAATTGTCAGTAAAAGTTAGAAAAAAAGGAAAGGCGGTGCAGAAAAGTTTCGAAAAAGCAAAAAAAAAGGCTCTTAAGTCCGACGCTGCCATCTGCCTAAAATTAACCAAACTCTTTTCAAAGGGTTTAAATTCGGCTGTTGCACTGGAGGACAGTGATGTAGAGGTAAGAAAAAACAGAAAATACAGCTAGCTCAAGTCATTTTCATGCAATTCACGCTACTTTGCTCTAGTGTTGTTGTTTTTTTTGTTGTTTTTGTATTAAAGGTGCCGTAGAACGTCTTTTTAAAAGATGTAATATAAGTCTAAGGTGTCCCCTGAATGTATCTGTGAAGTTTCAGCTCAAAATACCCCATAGATTTTTTAAATTAATTTTTTTAACTGCCTATTTTGGGGCATCATTAAATATGAGCCGATTTAGGCTGCGGCCCCTTTAAATGCTCAAGCTCCCCGCCCACGGAGCTCGCGCTTGCCTTAAACAGTGCATAAACAAAGTTCACACAGCTAATATAACCCTCAAAATGGATCTTTACAAAGTGTTCTTCATGCAGCATGTCTAATCGCGTAAGTATGGTATTTATTTGGATGTTTACATTTGATTCTGAATGAGTTTGATAGTGCTCCGTGGCTAAAGTTAACATTACACACTGATGGAGAGATTTATAAAGAATGAAGTTGTGTTTATGCATTATACAGACTGCAAGTGTTTAAAAATGAAAATAGCGACAGCTCTTGTCTCCGTGAATACAGTAAGAAACGATGGTAACTTTACCCACATTTAACAGTCCATTAGCAACATGCTAACGAAACATTTAGAAAGACAATTTACAAATATCACTAAAAATATCGTGTTACCATGGATCATGTCAGTTATTATCGCTCCATCTGCCATTTTTTGCTATTGTCCTTGCTTGCTTACCTAGTCTGATGATTCAGCTGTGCACAGATCCAGACGTTAATACTAGCTGCCCTTGTCTAATGCCTTGAACATGGGCTGGCATATGCAAATATTGGGGTCATACACCCCTGTTACGTAACAGTCAGTGTTATGTTGAGATTCGCCTGTTCTTCGGAGGTCTTTTAAACAAATGAGATTTATATAAGAAGGAGGAAACAATGGAGTTTGAGACTCACTGTATGTCATTTCCATGTACTGAACTCTTGTTATTCAACTATGCCGAGGTAAATTCAATTTTCAATTCGATGGCACCTTTAAACAGTTGTAAGCGTAGCATACAAACCCTGTATATTTTAAAATGTCATTGCTTTGTGCTAATTGGTTACAAGTGTTAGCTAGCCTGTTACTGAATTACATGACTGAAATATCAGCAGATAAGGTGGGATTTTGGGTAAACAGACTGCTGTATGCTACTTGCAATATAGTCAAAAACGTATAGCAACCCAGTAGAAAAAAGTACACTTCCATAATGTACTTAAAGTGCTCTATTTTCATGCACTAATTTTGTACTTAATAGATTGTTCTTAATTTTGTACTTGCATAGTATTTTTTAATAAAATTCTTCTTTAGTACATCTTAAGAATATCTAAGTGTACTCAACTGTGCTATTTTGAGACATCATGAATTAGAACTAAAAAGTGCTTTTAACATACTATCTCTGTATTTGTAGTGTTATGGGAAGTGAGCTACAAGTGGTAACTAAATGGTGTCTCACAATAGCACAGTTGAGTACACTAAGATGTTCTTAACATTATCTTAAGAAGTACTAAAGAAGAATTTTTAGTATATTAAAGTACAAAATTAGTGTGTGAAAATAGAGCACTTTAAGTACATTATGGAAGTGTACTTTTTTCACCTGGGAATGTGTGTGTCTGTGGGTGTGGTAATGTGGGCTGGTGTGGCTACAGTGCCAGGGCTGAATTTTTGTCCCATTCTGCCCCTGCTAGTCACCATTTCAATCCCGTATGTAAATGCAGCTCACGCCACCGAACGCATCATGGATTGATGATGTAAAACTCTGGACAAGTCTTCTTGCGTGTGTCCATTTTAACGCACCTTGACTGCTGTACAGTCTGACAATAATGACAACTGAGATCCCACAGTGTGACATGGCTTACAGCAGGAATCATGTTCATACAGTCTGACAAGCAACAGTCATAAAGGACTATTATAAATCGTACAGTGTGCACCCATCTTTACTAAGAACTCAAAGGACTAATTTTGGCAGTCATAACTGCTTTTAACTAGTTCAACAGCATCTAAAACCTTCCAACATGGCTGTGGTGTTTGAGAAGTCAACTAGCTAAATTGTATTATGTGGTTTTACTGCAAGCATTCAGTTCTGCTACCCAAACCATTCAACCTAGGACTACTTAGACAATGTCATGACAGACGACCCATGGATAATGAGGACTAGTATCCACCTGGCTTCATCTTACACTACCATTTGTTGGATCTGTCCTAGCCAATCTGCTGTGCCATCTTAACATGATATTCAACTTGCCTAGGGTGGCGTAGCCTTGATCTGGGCTGGTAACCAAAAGTTGTAGGTTCAAAGCCAGCAAGGGTTAATCCTTTGAAATTGTACCTTTGAGCAAGATACTTCCCAGAGGGACTATCCCTGTTGGAAGGGTACTGTAAATCACTTGGGATAAATGTGTCATTTAAATAGTTATTAGTACTTAGCCTAAACCAGTAATCTGACAAGACAGAGTCCGAAGAGCAGTGTTAATGTTCAAATTAAACGCTAACACATAACATGCCAAAATGTTCCAGTTGACAAGTCAACAAGGTGACTGTATTTCGGATTGGAGAAACCAAGAGGGGTGATCCCTGACTGTAGCTAACCAAAGTTCAAAGAATCAAGTGTCGCATGGTAACAGCAGTGCCAACAAGTGCACATGGCCACCTATCAGATGGCAGAAGACAACAGAAGATATGCCGTTTCTGTCTTATCTATCTCTGACTTTCTCTCTTGCATTTTCTTGTTTGTTTGTCTACTTCCTTCCCAAGATTGCTTCATTCTCACCCCATTCAACTTTCATTAGTGCTTTCTGTCATCAGCTCATTTTCAGGGCCACTGTGCAACTCTTGTCTGTCAGAATATTTTGCTACCTTCAACATAAGACAAGCTGGTCTACATTAGGTATACTGCTTACGGTCTAGAATGGAGAAGTGGAAGTTTCCATGAATGAGCCAAATGAAGGAGTGTGTTCAACAGGTGTTACGTAAGTACATTTGAATCTTGTGGTTAAAGTCTAGGCAGACTGAAACTCTTGTTTGAGGACTCAGAGCTCTGATGAAGAACTGATAAGCTACCAGTGAGACAAGACCACCATTCAATATTTTACAATCCATTGGCAGATCAAGTAGCCAAAGAAATTGTACTCTAGATATGCCCCATTATTATTTTTTTAACATTATTTCCTTTAGATAGTTCATGTGTCTACTTTTGGTGGGATTCAAACTTACAACTTTTCTGTTACCAGTTCAGCTCTTTACCCACTTGGCTAATATGAATTGAAAGTATCACTGTACCTTGCCTCTATGCCGTATGCTGTCGTTACGATGATGGTCATCATCAATTTCAGCAGTCTCCTCTTCGTCGCTCACCTCTCCTGTCAAAGGGTCATCCACCACTCCATTCATGCTATCCTCTAATCCTCCTATCTTCTTTCCTTTCAACAGAATCTTCCCTTTCAGATCCTATACACACACAAATATGGAGAGGATACACTTACATCAGCAACCATCTGAAAACTCATATAGTAACATTTTAACAGTGAACACACTAACACAAACTATAAATCATTACTAGAAATAATGTCAACTAGGGGTTGGTCGAATAGAAAAGCATCTCTTTTAAAGGAATCAATGAATTTACACCTAAACTAGCAAGACTTCCTTGGTCAATTAGCTTCACCAGGAAGACCATGATGTTTGGTTAAGTGTTGCTAGTGGCTAACAGCTATGTTTGATATGGCGATTCTGGTTAGACCCTGCTGAAGCGATGATGGTGGTGTGCGGGTATCCCCACCAGGCTACTTAAGAAAGAATTAATCAGTCTACAAGTTTAACCAGAAAGATCAGAGAAACTAGCCTAAGCTAGTCTTGACAAGCAAGGTAATTCATGTTAGTCTGAGCTGTTTTTTTCTTCTTCAGCACGGTCGTATGCTTCTGGGGAATATTGTTGTTTACTTTAATAATTAAGTGTGGCTGGGTCGCATGGACATAGATCATATGGCTGCCACCCCAGGTGAACAGCCGGAGAAAGTGAATGTATCATGGAGAGGTCACTGCACTCTGAACTCTGATACACACGTCTGCTCTTGGGGTGGAAACTTCAAGATCTTTGCCAAGGACACTTCAAGATGAATGACTACTTACTGCCCATTAAGCAGTCCAATTAAGCTGACATGTTAAGTACTTGTTTAACTGACCACATGCATCCATGCTCTCTGGCTCACCTCGGGGGACGGGAGGCCGATGGGAATCTTTCCATCTAAAGTGCTTTTCAGCAGCTTGTCTCCCAGGATCTGGGTGAGGTGTTGGGCCATGACTTTCTGCTGCTCTACACTGCAGTGGTTCTCAATGGACAGGATGACAGGGTACTGCGATGCCTGAGGAGGGGAGAGTGTGTGTGTGAATAAGTGATGGAATGAAATGGAACACTCGACAGAGAACAGCGGCTAACACACTTTCAGGCAGGGGTCGACTGCCCTAGATCACATTACACACAAACAGAAGGGTATGGTGCCCTGGCCCCAGCCTGTCACACACACAAAAAATGCAAGCAAGTACAGTACTCTAACCTGGTTTAGAAAGATTAAAGATGAAGAGATAAAGAAATAAACCAAGAGGTATATACCACATAAGATAACACCACATTTTATGGACATTTATAAATCAGACAAGGTATTTCAATCAGATACCATCCCCTTACAAAAAAATACTGTGACAACATAGTTTAGTGATAGAATCAGATGGTTATACTATGGTATTTAGAAATATACCATGGTACTAAAATATATGTACCATGATATTAACATGGTGTTCTAAAATACCATGGTAATACCTTGGTTTCCTTTGAAGTACCTTCAGTCACCCTGGTATATAAATCAAAGTACCATGGTATTAGGGCTGGGCGATATATCGCATGCGATTCTCACGCGCATTTCGTCAGTAAAGCCGGTTCCCTGATTACCGCTAAATCGCCATCACCTGCTTTCAAATGGAGCGCCTTTTAAGAGACAGAGCCGTAGTTCACGGACAAGCCACGCAAAATTGCGTTCAGTATCGAAGATGAATCGACTTCGATAATGAACCCGATTTTGCGTGGCTTGTCCGTGAACTACGGCTCTGTCTATTAAAAGGCGCTCCATTTGAAAGCAGGTGATGGCGATTTAGCGGTAATCAGGGAACCGGCTGTACTGACGAAATGCGCGTGAGAATTGCATGCGATATATCGCCCAGCCCTACATGGTATTACCATCTGCTATCATTACTATACCATGATGAAAGGTATTAATGACACATTGTTTACATTATTATAGTAACACTATTATAATGTTAATACCATGGTATTCCTTGATTTACCTTAGAAAACCATGTAAATGCCATATTATTTGGTAATGTGGTTTACTATACCACAGTACCATCACGGTTCCTTATTGGAACAGCTGTGAAAGAGCAAATGAACATAGCTTGTGACATACTTTAAAGGCATAGTTGCTCAGCACAGTGACTACATCCTTGAAGAAGATCTTGGAGGTCAATGTGTGTCCATGGTAGACAATTGGTTCTCCATTTGGTCCATCCCAGCAGTCCACTTCTACACATCGACAGCCACGTTTTAGTGCTCTGAAACAGTCATACAAGCACATATTTATGAAAATAAGAAGAATTGCACGTATCTGTATCTTTTATACCAGATAAATGCTCATACTAACATGGAAAAGCATGCTGATTTAGTGTTTTATGGGTTAGGAAATGCCTACTTGATATAGGTTTTTGAAAACGTGTACCGTATATAGCCTTCCACGCTACTATGTCCTCTGATTTGGTCCTCCAGAAGGTATGTGTTATGAGAAGATGATATGAAGTAATGACAGAGAGGCTGAGTCATGTCCTGGTAAAGTTCCACCATGGTAGGGTTGAAGATGGAGCCCTCTGATGAGCTCAGGTACATCAGGAATCCATCAAATGTCATTGCTTGCAACATTTTTGCTGGAGTCAAGAAGAAAACAAAAAACAGCACTAAGATACCTGTAACTAAAATTTATTTTTGATAAAGTTTGAAAGTTAAAAATTAGTTTGGGACAAGAGGCTAAACCACCAAAGATTCCCTAAACAGATCAATGGCATGTGGAAAGTCAAATACAAACAACATAAGCTTTGAAGAAACTTGAGCAAGAAAAGTACAACCTCTTTAGCTATGCTTCATCACAAAATTGCTTACCCGTGTCTGAAGGTTCATAGCGTTCAATGAGATTGAGTGCATACTGCTGAACTTCATCCTCGTGTAGCTGCTCCTCCCGCAGGAAATCTTTCAGATCTTGGAGCATTAGCTTTTGTCCATCACTTGAATATTCCTGAAACACTCGCAGGACATCTTCACGCTGAGTCAGCATCTTATAGAACAGCACAAACTCATCGTCTTCAAGAGTACCTGACTGAGACTTGTCTGCCATCTGGAGAACAACAGAAGCTCTAAATACAAACAACTTGCAGGAAATGGATCACCAAATAATGACATCAGTGAGTCAAATGTCAAAACCATCACTGAACTGAAGCTACATCAAGCAGCGTAACCTTAGGTTGGCCATGAAAGTGCAGTTACCGTAAAGAGACGGAGAGCGTGATGCTCATTCATGTCCACGTTCATCATCTTCAACAGATCTCTGACCTCCTTAAAGTTCATCCGCCCATCTCTGTTTTTGTCTGCCTTTTTGAACCAATCACAGATCCATCTGGAAACAGCATTTAAGGGAAAACCTAAGTGCTCCACATGATTTACCAAAGTAGGACATGTTCCTATCAACTAATCTGATTTCAGGGACTTGCACTTCAATCCAAGTAAATTAAGAATCTTAAGGGCATCAGATGTGCTGATGTCCCAATGTATTTAAGTGTCTTTTAATGCCTTTTAGCCTGTGTGAAACCTTTTGTGTGTGTGTAAGATGGACAGAGAGCGAAATGATAGACAGATAGATAAAGAGTCACAGTAAAGGATACTGGTCTAGTTTCTCTCTCTGCCCCATGTTCTCCAGGTTATCGATGAGTTTGCGTATCCCTTTTATCCATGATTGTGCCTCCTCTGCTGATTCGGCCACTAGGTCTAAGTTGCCCCGTCGACCACGAAACACAAGGGTGAAGCAGCGGTCAGGTGGGAACTCGTCAGCAATGCTAAGCAGAACCTCAGATTGGTGCCCTTCCCGCACGGCCTCCACATCACCAACAGAAACTATATGCACATAAACAAACATTTAAATTAGCTATATATATATATATATATATATATATATATATATATATATATATATATATATATATATATATAGCAGACCCGTGCCAACAGACCCATTTTTGACTCATCAAGGCCCAGACCCAGACCAAGTTTTGGTCTCGAGAGTTGTCAGTACCAAAGAAATATCAAGACTTTGACCCTCAGCCAAATCCTACACCCTGTATAGAGCATGATGTACCCAATCCTGCTCCTGGAGGGCCAATGTTAGAGTTCAGGTCAAACCTTAATTAAACACATCTGAACCAGGTCCAGGCTAGGCTAATCAATGTATTTGCAATGACTAGAAACAACAGGTGTGTTGGAGCAAATTACAGTTAAACTCTGCTCTAGAGGTTCTGAAATCACAGTGTACTGTATGAAGCTGCTAAATTTCTGTCTAGGGTAATGGTGTGCTTGTTCTAGGCTGGTTATAGGTACAGACACAGGAAGAGTCGATCCATGAACTATCACCATTGTGACCTTAAAGGGATAGTTCACCCATTTACTCACCCTCAAGTTTTTCCAAACATGTATGATTTCTTTCTTCTGTTGAACAAAAAAGAATATATTTTGAAGAATGTTGGTTACTAGACAGTTGACGGTAGCCTTAAGGAATATAAGGAATATACTATGGAAATTAATGGCTACATCAACTGGTTATCAGCATTCTTCAAAATATCTTATTTTGTGTTCAATAGAAGAAGGGACACTTAACCTCAGGTTTCTCCTTTTGTAGGGGTGTCCAATCCTACTCCTGGAAGTTCCACCTTCCAGCAGAGTTTTCCTCCAGTCCTAAACCCTTCAGAAAGGTGGCCCTCCAGGAGGAGGATTGGACACCTCTGTCCATGGGATTGTACTTGTAATACAGTACGTTGCTTTGGATAAATGACTAATAATTACAGATTGTGGATTTTAGCCTTGTTAACTCTACTTACAGGTGGAGTGGGCATTTCCAGCCTTCTTGCTCTTGTACCAGATAGTCATGCAGTCTTCTTGTAGCCGGAAATAACGCTGCTTTTTCCATGTGCGAGACTTGATTTTTCTCATCACTGTGCCGACGATCATGGACTTCAGGTTGTCATCAGCCTGGATACCTGAGGAGCAAGACAGTACAGGAGACGAAGAGGGCGAGGAGGGGTCAGACGACAGGTAATGAACCTGACCCAGATTCACAGCACATCATGAAAACAAAACACACTAAATCATCCCCTGTCTCTCATGACCAGAAAATGAATCCTTCTTTTGTAGTTATAAGTCAGATGGGTTTTGGCATACATCTTAGCAGTCCTTGTAACCTGGTGTTGCTAGCACTATAATCGCCAACACGTTATTTCTACTTTTGACATTCTAAATATAAGTAACTTTGCAACTTTATGTCAGTCACTCTCATTAGAGTATTAGTAGGTTGTCTGCTTAATATCAGCTAACATTTCATTTTGATGCTCCCCCAACAGACATTCTACTGACTATAAGTAACTTTGCAAGTATATGTCAACTTTTTCTACTAACCCTAACCTAACAGTCTACCAAAACTCTAATGAGAGTTAGTTGACATGTAGTTACAAATTAATGAGTTACCTGACATGTAGTTACAAAGTTACTTACAGTTAATAGAATGTCTAGAGTATAATCTACAAGACTTGTCTTTAATATTTTGCATTTTATATGTGAAATAAGAAACAATCAAGCTTCCCTAGTCAGGACCTCCCAACTAACAATGTAGGTTTTTCAGTTTTTACAATGTTTGTGGAAACATCTGAAGACAAGATCTACCAAAACTGATTGTCTAACCTTCATATCACCTTAAAGGTGTGGCTACATATACAACGCTATCAGGAACAAATAAATACACTGACGGCAGTGAGGATTTTTTTCTCATAGTTTAAATTTAAACTTACGTAGGCTCCTTTCAGTAGAAGCCATCAGTCGTTCTGTCATTTTTTAGGCGTCTCCTGTTTCTGAATAAAGAGAGAGAAGAAATGAATTGTCACACTGATAAGCAGAGAAAATAATATTAAAATGGATCACACAGTTCAAAAAAATGTTTAACATACAATAACATTACAATTTTAAATATAATGCATTAGAGAAAGGCAAGGAACATTAAAAACATACAAAAATTAAAACCTCATAAAAAAACGTAAATGTGAAATATTTAGTATACTAATATATATATATATATATATATATATATATATATATATATATATATATATATATATATATATATATATATATTTTTTTTTTTTTTTTTTTTTTTAAGAAATTGAACCGCATCAGTCATGCACAGTAATAACACCTAATATTAATTCTATGATGATTTCTGACCTTTAAGGCTTATATTTGGTCTGTTCCTACATTTTCACCGCTTTTGTTTTGAACAAACACACATGCCACACCCTCAAACAAGTGTTTTCAGACAGTGTAAATGGCTGTTATTAGTGAAAATCCCCTGGACGTCTGGCTTTAACACAGGGATCAGCACTAGAATTGTTGCCTCAGACTCAATGTTTGTGCGGATCTGTTCTTTGTGAAAGTATGTCACACTTGCCCTCAAATACTGCACAGTCATGCGAAATCAGACAAAAACACACAAAGAGAAGATGATGATTGAGGAAACTGCTGTTACTATTAATGAAATATCTGTATGAAATTTTAAAATCTTCAACATAAATAATTATATATACAAACTCACACACACACACGTTCGCCATGTGAGCATTTAAAGGTGTGTTGTAATACCCAGCCAAAGTTGCCATGGAGATTCAGGTTTCACATGAGGCAACAGTCACTTTAAACATGGCGGACAAAATGTCCAACATTGCTGTTGTGTTATTAAAAACATGCTCAACTCAAGCATGTTTCTTGATTCTCCAGATTCTTTAAAATAATTTGTTGTTAGTTGCTGTTACAACTAACAACTAAGAATTTTTATAACACCAAAATAACATATAAAAGCATGACAACAACAACAGTGTTAGGAATTCTTAGGAACTCCTAATTAAAAAAAAAAAAAATGTAACTAATGGCAGAAAGACAAAACAAGCAGCAGTTATGAAGAGTATCTGTACAGGTATACTGTATCTGTACATTTCATAATAAAGTATTTATGTCTTATAATTTTTAATATCTCACAGCTGAAGGTCCACTTACCCTCTGTGGGCTCATAGTCGGATCTGTATTTGAGCTTTGAAGAGAAGTACAACTCAGGAGAAGCCGGTGTAATGTGGCCCCCGCTGCAACAGAGCCGGACTGACTGTCCACATCTCGCCACAGCTGATCGTACCACAACACACCTCCCTCTGACGCACAACCACACACCCACAGATCCACACAAACACACGGCCCGTTATCCACAAAATACACTTTCTTTCTCCTTTGGGAGTCAAAACATCTCTTGCCCTCCTCCCTCCCCTCTGGCTGCTTTGTTTTGTGTCTCTCTGTCCCTCTGTACAGATAAAACAAGGGTATGTCAGTTTTGTGGAGGAAACACAATCCTGCGTATTGCGTAATTGGAGTGTTGCATTCCTGCGGTGTGACAACCTAAAGGTTTTATCTCCACATGCGCAGATGTGATATTTAACACTTTTCTAAGTAATCCTGAGTGAATTAAAACAAATAACACCCCTAATTACTGATTAGCTGTGGAAAATGTTTGCACATGCAGAACAGAGGTTTTTTGAAGTTTCTAAAGTTTCTATGTGGTTGCTAGGGTGTTCTGAGTGGTTGCTATAAGGTCTGAGTCAAAATTGCTACGCTGTTGCCGTTCTGGGTGGTTTTTAGTTGTTAGGGAATTGCTGCACAATTGCGATTCTGATTGTATTGTAGCATTTGCATTTTTTTCTAGTGAATTGCCATGAGGTTTCTAGGTGTTTGCTTACTGGAACAATTCAAAAGAGCCACAATGCTAGGGTGTTGCTATTGTTGCTGTTGGTGGCTGAGTGGTTTTTGGTGTGTTGCTATGTGTTTTATAACTAGCTAAGTCAAAAGAGTGTTGCCCGAATTCTAGAAATGTTGGGACGTTTTTTAAATTTGAATAAAATGAAGCCAATGAGCCAGTATTTTATTCACAATAGAACATATAACAAATGTTTAAACTGAGAAAATGTACACTTTTATCCACTAAATGAGCTCATTTCAAATTTGATGCCTGCTAAAGGTCTCAAAAAAGTTGGTACTGGGACAACAAATGGCAGAAAAAGCAAGAAATTTTGAAAAGATTCAGCTGGCATCTAGCAACTAATTAAGTTAATTGATATCAGGTCTGTAACATGATTAGCTATAAAAGGGATGTCTTAGAGAGGCAGAGTCTCTCAGAAGTAAAGATGGGCAGACAAACAATGTTTCTCAACGTCAAATTGCAAAGGCTTTGCAAATCTCATCATCTACAGTGCATAACATCATCAAAAGATTCAGAGAAACTGGAGAAATCTCTATGCGTGAAGGACAAGGCCGAAGACCTTTATTGGATGCCCGTGGTCGTCAGGCCCTCAGACGACACTGCATCACTCATCGGCATGATTGTGTCAATGACATTACTAAATGGGCCCAGGAATACTTCCAGAAACCACTGTCTGTAAACACAATCCGCCGTGCCATCTGCAGATGCCAATTAAAGCTCTATCATGCAAAAAAGGAAGCCATATGTGAACATGGTCCAGAAGCGCTGTCGTGTCCTGTGAGCGAAAGCTCATTTAAAATGGACTGGTTCAAATGGAAAAGAGTAGTGTGGTCATATGAGTCTAAATTTGACATTCTTGTTGGAAATCACGGACGCCGTGTCCTCCGGGCTAAAGAGGAGGGAGAACTTCCAGCGTGTTATCAGTGTTCAGTTCAAAAACCAGCATCTCTGATTGAATGGAGGTGCATATGTGCATACGTATTGGGCAGCTTGCATGTTTTGGAAGGCTATGAATGCTGAAAGGTATATAAAGGTTTTAGAGCAACATATGCTCCACTCCAGACAACATATATTTCAGGGAAGGCCTTGTGTATTTCAGCAGGACAACGCAAAACCACATACTGCAGCTATTACAACAGCATGGCTTCGTTGTAGAAGAGTCCGGGTGCTGAATTGGGCTGCCTGCTGTCCTGATCTTTTACCTACAGAGAAAAATATGTCAAAGACGACCTCAAACTCTTCAGAAGCTTAAAACCTCTATCAGGCAAGAATGGGACCAAATTCCATCACCAAAACTCCAGAAACTCATAACCCCGATGCCTAGACGTCTTCACACTGTTTTGAAAAGAAGAGGAGATGCTACACCTTGGTAAACATGCCTCCATCCCATCTCCATCCACTATTTTGAGAGCTGTAGCAGGCATCAAATTTGAAATGAGCTCATTTTGTGCATAAAATTGCAAAATTTCTCTGTTTAAACATTTGTGATGTTATCTCTGTTCTATTGTGAATAAAATATTGGCTCATGTGATTTGAAAGTATTTTAGTTTTCATTTTATTCAAATTTTAAAATTGTCCCAACATTTCCAGAATTTGGGTTGTAGATGCCACATTTGACTGCTTCAGACACGTCGGCGCACTCGGCATCTTGGAATGGTCAGCATGTTGTTGTTACTCACAGTAAGAATTAATGATGCCACAACATTGCGCAGCTTCTGGTTGTGAAACTGCGGAGATTTAAATTCCCGAAGAAATCGCATCACCTTTCACAAGTGAGAATGTTTTGGTTTGTGTTTTGATAGGCCTATGTGTTAACTCAATATTACAGATTTTTAAATTATGGTAACTTATTAATGGAAGGATCAGCGGTGAACTGGCGACAGGGTCACGGCCAAGGCTCATTGATGCACATGGGGAGCAAAGGCTGGCCCATGTGGTCCAATCCAACAGACAAGCTTCTGTAGCTCAAATTGCTCAATAAGTTAATGCTGGTTTTGACAGAAAGGTGTCAGAAACAGCACATCACAGTTTGTTGCGTATGGGGCTGCATAGCCGCAGACCAGTCAGGGTGCCCATGCTGACCCCTGTCCACCGCTGAAAGTGCCAACAGTGGGCACATGAGCATCAGAACTGGACCACGGAGCAATGGAAGAAGGTGGCCTGATCTGATGAATCACGATTTCTTTTACATCATGTGTGTTGCTTACCTGGGGAACACGTGGCACCAGGATGCACAATGGGAAGAAGGCAAGCCGGCAGGATGCTTTGGGCAATGTTCTGCTGAGAAACCTTGGGTCCTGCCATCCCTGTGGATGTTACTTTGACACGTACCACCTACCTATGCATTGTTGCAGACCATGTACACCCTTTCATGGAAACGGTATTCCCTGGTGGCTGTGGCCTCTTTCAGCAGGATAATACGCCCTGCCACAAATTAAAAATGGTTCAGGAATGGTTTGAGGAGCACAAGTTTGAGGTTTTGACTTGGCATCCGAATTCCCCAGCTCTCAATCCAATTGAGCATCTGTGGGATGTGCTGAACAAACAAGTCCGATCCATGGAGCCCCCACCTCGCAACTTACAGGATTTAAAGGATCTGCTGCTAAAATCTTGGTGTCAGATACCATAGCACATCTTCAGGGGTCTAGTGGAGTCCATGCCTCGATGTGTCAGGGCTGTTTTGGCAGCAAAAGTGGGACCAACACAATATTAGGAAGGTGGTCATAATGTTATGTCTGATTGATGTATATATATCTATGGTTGCTATCATGTTCTGAGTGCTTTGTAGCATGTTGCTATATAGTCACTAGGGTGTTGTGGATGGATACTAGCACATTGCTTTGTGGCTGCAAGGGTGTTTGCTTACTAGCCTTATTCAAAAGAGCAATAATAAGCCATTTTTCCTCAAAACGGTTTATTGTAGTGAAGTGAAAAAGCACTTTATTGTAGTGAAGCCTCTCCTCCATTGACATCCATCCATCCATTCAACAACAACAACAACAAAAAAAAAGGCCTCTGGTATCCTTCCCCGCATACCACAGTGCAGAGTTAGCAGGCATTACGCTTTTTTTTTTTTTTTTTTTTTGGCTAACCTTGCAGTATTGCCTTCAAATAATAACCACATTTTAACCCAAATGACTGATTTGGATTTGAACTGATTGGTCAGTAGAAACTATTAGCATATTACATTACGTGCACTAACCTAAAAACCCTCTAAAAATTATGAAGGGGCATAACCTCACTATACAAATGACCAAAAAAAAGCGACCGAATGTTCATAAAATATTCAAATGCCTTCATGGCATGTTGACAGCCATATATTGGACAGCGCCGTCCACTTCCAGTCTGGCTCTGAAACACGTGTCAGGAAGTTTAATGCGTGATTGTAGAGCACAACTCAAGCTTGGCCTCCCTCACTGGGGCCCTTTAGTGGAGCCCCCAGATGATCGGATCAAGTTACTAAAGTAGGCATTCATCATTTAGCACCCTGTTAAACTGTTTTCAGACAGAAAGATGAAAGGGGGTTGAGAGTGGAATAAACTTTTTAGGCCAATTTCAAACATCTCGTATTCAAAATATCAACACATTTGGAGCACCACGTTCCTATTGAGGGGTCTCGCCGTCAATTTCAGTTGTACCTGGCTTCATCTCCCATTAGGAATACTACTTCTTTGTCCCTTCCTCGTGTTTCTGTTCATGAATAAAACACAACTGAGCTCAATGTCTGAGCTCAGCTTACACACACAGCGCTGGCATCTTTAAAAGGGGGTCCCTGCCTACTTGCTATATCATCGAGCCAATGGCTGGAGTTCTTCCAGACTCCTATACGAACACACTCACACACGGACGAACACTTTCCATTGCAGACATCACCTCAATGAAACTCTCACCTTGGGTTTAACGACGTATCAGATCGTTCATTACACAAAGGTGATTAGCAACTAAACTCGACTGTTCGGTTAACATGACGCTTATAACTGGGACTTTATTTCACTGTTTATGGAAAATGGCACATATGCATTTCTGCATGTTGAAAACTTGAATAAAACTGAACAGGTAATAGTACTTTTATAATACATATTGTTTACCATCAGTTTCACTGCATAAAAAAAGATTAAAATTTTTCTTATTTGAAAAAAAGTGGCCATTATTTTATTACTGCTCCAGAGATGGTTTTTGCAGTACCACTAACGGCCAGCTGGTGGCAGCCAATGATGCAAATAATCAAGATACAATGTGAACACTTACTGCATGGCACTTGAAAAGAAAAAAAAAGTATGAAACCATATGCAATGTTTTAATAAAACTGTAAATTTTTGAAATTGTAGTATACTTCATTATTGTCCAATTACATGTTTAATTCAGTGAGCGGGGCGGGGGGTTAAAATTATAAGTGTATATATATAATTGTGTATATATCAAATTATGAGTGTAAAACGCAATGTGTGCTAACATCTCCAACAGTCAGGTCTAATTTAACCTTAAATTAACCCATGTTTTATAAGGTTGTGTTTGGCTAAACGCCTTTCCCAAAAGTACAACATATTAAACAAATTATATTTCTACACACTCACATCCTCAGTTTAATTTGCATCATTTCATAGCGTCAAAGTTCTTTAAAGATAAATTTACAATTAGCCGAAATTCATTCCAGTACAAAATATCCTAATTCCTCCTCAAAATCAGAAAAGCAGCACAGCAGTCGGTAACTTGACATGTACAATGACAGGACACTGTTTATTTTACAGCATTCAAAACTACATACACGTTTCCTTTTTTGTGATGAAAATACAGACAATACAGTCTTTCAATTCCTCTCGATTCTGTCAAAAAGGCATAGAGGAAAAAAAAAAAAAAAATGTTTTAATGGTTGAGACTGACTCTTCCTCAGTCCAGCAGAGTCCAAAGTCAATTTTAATATCTCAAAAACAAACCGTGAATGCTGAGCACCGTTTCTAAGCTTCTTGGCAAAAAATATTAAGTGCCCTTGTAAGTAAGAACAGTCTGATGTGTGTAAGGTGTGGTGCTGGGCCGTCCTGGAGGGTTTTGGATGAGTTTGAGTGTGTTACTGAGGTGGTAAAGGGATGCCACGGGGGTCTGTGACCTGGCCTTCCTGTAGGTTTTTGACGAGCTGTGCAAGCCAACGTTTGGTGGTGGAGTCGTCCTTTAGCACTTGAGCAAACGTGGTGTCCTTCAGCTGGTCCGGCAGACACTGACGCAGAGCTTCTCTCGCCCTGAAAAAGAAAAAATATAGTGATTTATAAATTCAACTAAATAATATAAATTTAAATATTAATAATTTAGCTAAATGTATAAATTATATGTAAATGTAATTATAAATATATTTAAATATAAATTACATTAAAAAAATGTAAATTGTATTAATGTAAAAGTTATATATGAATATAAAATATGTATTTTATAAATGTATATTATAAACTGAATTGTACTTTATCTGTTGCATCCAATTTATTTTTTTGGTTCAAAATGTGGATTTTTTTTCTCAAAAGTTTGTGGTTGTAAATTTGAAAGAAATCCCTTTTGCTCAACAAAGCTGTATTCATTTGATAAAAATACAGTAAAAACAATAATATTGTGAAATATTACAATGTAAAACAGTTTTCCATTTGAATACATTTTAAATGTATTTATTTATAAAATTAATTAATTTATGTAATTTATTCCTGTGATGCAAAGCTGAATTTTCAGCATCATTCCAGTCTTCGATGTCACATGAACCTTCAGAAATCATTCTAATACGCATTATTGTATTTAACCAGGCTTTTATATTTCATATTGTAATTGCAATCTCAAATTATTAAGCAGCACAAATGGGCTCACAAATCTTCAACTTTTCCGAAACTGCGATGTTTGTGCACTTCCTACCGTCCAAAAATGTGCAAGGAACTAGAAAAGCAGAGAAAAAAAATAAAATACCTGGAGTTGTCAGAAAGTCGTAAATAACATCGCACAACATGTTTCAGCAGGCGAGCCGAGGGCTCCTTAGACAACTGAAGAACCATCTTTCCCTGCAAGACAAAAGGCACAAAAACCCCCACATAAACCTTAAGCTTAAATAACTGAGCCAATCACAATCCAGAACTGCAAATAACCAGCCAATCAGAGACATTCAGCGCAAACACAGACAATATAAAGTGTCACACGTGATTAACTCTCAGTCTGATTGACAGAAGTAACAGATGCCAATCAAGCGACAATTATAATTCTAAACAATACGAATAATAGTTAATCACCAGAATCATGGCAACATGTGAAAAGCGTTCATAAGTCTGGCAGATATACGCCAGACCCGTGTCATCCAAGAGAATCTTCTGCAGTATAAACGTGGCCACCTGAAAGAGAGAAACGTGGTTTAAACACCTGCAAGATACATTCATCTTTCTGAGTCTTGGATTTACCCTCATATAAGATCAAAATAGGCCAAAATAATATATATATATATGGGAAGGAATTTGATGACGTTTTTGTAAACGAACCGTTTTCGAGAGCTCGCTGCCGGACTCCATGATGCGCAGACAGAGAGGAATGATTTCTGTGGTCAACAGAAAGTTAATAACCTCCTGCTCATCTGTTTTCACCAGTGCTCCTATAATAACAAACATTTCAATGAACACTTCTTTACTAAAACATTGTTTGCTTTTTTCCCGCATTAGCCGGTTTTCTTACCGATAACACCCAGACTTGTGAGCCGCAGGTATTCGAAGGGTCGAGTTTTACTGACCGTGTGCAGGAAGGGATAAAGAAACAGTGGGATGTGAGCTGCCAGGAAAGCAGAGCTGAGGATGAAAAACAAAGGGAGGAAAAAAAAAGAGTCAGTATGACAGGTTTAAATGACAGTGCGTCATTTCTGGTGAATACAGGAAGTGAGTTACCGTGTCTCTACGTGGGAGGCCACACACTGCAGCAGTGCTAAAGCATTACACACTCGATTAGACTGATGTGCCGTCAGTGTCGGGGGGTTTATGGATGGGTAGATGTTCACAATTTCCTGTAAAAAAAAAAATAAATAAAATCCCCTTTTAATTTTTGAATTAATATCTGAATATTTAAAATACGTCACTGAAATGTCTTATTTTCCTCAAATCTTTATAAATGTATAAATTAAAATAATTAAAAAAAATCAATAAAAATGCAGTTACACCACCTTATATAATAACATTTTTATTTGTATTTCTTTAATAGTGTTTTTTGTGTCATAATTTGCATAATGTTATGCTATATTTTTATTACTTGTTAATACATATATTTTAATTTATTTTATATTTTAATATATTTTATATTTTAATGTTTTTCCTGCAAATTGATACATTAATTCATTATATATAAATATTATTAATTTTACTTTTTCTATTTTCATACCTGCAAGCTCCATAGTGGTGAAAAAGGTGACATGTTTACAAAGTAAATAGAAAATACAAATAGAAAATTGTGACTTTAACATGTAAACTAAGCATTCTGGTGCACTCTGACAAGAAAATAGATGGAAAAAAACAACATTTGTTTCAAGTAAAAATAAAAAAACATTTATTTACACTAGGGCTGGGTATTGACAAATTTCACAATTGGATTTGATTTCGATTTGATTACCTGATTACTACTCATTTTTAATATCAGCCTAAACATTTAAATGGTGGCCATCATAAAACGGTTTTATACATTCAGTATTGAAGCACGTTCAGTACATGAATATTCAACGGCCTATAGTCACAGTGGATATATATCAAAAGGCTCCTCTCCAAGTTAATTATGTATTCCATTCATGTTTATTTCGTGTTGTAAAACAGAAGAGATGATCGGTTCATGTGCGCTCTGCCTTGGTGTGAACTGAAGCGTTACGATGTGTCAGTCACACCACAGAGCGCCAAAATAGAACAGACAGCTCGAGAGACGTTTATGGTCTCACTCCAGTCTATGGGAAAGTAGCCCATTTTTGATTCTTGTGAGGTTTATTGTGCCTGCAAACTCACCCTGACCCCCCCACCCCCCGGAAAAAAAAAAAAAAAAAAAAAAAAAACGGTTCTACATGATTCACATAAGATATATTTTGATTCAAAATGGTGAATTTCGCCGAAAAGTGACTAGTTTGCAGGTATTTGAAAACTTATTTTCTATTTTTTCTATCAAATATCATTCATTTTCATTCAGAAAAAAATAAAAAGAGCATTCAAACTTATTTTTATTTGAATTGAATTGTTTAAATGGCATTCATACATAGCTACAGATTTTTGTTTAGGCCTACACATTTAAACAATACTTTAAATTATTAATTATTAATATTTTATAAATTAATAAGTATTATTATTATAAAATCACACATTCTTAACTAATCTAATGCAAACACATTTATGTATCCAAATATAAATACATAGTTTAGTCAACTTACAGAGCTCTGACTTGTACCACCTGACTGCTGCAGATTTATTTTGCCGTATATTCGTTTAAGTCTGACGTCGCGCAGCAGCGCTTCCGGGTCCAAACGCTCCATCTCATACCACAAGAAAAACAACAAACGGCGCTAATACACACACAATGTTGTGTAATACTACAAAAAAAATTATAATCATAACTTTTATCTCCATACCAAAATTCCAGATGGCCAGACAGCGATTCATCTTTTATAAATCATTAAAATATTAAAGGGCACCTATTATGCCCCTTTTTACAAGATGTAATATTGGTCTTGGGTGTCCCCAGAATGTATTTGTGAAGTTTCAGCACAAAATACCCCACAGTTAATTTATTATAACCATTTGAAAATGTCATTTTTGGGGCCTGTTTTAAAAAGAGCTGTTTTGGTGTGTACCACCTTAAATATAAATGAGCTGCATATCCCCGCCCTGCCTTTGGATGAGGGCGTAACTTGCATACCTATGGCAATAAACAGTCGGTAGAAGCAGAATGGCTGAGAGTGAGAGACCCGCTGTTTTGTATGGCATTCAGCCGTACATGTTTGAACCGGAATCAGACCCAGATGATGAAGAGACTCCGGCAGAAGAAACACAATTGAGAATGGAGCAGGACGTCTCTGAATGGTTATTTGATACATTTATGTACTTATAGAGTTTTAATCGCGTCCCCTTTGCAATTATGGATGTGCAGCACACACACACACACACACACACACACACACACACACACACACACTGTGATAACGTTCGCGCAATTTTTTGAAACTACAAACACAAATACTGTGATAACGTTTGCTAAGTAAACATACACAGTTTTTAATACAATATCTTTAAAAAATATATATATACGTGTGGATACACACTATACAAACAAGGTTTAAATTATATACACAGACATTCTACGACGACGACAACAACTTTAGACGCATTTGTTATTGAATTGGCTGACATCGACTGAAATGACTATTTGCTCAAAAAACATTAAATACACTTACTTCTTCTGGAGGTGACGTTGGATCGCGAACAGTAGGCAACGATCCACACTTGAGGATTAACTTTGAAGCAAGACCTGCTTTGAATTGACCCTCGTTCTCAAAACAGTCAGTCAAAAAATGATTCGCGCAAACATAAACGTATTTTGGAATTTTGAGTGGCGCCTTTCCTTCGTAAATAAAATCCATCCACTGCGTTTTCAGTGGCTCTGATGTCGGAAGTAAGTGAAAACTACTATGTTCATTATTACATCCCACAACAGAACACTTATGTTTCTTAGGAGACATTACCGGCTGTCGTTGAAACAATGGAGGATGGTTGACAGATCACCGAGGGCGAGGTCTATGCCAAAACCAGATTGTCAATCAAACCACGTGGGTGGGGCTTAGCGCAATTCTACGTCACAGTGAGAGCAATCTTAGAACAGGGCGTTCTGAGACAGTGCTTATGAATTATTGAGATTGTAAAAAAACCACTGGGTGGATTTTTCTCATTCTAGGGTGGTTTTGCTCACACACTGCCTACACACATTTATGGTCAAACACCATGTAAAAGTGAATTTTGCATAATAGGTGCCCTTTAATGTCTGTGACGCTGTGAGACTGTTGTGTAGACTGTAAGTATTTAAAATGTTTAACTTTTTAAAATGTTTGATGTTTAATATGAATAAATAGCGCTCATGAACAGACGTTGATAGCATTCTCAAGTGAAACGAGTTGAGGCTTGGACCCAGAAACGGCGTTCCTTACGTCACGACTTAACAAGCGGATTAACAAATTTCAATAATTGCCACCTCCATTTTGCAGAGTAGGTCACGTCAGCAGCTCAACCAATAAGATTAGACTACAATCATATCGTAAAAGTATCGCCATCGCTCTACGATACATATCGTAACATTTTTGCATCGTGAAATATTGTACTGCGATATACCTTTACACCCCTATTAGAAATGCAGAATTCCATAGAAACACATAATTTTGAGGACTTGAACAGCTCCGAGAAGAACATCATGGGTTGCCACCTTGTAATTACAGTAATTATGGCATGAACACATCATAAGCTTGTTGTTTTGGTTCAGGAGGAACTGTAAAAGGCAGCTGCTGTTTGTTTGTGGCACTCGGTGACTGTCTGTCTACAACTCTGCATAGCCTTACTGAACGCACTGATGATATTTAATATTTAGACCACTTCTATTATTGATTGCTATCAGGGTGTGTAAAGTTTCAACCAGAATAACAAAAAGATTTTAAAAAACAAATTGCCTACCCTACCTTTACGTCTAGTTTAGAATTTAGTTTTTCAACCAAAAATGGTTTATTTTAATGCGTCACTAAAATATATAACCATGTCAGCCTATAATATTTCTTCCTAACCAACTATCAGTTTTGAATTCAGCATTGATTGACAGACACCTGTAGGAGAGCTGCTATAGTCCCGCAAGAGTGCCAGAGCATCGGGGCCAGATCCGTCACCGACTCCCTCTTCTTGCTGAGCTCCAGCAGGGCGTTCTCACGAGTTTCAGGACTGGAGAGCTCATTGATCCACTGATAGATCTTCTCACGGTCCACCTGAGCCAGACCCGCCGTGGTTACAGTCTACAGGACAGAGATCACACATCTTCAAATTAAAACGAGAGAAATACAAGCAACTGATGTATATTAGGAATTCAGAACCAACTTTTATTCGGCCGTCAGGGTTGATTCCCATTCACACTATTATTATTGGAAACGTTTTTTTCTGTTCAATTTCTGTTTCTCATAATTGATTGTTTATACTTTTACTTTCCAGAAAATATTTTTTTTTACATAAGTTTATATTAAATTATATGAATTAAAGATTTTATTTCTTTTTTATTCCTTAATCATATATTCATAACTAAATACTACCAACACATGTTTACAAACAGCACAGTACACATGTGGAAAAACTCGATACTCAATTTAAGACTGCTTTTAGACATTAGGTACGCTAATAACTATATAGAGGCAAACTGCGCAAGATATATACGCATATCCTAATATAAAGCAACATATATGCTTTAATATATCACCATAGTAACCTACTACATTAGCTTTAGCCGTTAGCTCTATCATGCCCCAGCATTAACAAGGGTAAAACGCCCAAAACCTTCCAAAAACTCACCGCTCCTGTAGCCAACATCCTCCCTATCACTTTATTGTGATCTCCAGAGTAAAAGTGAACAGTAGTTTTTAAAACAACGAGAAATAGATCGGGTTTACATTAGCAAATAAGCTAATAAAAAACAACCGCCTTCCGCTGGTGTTTCTTCTTGTACGGTTCTCTTCAGGTTGGCGTTTCTTCTTCTACGCGAGTTTTTGGCGGGTGATGACAAGTCTAGTGTTCATTGCTGCCCCCATGCTGACTGTTTAGTAATAAAATGTATTGTTATTTTTATAATAAATAATAACAATATGATAAACAATAATCATTACAACTTATTATAAAATATCATTATACGTATTAAAATAATAATAATAAAAATATGGATAATAACAACAACAATAATAATAAAGTTATTATTATTATTATTATTATTATTATTATATATTTGAACGACTTGAGTTAGTTTTAGCTGTTTATTTGTCCAGAACATAATATAATAATTGATCCTTCATAAAAATAATTTGGTCTTGTTTTTAATATAATTTACTCTCATAAAAATAATTTGGTCTTGTTTTTAATATAATTTACTCTCATCATTTAATTAAGATTTTTCATATATGATTATTTATATTTTTGATTTATTATTTTAGAAAAGCATTGTGTTCTCAGGCCACATAAGAAATCTCTCTCTCTCTCTCTCTGTCTCTCTTTTTTTTTTTTTTTTTTTTTTTTTTTGTGAACTTTACACTGTTTTCAGTGTTACTTATTTTTGTCCCATCCAAAACATGGGGATGGGGTAAAGTTGTCCTCTTCTGGCTCTTTGGCCCCCTTTCTGGATCATTCATTAACCAGACATCACAGCGTCTGCTTTTTGGATGTGATGCAACTGTTTGGGTGTTTTTGAAGAGTCATTTATTAAATCTGCTTATCAAGCATTATACATTCTGAAAGACCAAATGTCATCATGCCCCAATCTTTAACAAACCATAAAGCCAGCCGTAGCCAGAAACTGTTTTAAAAATGACAGTGTATTCTGACTTTTTGGGAGGTTTTCCCAAAGTCTGAACAATGTTTGATGGGAATCCCTCCCCAAAAGAGCCTATCTGTAAAGATAAGGGAATAATTGCCAAATGACCTAAATCCAGTCCACAGGACAGGTTAATTATTCAAAAGACATGTTTGCCGACGCTTTAAAGGTTCCACTTTGGGAAATCAGGGTAGTCAGTAGACAAGTGTGTGAGGAAAGTTAGTGTTTTCTTGCAGTCATGGCTAAATTTGTGGAATGTGTGCCCAATTTCTCAGAGGGGCGAAACAAGGAGGTAAGACAAACGGACAGAAGGAATCCTTTTAAAAAAAGAAAGGTCATTTTGTACCGACAACGGTTCTTCCGCCGATGTGGACTGAACACTGTAATAAAAAAAAAAAGTTTATTCAACGAAGCCGCAATCAAAAACTCGCAGCGGAACGACTGTAGTCCGATTCCCGAACGAATGATTCACATGAGTCGGTTCTAGTCCGCTTCCCGAACGAATGACTCTAATAATTTGGTTGTTTTAGTGGATTAAAAACACATACACCGTGTCAAATCAGTGAGTCATTTCTTTTTATAATTTACAGCAAGACCAGTGTAGTCCGATTCTGAATGAATCACTCGTATTTGAATCAAAGCGTGCAACCACTGTCCGATTTTCAAATAAATCACTCTAATGAATCGGTTCTTTTTCATTTACAGCATGGCCAAACGATTCTTGGACGAATTACTCTGCTTAGTGAATCAAAATATCGAATATCGCGACAACCCGATGATAGAACGAATGACTATAATGATTTGATTCTTTTTAGTGAATCATTTGCATTTACAGCAACTCTGATACTTTAATCAGTAGAGTCATTACGTGGTTGTTTATATGACAAAGTGTAGGCCTACCTAGTTAAAGATTTATTTTGTTTCTTTGTTTAGTAGACCTATTGTTTAAGGCCAAGTACCTAGTGAAAAATGCCAAAAGACTATGAAAAGGCATTAAAAGTCAATGTAAACAGACCTTTTGTATGAATTGTTTTAAAATGTATTTAAAATGATTTCTATCAATACACAAAATTAAATTTATATATATATATATATATATATATATATATATATATATATATATATATATATATATATATATTTTTTTTTTTATTTATTTATTTACATTTTACAAATGTCATTTATTTTGTTAGACCATACATACTGTAATACGTTAATGTACTGTACAGAGTTTTTCCAGTTTTTTGTATTACATGACAATATTTTAGCCAATATATATAATATTCAGGTCATTGACGCCATAGCTGATGCCATCTCTGCCACGGAGGGCTGCAGCTTGCTGGACGTCGATCCAGGGTCTTCGACAAACAGGACGGTGTACACTTTTGTGGGCCCACCCGAGGCTGTAATTGAGGGGGCTCTGAATGCTGCACGTGTTGCGTTTAAACTCATAGACATGACCAAACACTCAGGTACAGCTGTGGCGGCAGAAGCAGGTCCATGTCATACATCACATGAATTTATTTAGTAAAAAATATGTTTTTGAACAGGTGAACACCCTCGCATGGGTGCAATGGACGTGTGTCCCTTCATACCGGTGCAGAACGTCACCATGGAGGAGTGTGTACAGTGTGCCAATGAATTTGGCCAGAGACTGTCAGACATGCTGCATGTGCCAGGTGTGTTTGTACAGGCCAAGGTCATGGTGTCTATTACCTGAACTATTTGAGAATCGCTTCAGTTCCATCCTCCGTTCTTCTTTCTTTCTTGTCTTGCTCTTGTAGTCTATCTCTATGGAGAGGCGGCTAGAAAAGAAAGCAGAAGGTCACTTCCCTCTGTCCGTGCAGGGGAATACGAGGCATTACCGGAGAAGGTAAGACTCATCTAGACCACAATTCTGTGACCTCATATTCATGATGACATATCTGTGACCTCACTACTTTGAGATCGAAAAAATTTCTCAAAAGGGAGTCTTAAGAGTGACATCATATCTTCAAGGCAGCATGAAACAGAAGTTGTGATAATCCTTTCTTCCCTGTTTTGACGATGGTTGGCTATATCCATGTGAAATGGCTTCTCGAACAAGAAAAAATGTAGGACGGGGCTTGATTTTGTCCAACAGGAATTGATTGGATCATTGGATTGTTGTGGTTTGCTATTGGTCGATCTCATGTGAGTGACAGGTTGTCCCTCCCTCACACCAGTAAACATGTCATCAGAGAAGAGATGTGATATCGCTGCAAGAGGGGAAGTTATTTTGTTTAATATTACGAGGCCATATGAATTAATTTTTTTTTTTATTTCAAGCGAAATCGAAGAATGAAGTAGTGTCATTTCAAACAACATCAGGCTAAAACAAAGCTCATTTGGAGTTCGTTTTGGGAGTCTGAAACAACCAACACCTTCAAACTACCATTGGTCCAATAGGTATGTGTGGCTCTGGGGCTCCGCCTTTTTTGATCTGGAAATCTTCTCTGGTTCATTTCTTCTGTGGGCGGGGTCAGTATGTTTAATGGTATTTTGAACTTCTTCTTTTTTTTTACCCTTAAAATATATTCGATATACTCATGGCGAAGTTGGGGGTAAAAAGAAGTTCAAAATATGCAAGTTGCGGTATACTGTTTGTGAACGTGCTGACGCCACCCACGCTGCTGGGATAGATGAATATTTAAATATGTGCTTCATGCTTTGCTCCCAATAACAAAATAATCACAACAAAAATGACAGTGGTGAGAAAACAACAGTTAAAAAAGCATCTGATCATAGCGAACAAAAAAACTGATCTGGAGAAGATTTCCATGCAAAAGAAGGCGGAGCCTCAGAGCCACACCCACATATTATGTAATCGCCACAGACCAATAGTAGTTCGAAGGTGTTTAAAAGGAGGAGAGAAACTGTTGAAAAATAACTTCACTCTGAGTATATTGGGGCCTTTAGTGTTCGAGTAAAAACTGCAGTATACTTAGACCTCAATTATGTCTGAGGCCTAATTTCTGAGAAACAACACTGTTTTACATGCCATATTTGCATAAGTAAACACCTTAAGTTAAAATAAATTAACAATAATTTATTTTGTTCTTTGTCCTCAGTTGAAAAAGGCTGAATGGGCCCCTGAATATGGTCCTGCCACCTTCGTCCCCTCTTGGGGCGCCACGGTCACCGGCGCCCGAAAGTTTCTCATCGCCTACAACGTGAACCTTCTGAGCACAAAGGAACAGGCTCACAGAATTGCACTTGATATTAGGGAACAGGGCCGTGGCAAAGATCAAGTATGTCTTTGTCTGACGTCACTGTATTGGTCTCGGTTTTCAATGTGCGTCAGATCTAGAATTTGAGAACCTGACTTAATTATACCCATCACTTCCTTGAGGTTTTTATTATGTTCTTATTCCTGTTAATACATTAAAAGCATTTGTTGCTTTTGCTTCAGCCCGGGCTTCTTAAAAAGGTCCAGGGAATGGGATGGTACCTGGAAGAGGTCAACCTGGCTCAAGTGTCCACCAACATCCTAGACTTTGAGTTGACACCCATGCACATGGTGTATGAGGAGATCTGTAGAGATGCCAAGGTGAGTTATCTTTCAGTCATTCAAATCTGAATTGGAATCAGAATCATTTGAAATTGCATGAATCTGTAGTGAGTTTATATCCATTCTACCTGTACAGGATTTGAACCTGCCAGTGGTGGGGTCTCAGATAGTCGGTCTGATTCCTCTGAAGGCGATCCTGGACTGTGCAGACTTCTACATCCAGAGAGAAAAGCTGTTCGTTGTGGAAGAGGAGCATAAAATCCGACTGGTGGGTTAAAATGAACATGGTCAAATGTTCAACACAGTAGCAAATCAAAAGTGTCATTTCATTCCTTTTTCATTATTCTATCAGGTTATCAGCAAACTAGGACTCGACTCTTTGGGGTCATTTGTTCCAAAGGAGAGAATTATAGAGTAAGTCCCAAAAGTGTGTTAGTGGAATAGCAGTAATTTCTAAATTCTGATTGGCATCTTGATGTCTAACAGAAGCACTGTATCTGATTGGTCCACGCTGAGTTTAGGTATATGGTACAGGACAATCAGGGCGATGGACGGCTTGTGTCTCTGTCTCTGCAGAAGTTTGTCCACAGTGTTGGGGCCA
Source organism: Megalobrama amblycephala (assembly GCF_018812025.1). Classification (NCBI taxonomy): domain Eukaryota; kingdom Metazoa; phylum Chordata; class Actinopteri; order Cypriniformes; family Xenocyprididae; genus Megalobrama; species Megalobrama amblycephala. Next base: position 25,949,310 of record NC_063045.1, read on the forward strand.
GAACAGCGGCTCCTGGTGGAGGGTCCGTTTCTGCTGCAATCGCTGCTATGGTAATCATAAATGTCATATTTTTGTGTATATATATATATATATATAGTAATACTTTTAAATGACTAAATAAATACATGCATCTCATTGTAAGGGTGCGGCTCTGGGCTGCATGGTCGGTCAGATGACATACGGAAAGAGGCAGTTTGAGTCTTTGGATGCAGAGATGAGGAAACTTATCCCTCCATTTCATGAAGCCATGAATGATTTATTGTTAAAGGTGGATGCTGACTCAATGGCCTTTAACTGCTACATGGTACATGACAACACAAACAACATTCAATGACTTTAAAAAGAATATTAAATGTATGAGTTTGCCATTATAAATACACCACTTGTGTACCATCAGACCATGGAAACCATTGTAAATTATATGTACGAGGAAATAATTGTTTCCCTGCATTTTTCTTTTGTTACAGGCTGCCCTGAAATTACCCAAGGGCACAGCAGATGAAATCAAAAGGTACGGTTTATCGTCTCTGTGATGTTTAAACAAACAAAACAAAACTTCTCATTTGTCAAACTAGAGACAAAACTTGTCATTGGAAAATTAAGGAACATTCTGTCTCATGTTAAACCAGTTTAAGGGTTTGGTTGATGTAAAAACGTCATGCATGACAAAAAGAAACAGGAAAGACTAGCAAGGACTTGACAATAATATTTGCAGTGGAGAGCGTGGCTGATAAAACACTTACATTATGCAACCATTCAACCTGCATTTATCTTCCAAAGTAAATTTCTTCTTTTGTGGAAAGGTCGTTAGAGAATGTTATTGACAACAGCATTGGCAAAAACACACATAAACATGGCATAACAACCGTTCAAATGTATCAGACCCCTAATGTGGCTATAATTATTTTAAATGAGTAATGACTAACTAAATCTTGTTCTTTCATTGTACAGGAGGGAAGAAGCCATGCAGGAGGGTCTGAAGGTGGCGGTGGGCGTCCCTCTGTCCCTGGCAGAGAAAATAAACACACTGTGGCCGGTTCTCAAAGAGATGGCGAAGTACGGAAACGTGGCATGTAAATCAGACATTCAGGTGAGAGTGGGCTGATTTTTGGGGTTCTGACACATGACACAGTCATGCTCAAAAGTTTACACACCCCTTGCAGAATCTGCAAAATGTTAATTATTTTAACAAAATAAGAAAGATCATACAAAATGCATGTTACTTTTTATTTATTACTGTCCTGAATAAGATATTTTAAATAAAAGATGTTTACATATAGTCCACAATACAAAAAAAAATAAATAAAAAATAGCTGAATTTATAAAAATAACCCCAAAACGTGCTTCCAACCAAAGCACTTTCCACTAACAGTAAAAATCTTGATTTGACAAAAATGGCATGACTTTTAAGGTTAAAAATGCTGACACAAATTAGGCCTCTGACACAGCATTTATTCCAATGCATGATTCCTCTCACGTGCAGGTAGCAGCTAAAGCTTTGGAAACAGCAGTATATGGAGCAAATTACAACGTCATTATAAACCTGAAGGACATCAAGGATGCTTCATTCAGAGCTGCTGTGAGTATCTGGAAACATTCAAAAACTATTAGTCAAGATTCCCATGATGTATTTTAAATAAAACCACACGTTTTTCTTTTTACATTTAATAACGCAGACACTACATGATCTGAAACTTATTTTGAGGAACTCTTAAATGTCAAAAAACCAATTGTCATTGTTCCTGGTAATCATGGACATTTTTGTGGTTTGTTGATTTTTAGACTGAAGCGAAAATGTCTGTGCTGTTAAAGAACGCCAGAGAAAATGCCAATGTAGCACTGCAGATGGCTGACCAGAGGAAATGATGACACAGTCTGTACAGATGGTCAGACAGTAACTTCCAAAAGATCAAATAAAGACACTGAACTGAACACATACTGACATGCAATTTGTGTTTTTTTCTGCTGTAAAGCTCTCTGGTGCACATAACCCATAGAATTACTTTGTAAGTGTGTTACTCTAAAATTGTGCAGCTTGTTAATAAAAATTGTGCAGCTTGTTAATGAGATATTTGCTATTTTCAAAGCAACTGGATTTACGATTACGATTACGATCAGATTTGAGGGACATGCTTACAGTTTATGTCAAGATTAGGCTTACAACCGGGGTTGTACAACATCAGTGTTATTCACCTATCATTCCCTCTGATTTTAGGGATAGGTTATGAGTTGAGTTAGGTTTAAGGATAGGGATATAGTTAGGACAAAATTTTCAGACAGGATATGCTGATCTAGGAACAGGTCTCACTTGGCAAAATCACGGTGACCCACAGTGACACAATAACATAGATTGAGGATGGGGATTTTTTGACTCAAGCAAACAGCCAGAACACCATAGCAACCACCTCTCAACACCCTGGCAACCAGCCAAAATACCTTAGCATAAAGACAGTGTTGCACTGATAAGCACCACTCATATTTCATTAGACAATGTAAAACCTTTTTGCCACTTCCAAGTAATTAATTTAAAGTGAGTGACAATGTAATCATTGTGATAACTTCTAAACCTTTTTAGGTATGCAAAATAGACAAAATATGACATTTCTCATAAATGAGAGTTGTGCTTTGTGCAGTCATATTTTAAGCAGACTCACCTAGAATCATTCTTGAAAGAACTTGATAATCCACCAGCAGGTGGTGTTGTGACTGACCAACCAAAGGCCACCCTCAGTATCACACTCCCTCTGCTATCATCCCCGCTATCATCTGTTGTTATTTATGCATCTATTAAAGCTGCACTGCTGGAAAAAGAGAGATAGGGAGAGCAGAGACATCTGTATCTGCAGTTGTCAGAGAACAGCTGTAGCAATAATTAGCAACAGCTCAGTCATCTTCCCTGCATATTCAAGAAGCACCACATCAACAAAACAACGTTAAAAGTTACAGCTGTGATCTAAGAGTGAAAAGAGTCCATTCACCAATATAAACTGGTGAATGCACCCATTTTCAGGTGTTTAGACAGAAGAAACATTGTCAACCATATAGCAACAACACTTGTCAGAACAACCTAGCAACCCCCTAGTAACAATCCATAATGCCAAAGCAACAACATGATGACGTCTTAAAACGAACACTCTCAATTGTATAGCAAGAGGCTAAAAATCATAGCAAACTCATAGCAACCACCTACAAATACAATCAAACCACATCTAACACTGTAAAAACCTTTCAGAAAAACCTAGAAACCATGTGTAATGATCCATAACGCCCATGCAACAACATGATGATGTCTTAAAATGAACACTCTCAATTATAAAACAAGACAAAAATCACTCAGAAACCCATAACAGCCACCTAGAAACATTGTGTCAACAATAAACACTTTAAAAACTTGTCAGAACAACCTAGCAACCCCCTAGTAACAATCCATAATGCCAAAGCAACAACATGATGACGTCTTAAAACGAGCACTCTCAATTATAAAACAACAAGACAAAAATCACTCAGAAACCCATAACAGCCACCTAGAAACATTGTGTCAACAATAAACACTTTAAAAACTTGTCAGAACAACCTAGCAACCCCCTAGTAACAATCCATAATGCCAAAGCAACAACATGATGACGTCTTAAAACGAGCACTCTCAATTATAAAACAACAAGACAAAAATCACTCAGAAACCCATAACAGCCACCTAGAAACATTATGTCAACAATAAACACTTTAAAAACTTGTCAGAACAACCTAGCAACCCCCTAGTAACAATCCATAATGCCAAAGCAACAACATGATGACGTCTTAAAACGAACACTCTCAATTATAAAACAACAAGACAAAAATCACTCAGAAACCCATAACAGCCACCTAGAAACATTGTGTCAACAATAAAAAACTTGTCAGAACAACCTAGCAACCCCCTAGTAACAATCCATAATGCCAAAGCAACAACATGATGACATCTTAAAACGAATGCTCTCAATTATAAAACAACAAGACAAAAATCACTCAGAAACCCATAACAGCCACCTAGAAACATTGTGTCAACAATAAACACTTTAAAAACTTGTCAGATCAACCTAGCAACCCCCTAGTAACAATCCATAATGCCAAAGCAACAACATGATGATGTCTTAAGACGAACACTCTCAATTATAAAACAACAAGACAAAAATCACTCAGAAACCCATAACAACCACCTAGAAACATTGTGTCAACAATAAAAATCTTGTCAGAACAACCTAGCAACCCCCTAGTAACAATCCATAATGCCAAAGCAACAACATGATGATGTCTTAAGACGAACACTCTCAATTATAAAACAACAAGACAAAAATCACTCAGAAACCCATAACAACCACCTAGAAACATTGTGTCAACAATAAAAATCTTGTCAGAACAACCTAGCAACCCCCTAGTAACAATCCATAATGCCAAAGCAACAACATGATGACATCTTAAAACGAATACTCTCAATTATAACAAAAAGACAAAAATCACTCAGAAACCCATAACAGTCACCTAGAAACACTGTGTCAACAATAAAAACTTTAAAAACTTGTCAGATCAACCTAGCAACCCCCTAGTAACAATCCATAATGCCAAAGCAACAACATGATGACATCTTAAAACGAATACTCTCAATTATAAAACAACAAGACAAAAATCACTCAGAAACCCATAACAGCCACCTAGAAACATTGTGTCAACAATAAAAATCTTGTAAGAACAACCTAGCAATCCCCTAGTAACAATCCATAATGCCAAAGCAACATGATGACATCTTAAAAAGAACACTCTCAATTGTATAGCAACAAGACAAAAATCACTCAGAAACCCCTGGCAGCCACCTACACTGTAAAACGTAATATGATATATGTCTACTCCATAAAATTTTGGCAACAGATTACAAGCAATATTATTAATTAAATTCAACAAATAAAATTGAGTTAGAATTAATCAAATTAATTCCTTAAATGTCAACCATTTAAAACAAGTAAAATTTAAACCAAACCATCTGAATAACAGACAGACATCAAAGATGAATTAAGAGCTCTTTATTTAATTGCCAACATTGAAGAAACCTGATAATAACCAGAATCACTGAATCACATGAATTAACAGAGGTCCTCAGTCCTCAGTTGGTCCTTAGTTGGTCATTAGCTGGTTAAGTGCTGGCTGTAAGCTGCTCCTAAGCAACCAGCTAACCCGCTCAGGACCTGCTTAAACCAGCTCAGACAAGCTCTCATGCTTCAAAACATACCTAACCAGCATATTCTGTTTTTTCAACAGGGATAACATGCTAAAACCACTCAGAACACCCTCACAAATGTTATAGCAATATGCAAAAACCTCCAAGCAGCCATCTTAACCACCTAGAAATATCCTTGCAATCTATATTGAATCCTCCAGCAGCATGATAAACATACAGTTCCTATAAATATTAGATGTCCTAGAAGATGTAAATCGGAATGGCTACACACATGGGCACATCAGATTTTAATGGATAATTCCCATAATGAATTTCTTATGATATTTATGGTATTTGCATAATAAATATATGGCATGTACAACAAAATAGATATCCCCCAAAAATCCTCAAATCAAAGCTTGTTTTTAGAATTTACCCAAAGCGCAGAACATCTCTGAGCTGTCTCATCTGGACTTCTTACTCTTCCAACCAATCACATGATATCTAACAGCAGGGAATCTTAAGTATAAAACTGCCTGGGAGGCTGTACATCTGTCCAGTGCTGTTTGGAGAGAGTGCGTAAAGGTGCTGTCCATTCCCAAATGTGTAAACGTCTACGAAGACACATCAGAAGACATGTTTCTCCTTCTTTATCTGAGCTTTTGGAGTGTGTTGGGGTCACAGAGTCAGAGCCTGAGCGCAACAACAACATCGCAAGCATTTGTGACATCTGGAGACGACAACGGCCAGTGCACAACCTGTCAGTTTAGACAACAGAGCAAACGCATGCGCCTGCACTCCATTAAGTCTCAGATTTTGAGCATCCTGCGTCTAGAACAGGCTCCGAACATCAGTAGAGACACGGTCAAGCTACTCTTACCCAAAGCACCTCCACTGCAGGAGCTCCTGGATCAGTATGACCAAAATGGAGGCATTAGTGAGGATGAGGAACAAGGCAGCAGTGAGACCATCATAACCATGGCCACAGAACGTAAGTACCACAGTGTACTGCAATATATACTGACCCAAAAGGTATATGGACACTTAAGTCAAAAATGTATGTCATTAAATTCATGTCAAGTTAGTTCTGAGAAAGGGCTAGCATCATTTGCAGATGCCACTTGGTTTGCTATTTTGTTGTAATGCAATGAAACTCATACTTTTTGAAGTGTGGCTTAAGTGTCCAAATACGTTTGAAAGAGTTATTGAAAGAGTTGACGATGAACCGACTACGGTTCATTCATTCTGCTGTTGTTGGGAGATGGCCAAAGGCAACAGACCTTGCATATACGCAGAGCTGTGCACCAAGAGACAACATGCAAAGCACATTTGGCCTGTGAAAATAAGGGCTCTTACAAAGATTTACTATGGAAACCTTAGTTTCTGCCAAAATACAGTAATTACTCTATTGATGTTTCATCAGTAAAACTGGCAGTTGGTATTTTCAACCAGTGTCATTAGAAAAAGTAAAGAAAGATTCATAAAGGTTACACTGTTTGAAGAATTTTATGGCAACTCTGCCCCTGGTTAACCACTGTCCCACAGATTTTAGTTCTAACCATAATCAAACACACCTGTCTGGTATTTTCCAGTAATCCTGAAGACTTTTGCCTTGTCCCAATTTGCCTACATATACTATGCCCTAAAAGTATGTACTGTTTTTGTGAAGAAAAAGTACATACTTTGAATGTGTATCAGAAGAGTTGGCAAGTTTTGGGACATACTACTTCATCATAATCACATCTTCATCTTCCCTGTCGCTTAGTTAAGTGCATCATGTCACTGTTTAAACTGCTCTGTCAATCATCTTTTTACAGTTAAAATCCTCCACATTCAATTTAATTTAATTTCCTACCATATCAGAAAGAAATGTAGTACCATTTTGATCTGCCAGTCGTGGGTCTTTCGTGCAGAGAACTCTCCTCATGTATTTGCAATTTGCATAATGATGCATTTAAAAGTTAATGACTAAACATATCTTTACAAACGTTCATTAACATTGAATAAATATCTTTTCGTCAGTTAGCTACTGATTACTAATCACTCAAACCCCTTTATCTAAACCTTGCTACTAATCATACTTGTTGGTATTTTTTTAACACTCTTTATTTGTGCTTGTAGTTCTAATTGTCCAACGTGCAATGGGTTGTGGGCAATATTAGCCGTTAGAGCATGCACAGATCTGCACTTCGGATTCTAAACGGAAAAAGTAGATAATCCCTGTATCATTGGAATACTCATTTCAACATACTATGATTTGGGATTGGGACACACTAATTCTAATTTTGAATACTATTTAGGACAGATAGTATGTGAATTGGGACACAGCATTTGAGTAGATTAGACAGCTGTGTTATATTAGGGTAGAAACTAAAATCTCCCGGAAAGTGGTGCCAGGAGCACAGTTGCCCATCCCTGAACTATAGTTTACCATGGTAAATGTTTTTACACTGTCAGAAAAATGTACAAAATTTGTTCCTTTAAGGTTACCACAGCCCCAGTTACAAGCTGTTGTACCCTTAAAGAGACAATTTTGTACTTTATCTACCCTTAAAAGAAACATATTAGAACTTTGGAGTAGTAATATGTCCTTAAAGGTACTACTATGAACATTTTGTAGTAAGTTTTAATAAGGTATAAAAGTGTCCCTTTTAGTATTAAGCATTGCATCAGTAACAAGCTGTTTTTATTTTCTGAGAGTGTGAAGTAAAAAAGGTATACATGGTCTTAGTAAACTTAATACCTTGCAGCGCAAGCCATCACCCATCTTGAGGGGATGCCGAAGTGTTGCATGTTCTCACTGAGCCCAAAGATTCTGCCCGACAGCATCCTGAAGGCCCTGCTCTGGATCTATCTCCGACCAGCTGAGGAGCCAACCACGGTCTTCATCCAGATATCTCATCTGAAGTCTTCTTCTGAAGGGAACAGCCACTCAAGAATACGTGCACAAAAAATTGATGTGAACGCCCGGACAAACTCCTGGCAGCACATCGACATGAAGCAGCTGTTGCAGTTGTGGCTCAAACAGCCCCAGAGTAACTTTGGGATAGAAATCAAGGCCTTTGACATGAAAGGAAATGATCTGGCTCTGACTTCTCCTGAATCTGGAGAGGAAGGACTGGTAAGTCAGTGCATGCATTGGTACTTAGGTACATGCTTCTTTAGGATACAACAAACTACAATTGTCAAACTTTGATTAACAAATCTGTAAATGGTTTAAGAAAGTGTATATAGTCTTACCTTACAGAGTTGTCTAGTAGATAAAGGAATACTCATCCAATTCTTCTTGTTATTCATCATCTTCTCAAATGTGCACCTTGTTGAGTTTAAGCATACCTTTGAGATCCTTGCCCTCTACCATGGCTGCCATCCTGCCAAGTCTGAATGAGATTTGAAAGCAATGGTGGAGGATATGGTTCATTCGAACTTTACAAGAGGCCATTATACTACTACTACTTTGCCTTTCACCCTTTTTGGGGTGTAGGCCATCAATCAGGCATCAGAAGAGGCCATTATTCCCTTGAAAATAGGTTTAGTTGGTCAGCTAGGTCAAGGGGGATGTTCCTGTAACAAGTGCATTGCAATTCATGTCAAGTATGTGCTTAATTGCACCTTTGCATGCCTAGTATGCATGACCATGACTTACCATTCTTTCGCCCTTCCAGCAACCCTTCCTGGAGGTGAAAATATCAGACACTGGCAAGAGGTCCAGACGGGACACCGGCCTTGATTGCGATGAGCATTCCACCGAGACTCGTTGCTGCCGGTATCCACTCACTGTCGACTTCGAGGACTTCGGGTGGGACTGGATAATTGCCCCCAAGCGCTACAAGGCCAATTACTGCTCCGGTGAATGCGTGCAGAAGTACCCCCACAGTCACATCGTTAACAAGGCCAACCCCCGGGGCAGCGCAGGACCCTGCTGCACACCCACAAAGATGTCACCCATAAACATGCTGTATTTCAATGACCGTGAGCAGATAATCTACGGAAAAATCCCTTCAATGGTTGTAGATCTTTGCGGCTGCTCTTGAGCCCAAGGGCTTTTCCAGTCACTAAGACAGCAAGCCCTAAATGCTCTGGCCCAGAGGGAAGTGAAAATAACTTTTACCTTGTCCCTATAGTTCCTGCTAAAACAATTGACCACACCAGGGTCCCAACAAACCAACTTAGCCAAATCATTTAGTTTGTTCTCATCAACTGTTGTACACAAGGACAGTGGTAGCAAGGTGACAAGGATTTCTTTTGAAAGTTTATGAAGGTATAAGTCTTCCTCTGTGATTGCATTTGAGCATAGAGATGACCTGACGGGCTTTACTAGTGTGATATCAGAATGTACAAATTGCAAAAAGTACTTTTAAGTTTTAAATTAATGTCAAAGGGGGTTGTATAGTTGATTATTTATGTAAAGTTGCTTATCCCCCAGTGACCCAAAAACAGGAACTCTGACCCAGAAACTCACTCAACATGACGTCCGAACAACAAACTTTAGGAATTCTGCAGTTGGTTCATAGCATATGGGTAGTTGACAAATGATAGGGATAGGAAACTTTTTAGTGCTGTAACTGGTCATAATGTCTATGCTTTTTAAGTAGTATTAAACATTGCTGGAACATGTCAACTACGCAAAAGTGTGCATCTTATGTTCTTGTCAAACAACACTGATTAAATTGCCAATTCAATAGTTATCCTACATAATATCTTAGACTAGAGATGGTCATAGTGATTTTAAACATGGAATTAATTGTTTTCTATGGTTCAAAATCATGTTGTAGTTTTGATCTGTTGTACCAAGTAAAATGCCTGTTACTGATGTTTCTGAGGAGTTGTTTTCCACGTCCTTAAGGGACCTCTTCAATGTTGTCCCTCAGTAACCCTTAACAGAGTGACACCATTGACACCATTCCAAGCATGTGGAGCACATTATGGCGCTCAAAAAGCAACAACCCCATATTCCATGGAAGCTGAAGCCTCTCCTGTGTTATTTTGTTCTCTGGAGGGCTCCCCAGTGTGATGGAGGCCCCGTGAGGCAACAATAGTGGAAGTCTGTCCCCAGGACAATGAGTGCACTTCGAAATGTTCTAATTTGCCTTTTAAAAAAGGATTTTGCACACTTTGCTGCATGATTCAATAGCTGCACACACACTTGAGTTGGCAATAAAGTAGGCTGAAGTTATCTAGAATTAAATTCATAATGCAGAATGACAATAAGATATTCCCTAAGTGGGTGTGCTTTTTTACCCTCTGAATCAAACAATGATCAGAAGGGTCGAATATAATTATAGCTGCAAGCAGCGATGAAAGGGCCCTCGCACCCGGGCTGGCCGCCACCCGGTGGCCTTATGAAAACAATGAACAGTGGGCGACATGCATGTAAGCGAGTAAATACAGGAGAAATATGGCAGTCATTTCAAAGTGTCACACTTCCTGCTGCCAACAGGTGCCGTTTTGACTGTAACTCAATATTGGCAAGTAGATGTCTTCAGGCTAAGACTATTATTAAACGTGAAGTTTGGAGCAGATCGGACATTGTTACAAGTTCTTATGAGTTACAACAACTTCCTTTTTTGTGTGGCGTTAATCGTATACTTTAACACTTAGCCAAGTGTTGCATGATTTAACGTGTTTCTAGCATGTTTGGTACTTCATGCCATTTCCTGTTGCCAGCAGGTGCCGCTATGACTAACTGAATATTGGCATATATATGTCTTTAGGCCAGGACTCTTATCATACATGTGAAGATCGGACATTGTATGCCTGAGTTACAACAGCTTCCTCTTTCTGCGAAACATCCGACTTTGTCAGGCCGCCACGGACACATGCTTCAACGAAAACTCAAGATCTTCGCAATTTAACATCGCTAAGGCCTTAAGATTAGACTGACCAAATATGATGTTGTTCTGGTTAAATCTCTATGAGGAGTTTATTACAGTGTAAAACATGTCATTTCCTGTTGCCCGCAGGTGGCGCTATGATTGTCACTGAATATTGGCATGTAGATGTCTTCAGGCCAGGACTCTTATCAAATATGTGAAGTTTGGGGCAGATCAGACATTGTATGCCCGAGTTACAACAACTTCCTACAGACACACCCTTCAGCAAAAACTCAAGATCTTCGCAATTTAATGTCGCAAAGACCTTTAGATTAGACTGACCAAATATGATGTTGATCTGATTAAATTAAATAGGAGGAGTTTGTTAAAGTACAACGTCTGAAAATGGCAAAAACGGCAAAGATTTTGCAGAGAAAGTTCAAAATACTTCACTTCCTGTTGGGTTTTCAGATTTTGCACTCAGCGACTTTTTTGTAGGTATTGGGCTGTTAGATGTGTCCACCGAATTTCATAACTGTATGTGAAACGTAGGGAGAAGGGCGCTTAATTTAAATTTTGTAGGTGGCACTATCGAGCCATTTTGCCACACCTAATTCTGAAACCCATATCAGATGTACATTTTCACCACTTCTGACGCGTGTGCCTCGGTGTTCGGGCCCTAAGTACAGATCTTTCACAGCTTACACATACTGAAAGTGATCTACAATGACGTGGAGCCCGTGACCGCATGCAAATGGAGATAAAAATATCTTCTGTTCTAAATGAAGACATGGCTTGTTTTGGAACAACCTTTCCACTATATTAGTAGGGCACAACGGGGCTAAAAAAGGCCCATTTGATTTTATTCTCCTCTAAACCACTAGAGGCCACAAAAACTTGCTGCAGCACTTTCCTAAAAATCCACTTTCCAAGATGCACGTGGACATTTGGCTGATCCTTGACGTGATCGTGGGCAGCAGCACAAAGTTGATTCTATGTTAAATTGATTTGATATTTAATGTTTTTTTTTATTTTTTTTTATTAAATGTTGTAGATTTAATTAGCAAATGAGAATTGCTAAAATGATGCAATTTTAAGACAAAGGTCTTGTTAATGATTTCAGTTCTGTTCAACTTAATTAAAGCAATAGTTTTTCAACAACAGAAGAATACGTTAAAGTCATAGACTGTAAAGTATGGTATCTGAGGTAAACAGCACCCCTGCTGTTCGGGAGAAAGACACAATAATTAACATGATAATAAAAAGCTGGCAAACCTTTCCATTTGTTGCCATGACATGGTTAGATTCAGATGGAAATAAATACGATATATTAAGTTGGGTGTCCGCCTTAGAGATAATCAACATATTTATAATGAAACCATCAGATTTAAAAAAATATGATATTAATCATATCATATAATAAAATATCATATTTACTCTTACTACTGTAAAGCTATATTAAATTATTATGGGATCTCATTCAATGCTTTCAGAATCTTTACTTTTTAAAATAATTTTGTTTCTGTATTTTTAAAATAAACGCATTTTAATAACAGTATATTTATTGAACAAACATTTTATTTATCAAAATAAACAGAAAATAGTACAAACTTTCCTAAAGTTATTGTTTTAAACAAGTATTAACTTCGATATTAAAAACGTTTTAGCTAAAGCATTTGTGTAAATACTTTGTGCCTTTTGCCTCATGTGTGGCCCACTTTTATGATTTATTTTTACACAAAATCTGTTGGTCCATCAATGTTCAATAAAAACATGCATATTTTTGTATGCAATCATACTCTATGGGCATAGTGAAAAGCACATTTTTCTTAAGGTGTGACTCCATTGTACCATACAAACAGGATGAAAAGTGAGGAAATGCTACATATAAAATAAAATGCAACTAACCATATAATAATCGTGCATAGAGATGATATCAAAACAAATAAAAAATAAACACAAACAAAAATGGCTTTTCATGTTTTAAAAGTGAGGAGAAAGCACACTAGTCCTGGTCTCCCCTACATAGAACAAGATGCAAATTGTACTGCAATGCAGCAGGTAAGATGGAGCTTCACCTTATTTGACCCCATATTCCATTCAGTCCTGTTACTTTTATTTACCTCTTAAAACAAATATGTTTCTTATTACACACTATCAAGTTGATTTTTACATGCATTTCAGCTCAGTTTTTACGCAGTAATGCAAAAAGCATCTTCCTCTGGTGTACTACGCAGTTTCAGTTTCTTATAAATCACGTGGGCTGCGCAACAACGTTGGTCCAAAATTCCACCTTGCGTCATACAGGACGGCAGGACGCGCTGATAGGCCGGTGCATACGTAACAAACAACATTTTGCTCACTGATTGGTTCATTCAGCTTTCACTCAAACACGCACAGGCGTGCTACTCGAGCAGTTAAAGTCGGACATCTACTGGAAAGACTACTGGGAATTCAATAACAAATCGACAATAACAGGGAACTTGCCTGTTCTTCCTCATTTTTCTGCTGCTGTTGAAGACACATTAAACATATAACTGCGGATTCTTACTTTAATCGTATTTGGATTACATTTGGAGGTGAGTAGCAAAATAATAACTTAAATTTCCGCATTCATCGTTTTTTCTGCTTGACAAATTACAGGAAGTTTTGATCATACGTTTGATGAATGCGTGATATTATCATAATAAAGAATACATGTAATCCTAAGATTTCACGTGTTATTTGGGGATTTTTACTGTTAAGAAAGTAATGGAAACATACAAGGCCATATATAAACCGAGCTTTTTACTTATGGCCTGAATGCTATTATGTAACGTTAATGCTTAAAATAATAATAATAATAATATAATAATATCCTACACAACTGTTGTTATTGTTGTTACTATTATTATTATTTTTAATATGGATTGATTCCAATTCAGGCTGAATGATCAAACTTGCTGTGCATTGTAAACTTAGAAACACCCCACATGCACCCAACCCACTCACCCAGCCACATGTTTACCAAAGCTTTCTGTTTGGGTACATCCCGTATATTGTTTCCATATAAAGCTTCGTAAAATGTATATTTATACAGCAACAATACTGATAAACCCTATATTACACACACGTGCGCGCGCACGTACATTGTTTTTGTTATACTGTTAATATTTTAAATATTAGTAATAATCTTAGTAATAATAATAATAATAATAATTAAAAATATTATTTTTCAAAGATATAAATAAGTATACATATTAAAACCAAATTCAAATCAAACTAATGTTATTCTTATTGACCTATTTTAACTATGCCTACTATAGACTAAATCTATTAAAACATTTTAATAATAATAATAATAATATAAAAATAAACTGTTTTACATGTTTGTACATGTGTTGTACATGTTTGTACATGTGTTGTACACATCTGTCTTAGAGCTCCTCAAACACGCAATCACTAGTGTTTTGGCAAATCTGTTAGTAGCTAATAGGTTAGAAATACACACAGCACAAAAACCTCAAAACGTCTTGTACCTAAATCGAGATCTAAATCTAATCATGCATCTTGCAAAGAAATGCTTTGCTAGGCTGGTATGTCTGCAGTCTTCCACCTTTGTTTTACTTTGATTTCTGCAAGAAAATCTTGATTATGCAGCCAGCAATTCACTGTGGCCCATCCATTACCCAAACATATATTTTCATTTATTTTACCTTTCAGCCCACAGTCGCAGAAATGAGTCAGTGGTTGGAGCTTCAACAACTGGATTCAAAGTTTCTGGAACAGGTTGACCAACTTTACGATGACAACTTTCCAATGGCCATCCGGCAGTACCTCAGCAGCTGGATAGAAAGCCACGACTGGTGCGGATGAATTATTTTATACCCTCTTTAGCTTTGTAACAATATCAAACACACAACCACAATCTTTTGCAAGTGTAATAATGCTAAACTAGAGTAGGCAACCTATGTCTTCATAATAAATATTTGTAAAAGTGCAAGATAATATTTATTGAAATGTTAATATTAAAATATGAAAATCTGAAGAAATATTTTTAAATGTGCATGAACATTTGTGAAGGTAATTAGTATTAATTAAAATAATATTTAAACATTAAACAATTAATGAATACTTTTTAAGGTGCATATATTTTAAAGGTGATACAAGTATTAATATTATAATAATTCTAGTAATATTTTAAAAGATGCGTAAATATTTTAAAGGTAATTTTTGTACACCTCAAAATCAAATGTAAAGAAAAATGGACTATTTGCAAAAAAGAAGGAAAAGAAAAAACTGTTTATTGTTCATAAAGCCTCCATGTTGAGATCACATGATGTTAATAAAAACAATCTTCAGATGATCTTACCCAACATATGACATTTTTCAGAAAAACTTTAACTTATTATGGCATGCACACACCAAACAATAGCGTTGGGTTTGATTTGAATCCAATTGTGATTCTGCTTATCGATTCTCAGTTTCGATTCCAATATGGTAAAAATGAACAAAAATCAGCAGCCTAAAGAACAACTAATAAACTAGACTAATGTACATTTTCAAACATTATTAAAGACAAGTATACAGTCAGTAATAAAATGAGAACAAATGAGCAAATTAGAAAATAAAAATACATATTAAAGTTCAGAAATTGAAATCAAATGTAAAATAACACTGCATAGTTTTCTTTTTATAAATAAAATATAGATTAATCCTTATTAAAGTTACAAAAGTTATTCAGTCAAGATCAGCGAGTGATTTTCTTTGTTCTTTATTAACGTTAATAACACAGGCACAGCAGGTTTATTAGGCTGCTGTCACTTTAAGACTGAATGCACATATCCAATATACTGTTACACATGCATTTTCTTTCTCAACTGTGTATGTTCTCTTAAGACACAACCGACTGTGTTTACGAGGATTTTCTGACATAATTTTGTCTGTTCAAATGGTTTTAAACCATTCAAGTGCAAGAAGACGTGAAAGAGAACTCAGTTCACACAGTAAGCCGTCTCTCATATAGTGCACGAATACTGAATTGAGCTCTCTTTCATGTCTTCTTGTGCTTGAATGGTTTAAAACCACATTAAAATGGTTAGTTGACCCAAAAATTGAGTCATTAATTACTCAACCTCATGTCGTTCCACACCCGTAAGACATTCAGAATCTTCAGAACACAAATTAAGATATTTTTGATAAAATCCGATGGCTCAGTGAGGCTTGCATTGCGAGCAAGATCATTTCCTTTTTCAATGCCCAGAAAGGTACTAAAAACATATTTACTATTTAGCCAAAAACCATTTACTTTATATTTAGCCAAAAAAACTAAATAGCGATATACAATATCTAGTGATGGGCGATTTCAAAACACTGCTTCATGAAGCTTTACAAATCTTTTGTTTCGAATCAGTGGTTCAGAGCGCCAAAATCGCATGATTTCAGTAAACGATGCTTCGTTACGTCATAAGAAATTTCAACAGTTCATGTGACTTTGGCAGTTTGATACACACTCCAAACCACTGATTCGAAACAAATGATTCTTAAAGCATCAAAGTTTCATGAAGCAGTGTTTTGAAATCGCCCATCACTAGATATTGTGGAGTAAAGTCGTTATTTTGGGAAATGGAAAAGGAAATGATCTTGCTGGCAACGCAGGCCTCACTGAGTCATCAGATTTCATCAAAAATATCTTAATTTGTGTTCCAAAGATGAATGAAGATCTTACGGGTGTGGAACGACATGAGGGTGAGTAATAAATGACAGAATTGACATTTTTGGCTGAAATAACCCTTTAAAATGCGCACACAGAATTCGATAAGTGGGGGTGACAGAGAGGCAAATACTGCCGTATCAGTTGTTTAGCAAGACAAATAAGATTCAGCACAACATAATTACTTACTGCAGTTTTATTGCTAAACAAAGTATAGTAGTGATAACTACTCCATTTTAATGTCCTTATCATCTTACTGCAAACATCTTTACTTTCTTATTACATTTGACAACCCAATAAGAGGGACTGTATAGGTACAAATATAGAAATTGTATTAAAATAGAATTCATTCCTCTCTCAACTTCAGTTGATGTAAATCATCTCTTCTTCCTTCCCCAAAGGGACCATGTTGCTAATGTGGAGAACGAGTCCCTGGCCACCGTGAGGTTTCATGATCTTTTGACCCAGTTAGATCACCAACACAGCCGCTTCGCGATGGAGAAAGACTTCCTGAACCAGCATAACATCCGCAAGATCAAGAGGAACTTGCAGGTGCCTGCCGGCAACTGGCTACATGACCATTTCCTTTTAGTGTGGTGTAGCAGCCTCTGAATCATTAGGCAATACAGAGATAAAAAAAAAAAAAAGTTGCAACATGCAGATGTCTGTGAGTTTGTGAGTTCATGTGAAACTTGTTTTCTAGAACCTCTTCCAAGACAATCCTGTTTCCATGGCGATGATCATCAGTAGGAACCTTAGCGAGGAAAGGAAGATTCTGGCTTCTGCCCAAATGTCAGAGGTCTGTAATTAATAAATGACAACCATTGATCTCCATCACCAAAACCTCAAAATGTCAATATGACGTTTACTCACCCTCATGTTGTTTCAAACATGCATTACTTTCTTTCATTTGCAAAACACAAAAGCAATATTTTCCAAGCTGCCCTTTTCTATATAATAATATGAAGTTAGTAATTAGTATTTCATTGCAGAATCAAACCAGCAGCACCCAAAACGACATGATCGTGGAGAAACATCGAGAAATGGACGGAAGGGTGAAAGACATAAAGAACAAAGTGCAGGTGATATATACACACAAAAATTTAATCGCAACTACAAGATATGTTGGTTTACATTTCAATGTTTAGACATTGTACTAACTACAAGTAACTTGTCAACTACATGTCAACTAACTCTCATTAAAGTATTAGTAGACTCTTAAAAAAAAAAATCTGTAAAAACAGGGCACAATGTACTATATTAATTTAACGGAATTTTCCGTAATTATTTTTTACATGCGTTTTACCAGCATTTAGAAATTCGCACTTCATTTAGTTGTATTTTAGGGTTACCGCAAATATCCCTAAAATTACTGGATAATGTCCAGGAAATGAGCTACCAGTACTTTTTGTGTTATTTTACGGATTTATTTTGTCGTAGTTTCAAAGTGACTAATAAATAGTCAGTAGAATGTCTGTTGGGGAGCATCAAAATAAAGTGTTGCAGATACAGACATTCTACTAATACTCTAATGATGTCAGGGAAAATTACGGATTCAGTTGCCCGTAACAGAAAAGTTTATTTTGCTCTCACTGAGCACAGGGGAAATAAAAACAACAGGAACACAAAAGACAAAGTCCTAGCATCACTCGTGACGCAGCCTGGAAGTCACTCTGACTAGAGCGTTGTCCGTGACGCAGCGAAGTCTCGCTAAGTTCCCAGAAGAGAGCGTTGAGAATGCAGAGAGGGGCTGGAGCGATGCATCCAAGTCTCAGCAGACACAAAGATAGCCAGGGCAGGTAGTAGAACAAAAAAATTCTGGCAAGATAAGAAAGAGTTGTTCAAAACAAAAGAAACAAAACAAAACAGCACTTGGAGCCTAAAAGGCAGAACACGGCAAGACTAGGCAAACAAGAAGGGAAGGTCACGAGCGCCGCGTTAGCTCAAACATACAACAACAGTCTAACAAAAGACTGAGCACAAGAGAATCTAAAATAGGGGAAAGCTAATGAGGGATAAGTGGCAACAGGTGTGACAGAGAACACAATTGAAGTTAAAGATAACGAGTGGGAGGGGAAAACGCCACACTGACAGCAGAGCACATGGAGGGCTGTCAAAACAAAAATGATGTGCTTAGAGACAACAGGGCACGCAGACACAGAGACAAGACAACAAAACATGGCAAATCAGACCGAAGTCATGACAAATGAGAGTTAGTTGACATGTAGCTGCAAAGTTACTTGTAGTTAGTAGAATGTCTAAAGTGGACCACAGTAATAAAGTGTTACCTATACATTTAGTTCTCCTAGTCAAATCGCGTGAAACATCGTTTGTTTTGTTTTTCCTATTTCCAATCAGGACACTGAGCAGATCATCAAAAATCTGGAAGACCTGCAAGACGAATACGACTTCAAGAGCAAAACTCTTCAAAGCAGAGGTAACGGGATTAAGAAATGCTTTCTTTGTAGTCGAAATCGGCTTGATAAATGTGAGGTCACATTAGCACAATTTCACAAGCAAAAAATTGTTTATTGTCAATAGTGTAGCGATGTAAAGTCACTTTGAAACCAAGCAGCTTTCTGTTGGTGAGAATATGTTTCTGTACTTGTATCCGACAAGTACAGAAACTCAGTATTGCTTGTACTTCTGTTTAACAGAGGAACTCAACGGGACTATTTCAAAGGAAGACCTGAATCGGGAGAGACTGACCATCCGCGCCATGTTTATGAAACTCCACGACACAAGAATAGTGAGATCTTTGGAGATCCGTCATCTTTCCTCATTCTGGTTAGTGAAGAGAAGCAGTTGCGTTCAACCTTGTTTGTGTTTGTGTCCTTGTAGAACGTGATTGGTCAGATGTCAGAGGTGTTGAACCTTATGGATCCAGTGATTTTTGAGCTGATCTCAACAGAACTGGCCGAATGGAGGCGCAGACAACAGATGGCTTGCATTGGTGGGATGAGTAATGTCTGCTTGGACCAGCTTCAAAACTGGTAAACCACAAATGATTTCAGATTTTAATTATAACCTTTTTTTTTTGTAGAGGAAAAAGAAAGTCATCAATTATGATGACAAATTGCAAGCTTACAGATGATCTGGAGAAGCGCAACTAGAGGAAAAACAGCACTTGATTTTAGATGTGCTAAACTATGAATATTAAACATATTTTCCGTACAAACTGATTATTTATCAAGAATCACATAATAAAAATCATATGCAGATTAGTTTGTAAGATAAAATACTAGACTGAATTGTTCATTCGTCCTAATAAAAAAGTGACCCATCAACTTTAATGCCTTGTGAAGCAACACATTTGATGTTTATATATGCAGGTATGTGGAGGGAGATTGTGGACCAATAAGATTTCGCTGTGGGTGAAGCTACACAGTGTGATATGTTGCATTTAAACCATATTTACAAGAGCACATGAACACCACCACAATATCATAATGATCGACACTTGTAGTTTCAGGGGCATCAAATAATGCCTGAAGTGAATTACTAGTATTGATCATAATTACGAATTTTGACTGTACAATACTTATGACAAAATCCAATCATTTTAATAGTAATACATGCAAATGGGAAATTTTTTACTCACAAAAGAGTTACCCACATAGGTTTCGCAACGATGGTCATTGGTCGTGTGAATTTGCTGCACTAACCAACAGATAACTGGTTGTTTTGAAAGTGACTTCAATGTGAGCTGATCTTTAAAGGGTTAGTTCACCCAAAAATGAAAGTAACGTCATTTATTACTCACCCTCATGCCGTTCCACACCCTTAAGATCTTCATCAATCTTTGGAACACAAATTAAGATATTTTTGTTGAAATCCAATGACTCAGTGAGGCCTGCATAGCCAGCAATGACACTTCCTCTCTCAAGATCCATAAATGTACTAAAAACATATTTAAATCAGTTCATGTGAGTTCAGTGGTTCAATATTAGTATACCAAAAAAACAAAATAACGACTTATATTGTGATGGCCGATTTCAAAACACTGCTTCGTTAAGCTTCGTTTTTGTGTCGAATCGATTCAAAGTCACATGATTTCAGCAGTTTGGCAGTTTGACACGCGATCCGAATCATGATTCGACACACAAGATTCATAACGCTCCGAAGCTTCCTGAAGCAGTGTTTTTAAATCGGCCATCACTATATAAGTCGTTATTTTGTTTTTTTGGTGGACAGAAAATATTCTTGTCGCTTTATAATATTAATATTGAACTACTTTACTCACATGAACTGATTTAAATATGTTTTTAGTACATTAATGGATCTTGAGGGAGGAAGTACTATTGCTGGCTATGGAGGCCTCACTGAGCCATCGGATTTCAACAAAAATATCTTAATTTATGTTCTGAAGATGAACGAAGGTCTTACGGGTTTGGAACGGCATGAGGGTGAGTAATAAATGACAGAATTTTCATTTTTGGGTGAACTAACACTTTAAGTACAATATTACTGAGATCTGTTTGTTTTTCCCTCTCAGGTTTACATCTCTCGCAGAATCTTTGCTTCAGCTCAGGCAGCAGCTCAAGAAACTTCTGGAGCTGGAGCAGAAGTTCACATATGACACCGATCCCATCACCCTCAGCAAAAGCACTCTGGAGGACAGGATCATGTTAAACCTCAAAACTCTCATAACAAAGTAAGAGTCTTTCTTTGCTTGTAAAGGCCCCGATATGCTCACAGCAAAGTTCTTTTTCGTTCTTTGCTTTTTTCAGGAATTTTTTGAATTCCCTAAACGACCTCCAAAAGAACTTTGTTTGGCCTGATTTTGTTCGAAATGACATCACACCAGTTTGTTCTTCGATTTCACTTGAAGTATAAGAAAATAAAGTAGAAAACAAAGAAGGTCATCAACTATGATGTCAAGATGCAAGATAACAGATAATTGGTCTGTGGGTTATTCTGAGAAGAAGTGCAACTAGAGGAAAAAACGGCACTTGATTTTTAGATTTGTAATGTGCTAAACAACGAATATTAAAATAATTTTCTTTAGGTGTTCTTCATTTTTGCTTGAAGTGTATCGGCAGGCTTTACAACACTGTTGAAATGTGTCGCTGACAATGAATAATTTTGGTTTGCGTGTTTTCAGCTCCTTGGTAGTCGAGAGACAGCCATGCATGCCAACCCAACTGCAAAGACCTTTGGTGCTGAAGACAGGTGTTCTGTTCACTCTCAAATTACGGTAACCTTAAACACATGGCAGATAGTTCACATTTCTCTGGAAGTAGTAACCAGATAATGTTCAGCTGATGAATAATGATTCACATTTTTTGTGCTCCAGGCTGCTCATAAAACTTCAGGAATTCAACCACACTGTTCGAGTGAAAGTGCAGTTTGACAAGTAAGTGGTCTGCAAACATTTTAGTGATTTAGCATAGATGTTTAATAGAATATAGTTAATGCTTACATTGCTAATGATTCACACGTGTGGTTAGCATTTTTAGCATTTCATATGTTCTTGTGTTAACACATCTCTCTTCACCTTCCAGGGATATCGTTGAGAAACGGAAAGGGTATGTCCTACATAATTTCTTTATTTGCATTCTACATTAAAAGGGACAGTTACCCTAAAAATGAAAATTTGTCATCATTTACTCACCCTCATGTCGTTGCTGTTTTTTTTTTTTTTGAAAGGAACATAAAAGATATTATTTTAAAATGTTTGTTACACAGGTCTTGCAAAATGACAGCAGTTGTAAAAAAAGTCCACTGCAAAAAAGCGAGTTATATTTTTTGCTGAGCTGTTCCTTAAATGCAGTTCATTTTAAATTGGTTGAATCCCAACTGAATTAATATTATTCTGCTTACTTAATAATGCTCCTGTTTTAGGTTTCGTATGTTCAACATCTTGGGAACGGCCATGAAGGTGATGAACATGGAGGAATCCAATGGAATGGCAGCAGAATTCCGTCATTTGGTAAAGTGAAAAGAAAAACAAAACAAAAAGCAAATTATACTGTAGCTCCAGTTTAAAAAGTATAATTCAGTCAAATAAGTAATAGTAACAATATTCTTTTTACTTCACAGCAACTGAAAGAGAAGAAAGTTACCGGAAACAGAACTAGTGAGGTGAGGGTTTGGTTTTTACTCTGTCGCTCAAAAGTTTGAGCTCTCTTCTGCTCTCCAAGGCTGCATTTATTTGATCAAATAACAGTAATATTTTGAAATATTTTTACAATTTAAAAGAACTGTTTTCTGTTTGAATGTATTTTAAAATGTAATTTATTTTTGTGATTAAAGCTGAATTTTCAGCATCATTACTAGAAATAAATAGAAATATTTTGTAAGATTCTAAATGTCTTTACTGTCGCTTTTGATCAATTTAATGTGTCCTTGTAATTAATTTCTTATAAATTACTGACCCCAAACATTTGATCGATCTGTGTGTATTTTCTTCAGTGATGGTTTGTCTTAAAGAGACAGTTCACATAAATCTGTCATCATTTACTCACCCTAATGTCATTCCAAAGCTGTATGACTTTCTTGGGTGAATAAATGATGACAGATTTATGTGATACTTTTCACACAAAAGTATCATGAAAGTAGTCCATAACTCTTGTGTTCTGTTTTCCAAGACATACGATCGATTTGTGTAAGAAACAAGTGGAAATTCAAGTTATTACTCACAGAAAAGCTTCCCCTCTTCTGTAGCTCTTAATCTCATTTGAACATTTGCATATTCAAACTTCAAACCTGGTAGAACTAATTTTAGTCGTTTTTGGTTAAACTGTTTCTTAAATGTTCGGCAGGGCCCTCTGATCGTCACAGAGGAACTTCACTCCATCACCTTTGAGGCTGAGCTTTGCTGGTCTGGACTGGTCATGAACTTTGAGGTGAGAATATCCTTCAGAAGAACTGAGTTCGAAACATAAACACCACCAAATCATGATCATCATGAACTTTCTTCTCTCTCTCCATCTTCAGACTACATCTCTGCCCATAGTTGTGATCTCCAATGTCAGTCAGCTACCCAGTGGATGGGCCTCCATCATGTGGTACAACATGCTGACCTCTGATCCAAAGGTTAGACCTCCTCAACACTAATGTAATGCATATAAAATGGAAGCTGAAAATTTAAATACATGATGAAAAACTGAAACTAAACAAAAAATTATGGAAATGTTGAAAATAACTAAAATAAGTCTAAGTTGAAGCATTAAAATTGCTAAGTGGAAATAAATAAAAACTAAAACTGAATTAAAAATAATAAATAGAAAATAGAAAACCTAAATAGAAAGGAACAAGAACTAATAAAAATCACAAAAGCACATAACAAAATTACTAAAACTTTAAATGAAACTAAATTTTAAATAAAAAGTGAAAATACAAATATTAGATAAAAAACTTAAAACTTGATGAAAAATTAGAAATGCTGCCTTGGCAAATAACTGAAATAATTTCAATTTGAAGCACTAAAATTACTAGTAATAAAAAACTAAAAAACTAGTAATAAAAAAGAAAGAAAGAAAAGAAAATGGAACTAAAACCCAAACTGAATAGAAATAGAAATATTTTAAAAGAACAAAAAAAAGAGAACAACAACAACAACAACAACAAAAATTACGAAAGCACATAACAAAATTACTAAAACTTAAACTAAAGCTAAAATGAAAACTGAAAATTTAAATATTAGATGAAAATACTTTTTAAACAAAAAATTAGAAATGTTGCTTTGGCAAAAAACTGAAATAAGTTCAAGTTAATGCACTAAAATTACTAACTGAAAATAAATAAAAACTAAGACTGAAATAAAATAAATTAAATATAAATAGGAATATTTAAATTTAAAAAAGTATAAAAATGACAAAATGACTAAACCATCTAATATTTACTGTATATTTAAAGTTTTCATTTTAGTTTTAGTTTACGAAAAATGTTCCCTTGGCAAATAACTGAAGTAAGTTTAAGTTGAAAGCAGTAAAATGACTAACTGGAAATTAAAAATAAAACAAACAGAAATAAAAATAAACTTAAATAGAATTATTATCTAATAAAATCTAATAAAAATGACAAAAAATTTAACTAAAGTTAAAATATATGAAATTCAAATATATCAAATTCAAAGTAAAGTAATCCTCAAATCATAATCCTCAAGGCTAATGTTCTTGAAAGGTTTCAGCAGTAGATATGAGCTCTACTTACATCAACACAAAACAGATGCCAGGAGGTGTTTGCACAGGTTCTGACTTGCCTTGAACCTCTGTTTCCTTTTGTTGTTTCTTCACCAGAACCTTTCGTTCTTCGTGACCCCTTCTTCAGCTACTTGGGGGCATCTAGCAGAGGTGCTGAGCTGGCAGTTCTCCTCCATCACCAAAAGAGGTCTTAATCAAGAACAGTTAAGCATGCTGGGAACTAAACTGCTGGGTGAGTCTGATAGCTACTTGCCTGCCATTGAGTGTGACTGATTCTGCTGGATCAGATGAACTAAATGAACAAGCTTGTGAACTTTGACCGACAGGTGCTAAAGCAATGATGGATCCTGAAGCTCAGATTCCTTGGAATAAATTTTGTAAGGTTGGTCTAAACTAGATATTTTTACTTATTAGTTTAGGTTGAACCTTCTGAATTGAGCAGCCTAGTTTTGTTACCAGTGTTTGTTAAAAGTTATTTGATCTGAGTCTCGTGTATGATGTAGTCTGGCAGCGAGAAGAACTTCACCTTCTGGCTGTGGATTGAAGCAATTTTGGACCTTATAAAGAGACATCTGCTGAGCCTGTGGGATGATGGGTAAGAATCCAGATGTTTGAATTTTGGATATATAATTATAATTAATTCATTCTGTAAAAAACAACAACAACAGACTGACAGTCTGTGGCATGTTTTTAATTACCAGCAGTTTTTCCCTCTAATTTTAGTTTTTCTAAGGTTCTAAGTGTAAAAACACATGAATAAACTTGCACAATGGGAGTCTATTGGGTAAGCAGGAACATTGCTTTAACACTGTCCATCTCTCACAGGTGCATAATGGGGTTTGTGACCAAGGACCGAACAAAATCTCTGCTCTACGATAAAGCTCCCGGCACGTTTCTGTTGCGCTTCAGTGAGAGCAACCGCGACGGAGCAATCACATTCAGCTGGGTCCAACATGACGCAAACGGTGAGACTCACCTTCATTCTGGCATGCTATGGAACAATAAAGAATTCAATTAAACCAAAATAAAATAAAGGATATTTCTCTGCTCTTGATATCAAAACGTCAAAACTTAGATGTGGGTTTTGCTTAAACTTTGGCTTGAAATCTAATCCATTTTAGCAAATTTATTGTTCATTCATGTGTTTGGCTTTGTGTTGGTTTAGAAGAGCCGCAGATTCGCTCCGTGGAGCCCTACACGAAGAAGGAACTCTCTGCCGTCTCACTTCCCGACATTATTCGCAACTATCGCGTGATGGCCGCCGACAACGTCCCAGAAAACCCTCTGCGCTTCCTCCATCCCAATATACCCAAAGACGACGCCTTCAAAAAATACTATTCCAAGCCTACCGATAGTAAGAAACACAGTTCTGAACTATATAAAAATCCTATTAAATATGAATAAATGTATTAAAAAACGTAAAAATAAAATTCTTACCCTTTCTTTGTCTTTCGTTTCTCTAGAGCAAGAACCAATGGATGTCGACAAGAAGTCAGATGAGGGATACATCAGCACCACTCTCATCTCCATTTCTGAAATGTGAGCAATAACTTCCACAATCCCCCAGTCAGACTAAGATTTATTTTAGAAATGTTTAATTTCTGTATGGAATATTGTTTTGTAATTGCAACTTTTTTCTGTCTCAGTTTCAAGTTGTGATTTCAACTCACAATTCAGACTTTTTACTCACAATTGTTCACAAAGTTCACTGTATATCTCGCAATTTAGACTCTTTCTCGCATTTTCGAGTTTATGACTCATAATTCTGGTGTTTATCTCAGAATTGCGAGTTTGTATTTCGCAGTTCAGATTTTTTTCTTCCAATTTTGAGTTTCTAACTCGCAATTCTTACTTTTTACTAACAATTGCGAGTTTACATCTCGCAATTCAGACTATAACTCGCAATTGCGAGTTTACTGCATACATCGCAATTCAGACTATTTCTCAGTTTGAAGTTTATTTCTTGCAATTTCTTGCAATTTCACGTTTTTACTTGCAATTCTTACTTTTTACTCTGAATTGCGAGTTTATATCTCACAATTCAGACTTTTACTCTCAATTGCAAGTTTATATTTCACAATTTTTACTTTTTTTCAGCATTGCGAGTTTATATCTAAATCTTTTTTTCTCTGCATGTTTAAACTATAAACTATAACTGCATGTTTATATCTCAAAAATCAGACTTTAAAATGCGCAGTTTTCGAGTTTATAACTCGCAATTCTGATATTTTACTCACAAATTCAAGGTTATATTTCACAATTCTGACTTTATAACTCACAATTTTGAGTTTATAA
The DNA here is from genome assembly GCF_018812025.1 of Megalobrama amblycephala. Lineage (NCBI taxonomy): Eukaryota > Metazoa > Chordata > Actinopteri > Cypriniformes > Xenocyprididae > Megalobrama > Megalobrama amblycephala. The sequence goes on from NC_063045.1 coordinate 25,976,445, forward strand.
CTACCAAATCTGTGTTTTTTTATATTCAGCGATTCAGACCAACTGTGTTTGAATTTTAGGAAACCACAAGATTATAATGACACGCTCATGCCAATGTCACCTGAGGTTTACGGCCAGCTGGAGCAGGAGGTGGTACGTAAAATGATAATCTATATATTTACAAAATCATTCAAAGTCCCTGTAAAGTCAATTCTGAGAATTGTTTCTAAACACATTATAAATGTTACAAATGTATTGCTGAGACACATTACAAAGACAGTTTTTCACCAATTCTGTGTTGAGGATTTTTTTAGGTGGGGCTAAAACAGTGTCTCGATGATTCACTGGAGCCACCAAGCATGGCCCTGCCACTAGCACAATAATAACGACAGCGTATTAGCATCAGTGGCTCGCCCCTCAATCACAATTTACCAAAGAGTTACTGTCATTTTCGTTAGTTACTACAGCCATGCACAATACCTGGTTGCGATAAAAACAGCTCGGACTCCTTATTTAAATTTCCTAAAAACGATGATATGAAGAGGAGGTGGCCTCTGCAGTGATAAGTTAACACAGGATAGTTTTATAAACTTTCATCAGAGACAACTGGGATTCATTGATCCACTGTCATTGGTGAATGGGGCTGAACCGAACATCTCCCGCCTCGGCCTTCATCCTCCCGTCCCGCCGACAACCGATGATATAGGGCAGGACCGACTATCTCCCGCCCCGGCTTTCACCCTCCCGTCTCGTGGCGCCGACATCTGGTGCCACAGTCGGCAGTACGTGTCCACCAATGACTGTAAGTTGCCTTGTGTGCTTATATTATAATTAGTAGGTAGTCCACAGTAACTCTACTAAATTTTGCCTCCCTCTAACATGATTCTTTTGTTTATATGGATCAGTATAGAGACAGAGCATAATCTGAAAACCACGCCCACCGGGGGGGGGGAAACAATCCAACCATCTCCATTGACTTTGTATTGCGTGAAGCTGTCTCCTTGTCATTTTTGACTTATAACAAAAAACAGAACAAGGTCTAAAAGCTGCCATGTGACAGGGTGTACAGCAAACTAGCTAAAAAATCCCCAGAACCAAAAATACAGAAGTTTTTATAAGTTGTCGCCCCCCTCCAAAACGAACGTTTAAGGACACAAAAGTGGATACAGGCAATTGAGACAGAGCGCAATGTGTCATATTACTCTGAGAACTACGGTCACTGGAGGGGAACGTAATCGCTGACAGGAAATATAATATATAAAACTGACATTTGGATATTTGACTTACCAGTGACAAAATGTAAACTGCACACGTAGGCATACTGAGTGTCAGGATCCCAAAATTTACCCATTCTTCCTGCTGATGCTTCACGTCTTATTGCCTGTATCCACTTTTGTCTCCTTAAAGGCTGGATTTTAAGGTTCGGTAGCTTATAAAACTTAGTTCTGAGGGTTTTTAGCTTGTTTGCTGTACACCCTGTCACACAGCAGCTTTTAGGCATTGTTCTGTCTTTTGTTACAAGCAAGAAATGACAAGGAGGCAGCTTCATGCAATACAAAGTCAATGGAGATTGTTTTCCTCTCCGGTGTGGGTGTGGCCTAAATTTGCTCTGTCTCTATGTTTGATTCGACAAGTCATTCGAAAGAGACTGCATCTTTCTCGCGAGTAGGTGTGGTTTCAGCGCCAACAACGGACACGCTCCCAGCATTTGAGAGCAGACAATACTGCTTATTTTTTCAAGACTTTGATAACTTATTTCATTTACTTGGCAGTTTTCTTTAATCATTCAAATTTGGCTGGGTGGTTAATAACACATTTTTCTGTGGTGTGATAAACTCAGAACACATTTTAATATTACTTTACAGGGACTTTAAAGGATTAGTCCACTTTTAAATAAAATTTTCCTGATAATTTACTCACCCCCATGTCATCCAAGATGTCTTTCTTTCGTCAGTCGAAAAGAAATTAAGGTTTTTGATGAAAACATTCCAGGATTATTCTCCTTATAGTGGACTTCAATGGCCTCTCCAAACGGTTGAAGGTCAAAATGACAGTTTCAGTGCAGCTTCAAAGGGCTTTAAACGATACCAGACGAGGAATAAGGGTCTTATCTAGCGAAACCATCGGTCATTTTCGCAAAAATACAACTGTATATGCTTTATAAACACAAAATATCGCCTTGCACGTACTTCCGCTTTCCGCATTCTTCAAAAAGCTTACGCTGTATGTCCTACGCCTTTCCTATTCTACTTACGGAAAAAAATGAAACTGGCGTCGTGTTCGTTCCGTAAGTAGAATAGGAAAGGCGTAGGACATACAGCCTAAGCGTTTTGAAGAATGCTGAAAGCGGAAGTACGTGCAAGGTAGTATTTTGTGTTTTTAAAGCATATACAGTTGTATTTTTTTCAAAAATGACCAAGCGCTTCGCTAGATAAGACCCTTATTCCTCGTCTGGTATCGTTTAAAGCCCTTTGAAGCTGCACTGAAACTGTAATTTTGACCTTCAACTGTTTGGAGTCCATTGAAGTCCACTATAAGGAGAATAATCCTGGAATATTTTCATCAAAAACCTTAATTTCTTTTCGACTGAAGAAAGAAAGACATGAACATCTTGGATGACATGGGGGTGAGTAAATTATCAGGAAAATTTTATTTAAAAGTGAACTAATCCTTTAAAGCAATAGTTCAATATTTACAGCAGTTATTCTCTCCATTTCTCTTTTTTTTTAGAACCGATACGATATCCGACTGGAGGTAGAGTACTACTATTCCTTTTTATAATCTATAAAATGCATATCATCAATTTTATTTTTTACAAATTGTGCACTGCATACAGTGAGATGCTAATGTTGTTTTTTTGTGTTTTATCACAGCCGTCAGACTTAAGTATCTCTTAAGGCACCTGAAAGAAGACAGATGACTCATAAAAAGTAGAAATGTTTCCATCATTCTGTGTTTTTAATAGCGCAAATGAAAGAACAATTTGTCTGAGGTATAGCCTGAGGTATAGGGTTTGGTATTCCTCTCTTTTTCATTCTAACAGAGGAAATTATTAGAAAAACACTGTCATCTATAGCAAAAAGACAACTGCTGATTTAGCCCTCATAGTAATGCTACTGTTACCTCAGCACTTAGTCTAGAAAATTAAGCAACTTTTAAGGCAGGGAAGTTGTGTACTAATAGCACTTCATTCAGTATAGCACTTCACTTTCTAATATGCCAAGTAATAAATGATTGAATGAGAAAGTTAAGAATTTCACAACTGTTTAATCTGTCATTTCTATAAAGAAAATTAAACCCATTTTTAGGACTATTAAGATTTTTTTTTAAATAGTTTCTCCATCGTTTCAATGGAGAAACTATTTTAACTGTAAAACATTTACATCGCAGCAGTTTTTGTTGTACTGCCATTAATTTATGCTGATTTAATTTAACATTTGTTAGTACAGGAAGTTTTACTGTAATATAAGGGAATTGGTGTATTACAATAATGAAAATCCATTATGAGAATAATAGAAATGAACAAACAAATTGTCATAATGAAATAAATAAAACAAGAATTTAAAAATTGTCCTAAATTAGGCTTCATTTTCTTTAAGAAAAATATAATTTCTTAAACTTGTTCTGTTAGATTTTGGGTAAAAACAAGATCTGGATGTGTTTTGTAAGATTTACTCATAAAGAACTAAGAAATGCAGGAATTTAGATCTGATTAAACATTTAAGCTGTTAGGTGTTTATTTTCTTAAACACTGTTTCTGTATATGTGAAAAAAATCTTTGATCTGTTTTCTTAAACTTGCTGGTGCTTTATTAGTATTATGTCCACTTTATGTACTTTGTTGTCGTTTCTACTTTTTGCACTGGATTGTATGGCTAAGTTTAGTTAATTACAGAATATTTTTTGGGCTTTATAGACAAGTACTGTGGAAATCCAATGTTTTGAAATGCCTTAAAAATTTGCACCTTAAAAATTCGACTAACAATATGAAACCCCCCCCCACACACATTCACGAGAGCATACCTGGAAAGCATAGTAATCTGTGTTCTAGGTCTTTATTGTTTTATCTAGTATTTTTTGTGGAATATATTTATCAGCTTAAATCTAGAACATTTACAGCACTGCATAATTAAAATCAAAGTCAAAGGAAATTTCACAACACAACGATGAAATACATTCATAGTAGTAAATAAATGCTGAAAAAATGTAACAGCTTTCTAAAATTACATAAAGCAACAAAAATGACTAAAGTGCGACACATGGAAATGAACAAATTTGGATACGATCAATGGCCTACTTTTGTTGTCTTCTGGTTGTGTTGCTTCCTTTTTTTTCCCCCCAATAAATAACATTTCCAGGTTAAGCATGTATATACACACACATTACAAAACACATTTACAATACTTCAACAATAGTGTCCAACTAGAAAATATTCACATATCTGAGACTGACTCAGCTTTGGAGGTTTTTCAAGTATATGCACGCCTCTTTATCATCCAAACTGTACATTAAAACAATCTGTGTGCTTCTCCGCATACAACGTGCTTATAGACATGTAACCAAAGAAATTCTCAGTTACACAACTGGTGGGACATGTTTAGACTACATTTTAACCATTGCAGAATGTTAATACCAGTGCTTTTTTTTGTTTTGTTTTCAGCTTTCAACCTTACTTGTCACTTAACCATGTACTAAGAATAAAACACAAAATGTCAAATTTTTGCTTGATTCTTTTTTCCTTTGTCAAGTGATTTTGTTTAGCTATCAATGTCTTATTAAACATGTAAATTCTTTACAGTTTGTCTAATTGCCAAGACAAAATCCATTTCCACATCCTTGAGTTTTGCAGAATTTGTGAAACTTGTGTTGGTTTTCCAAATAATTATCCATTAGGTTACTACAGTAAGATTTCCAGTACACTTCAGTATTGAAATCTGTTGTTTTTTTTTAGATGATAGTTTTAGAAAATACAGTAAACTCCCATAGCAAAATTAATGGGCAGGTACGAAAATGGTCCTCTAGTGCTTCAAAGTAATTTCAGTAACATTTTACAATAAGTTTCAATTTGTTAACATTAGTATATATATATATATATATATATATATATATATATATATAGGGGTCAATTTTACAGCATTTATTAATCTTGGTTATTGTTAATTATTAGATATACTAGTAATACCTGTTAAATTGTACATTGATAGCATAAAATATGCTGAACAAACTTAACTAATGTTATCAAATTGTAAACTGATAAAACACATTTAGAAAAAAAAAACGTACTAAGGTTTACTGTAATTTCATTTGAAAAAAAGATTTTAAAAGACAAATAAATATATATAATAAAATTAAAAAGTGCAAATATTTTTGACAATCAAAGAACAGTGTCATATCTGGAACATATTCACAAGATGATACACAATCAGAAAGGCATAAAGAACTACTACTGTGCTTTATGTTAATTTATAACTAAGTTAAGACTAAAGTAGAGGATAAAGAAAAGGTAAAAATATAAACATAATTCAGAATGACACATCCCACCCAATACTACCGTCTTCAGCCAAGCTGCCTTTTTTAAGATATCTTTTCTTAAATATCTATTTGACATCATTTATGAAGCTTCTCAAAACATACATGAATGTACATATACACTTTTTTTTTTTTTATTTATACTTGTTTTGAGTATATTAAATTTATATTGTATGTTTACATGGAGATACAGCTAAATAAGACCTTTATGATGCTACATCCCTCAGTGTGTACAATAAAACAAAATAACCAGGTTACAAACCACGCATACACACACACAAACATCACAAAACAGGGTAAAAGGCGCCAAACGCTTTTTTTTTTTTTTCCCGTTTTGTAAGTTTTCTTCTTAAATGCGTACCTCAGACACACAGACTCACTGGGAAAAATCTGAAGTGTTTTATCGCAACAGATCATCTCTACAGCAGGCCATCCAGGTTCTTTTCAGCAGTCTCTTTTTCGCTGTCGGCCGTGCTCTCCTTGGGGCTGTAGGTGTTGTGATAGTCCTGCAGGATTGTTACGACATCATGATGGCCGAAATGAATGGCCTCGTCCATGGGAGTGTTGCCCCACCTGTACGGAGATCAAAACCCAAGTTTAAAGAAACAGCATTTTTTGTGCACTGTTGGTTACTGCAAAGTCACAGGTGAATGTACAGCACAAACATTAAAAATATACAATTCACAATTTTTTTTTTTTAACTAATGTCATTTACGATACAAGATTTTACTTTTAAACTGTCCAGTGCACTTGCTCTGTAAACTTTCATTGTAAATGTCTTATTGTAAAGTTTTTTTTTTTTCATTGTTATAAACTGATTAATAAAATATTTTGTGTGTAATCAATTTAACCTGGAATATTAATTTAATATGCTTTGTTCATCCATAAACTAATGATACGTAAATTTCATTTGCAAATAAAATGTGACGTCCAAAATATTTTACTATCCACACAATATATATATATATATATATATATATACACACATACAGTATTTTTTTTTTTTTTTTTTACTGGAGAAAGTGCTCCATCTGTAATTTATATAAATATTACTATTTTTGCTAATAAATTAATGGTTAGTAAAGCACAATAATTTGACAAAAACGCATTAAATACAGTGGTATGAAAATTTGGTAACACTTTACAATAAGTTTCAATTCATTAACATTGTTAGTTCATAATCTACAGTGCACAGCATAAATGAGTACACCCCCTCTGAACCTTCTGAAAGTCAGCAATTACTCAATTCTTTAGAGATATAATGTTCCAGAAAGTCTGCTTAATCAGTTATCAAAGAAGCAAGCCAAAATTATTCAGGAGATTTTCTTATCAAGGAGATAAAATGTTGTGTAGCAAAAATGAGTACACCCTCCTAAAAGTTACTAAATAAAACGAAATAAACATTTTCTGGTGTAAGTTTAAGGCAATGTTTGATCAACAGGTAAGTATGTTGAGCCAAAACATTTAAAGATTAGTGATTTCTTGACAATTAAAAGTGTTATATAGCCCACTGAATCATTCTCAACAACAATTGAAGCACTTGGGAGAGAACTGTCAGGAGACTTATTTCTTAGCACAAAAGAGGACAGTGGGACAAGAGGATTACCAAATCATTGTTTTAAGAGTGAAAATATAGCAAAAGTAACACAGAAATGAAAAAACAATGGACTTGTGACAAGGCCCCTGAAATAATCAGGCCTTCATTTTAAGCTTTCATTTAGTGATGAGGGATTTTTGCTAGACAAAGAGCAGGAGAAATACTAAGTGAGTGTCTCAGAGCCAGCAAAAGCTATGAAAAGAGTGACTGTTTATCTCACAGAGTAAGATACAGCCTGCAAAAATGACATGAATGGTTGTTTTTCTCACTGGAACTACCTACTGTAGCCAAAGCACAATAAAGTCAGTTAGCCATTTCCAAAGCCCATATTTACAAAATATAGATTCTGGAAATCAATACTCTGGTCTCATGAGACCAAATCAATCATTTTGGATCTAACAGTATCCAAAATGTTATGGTGTTGCTAGAGGAGGAGTACAGTGAGAAGTGCCTGGTTCCCACAGTAAAGTTCAGTGGTAGTAAAGCTCTTATATAGGGAGTATGAGTGCTGAAGGTGTGAGGGAGTTGTGCTTTATCAATGCTGTCATGAATTCTCACACCACTGTGTAATTTAATACACAAACTTGAAACAGAAGATGTTACCCTTTCCTCATTCCCTGCATTGTTGAGCATTTTTTCAACATGAAAACCTTCCATGGACATGTATCGCACTCAATCTTAACACTCTTGAGCACCTGTGGGGGATTCAGTAGAGACGAGTTGAGCAACGCCCCCACATTAAAGATCAGGGCATTTAAGGAGCTCATCATCCAGGAGTTAAACAGGACAGATGTGACAATTTGTCATGAACTTGTACACTCCGTGCCAAGAAGGGTCAGAGCAGTATATTCAAAATTATGGAGGGCATACTAAGTACTGGAATATTATACATTTGTTGAATTGAAATCTAGGGTGTACTCGTTTCTGCAAGCCTTAATTTAAACAAAATTGGCTAATTTACTTATTTTATGGCTAAATACATGACAAAATACATCTTTTGTATTTGTTCAGATGGGGGTGTACTCATTTATGCTGTGCACTGTACCTAATCTGTATTTATTAACATTAAAGGGATAGTTCACCCAAAAATGAATATTATCCCATTATTTACTCACCCTCAAGCCACCCTAGGTGTATATGACTACCGGTATCTTCTTTCAGATGAACACAATCAGATATTAAAAAATATCCTGGCTCTTCCAAGCTTTATAATGGGAGTGAATAGTAAGATTTTGAAGCCAAAAAAAGAGCATTAATCCATCATAAAAGTAATACATACGGCACCAGTTGGTTAATAAAGGCCTTCTGAAGTGAAGCGATGCGTTTGTGTAAGAAAAATATCCATATTTAACAAGTTATAAAGTAAAATATCTTGCTTCTGCCAGACCACCTTCCGCATTCAACTTACGAAAAAAGCGTAACTGACGTGACGCTACATAAATGCACTGAAATACAGTGGTATGAAATACAACCTTGAGAATATACTATAAAATTGTTGTTTGCAACAGAATTTTGTGACCTACCTTTCACATTTTGGTGGTTTAACCCTCTGGTGCTGTTCATGTGTCAGTCAAAAATTACCTATGTTTTTGAATTTCAATGAAATAATTGTACTATATTTTAGTCCGATAATGTTTTTTATTTAATATTTTGTATTTTTAGGGGATTTTAAATAATATTTAGAGGGTATTAAATTATGTTTATGCAGTGGGCTAGTTTTAATCCATTTATTCACTTTTTAAGCATGTACCTGAAAATGAAACAGATTTTTGCTGAAGTGAAAAAAAGTTTTAAAAAGTGAAAATGAAAAAAGTTTTAAAACTTTTTTTTTTAAATTTATTTATTCTTTATTTGACAGGGACAATGGACAATAAAATATTACCCCAGAATTAGCTACAGAGCTAAATTTCATCTGCTGTCCCTGGGCAGGAGTACATCAAATTATCAATAAAAATACCATAGAAATTAAACACAATAGAATACAAAAAGTATAAAAACATATTCAAAAATCATTACCTTGTATAATTAATGATCACAAACCTGACATGCCTTTAAAAATCTTTTCAAATGTAATTTAAACTGGACAAAGGTAGTACACTGTCTAATATCAGTTGGTAAACTATTCCAATTATTAACAGCTTTTACAGAAAAAGCTGATCGTCCAAAACTTTACATGTATTGTTATGAAAAAATGCACAAAAATACCATTTTCGATTTTTATATGAAATATTTTCCAAAACAAGCTTTACCTTAAAACTAAAAGTGTGACTTTTTTTAAGACCACTTAACATTTTTTAATCATTTCCATAATTTTTTTGTTGTTGTTGTCACAGCAAGTGCCAAAATCGTTACAAATTTTCTTACCATTCCGATTTTACCAAACAGGACCAGAGGGTTAAGTTACGTAGCAAAACGCAAAGATCTGCGTAGTTAATGAGATTCGTACCTGTCCCTGGGCACCGGGTTCACCTTGCAGGCTTCTAGAAGAAAACGCACGACCTCAGCGTGACCTGAAAGCCACAGACGTGCACATTAGCATGATTTCCACACAGCACGGAGAGAAAATGAGGTCAGTCACAAACAGCAAGTCTCTGGGGATTGAAAAAGATGAGTTTACTGTAAATGAGTTCACTACCTTCAGCAGCAGCTACATGAAGAGCCGTCCTCGAGTCGTAATCTCTCTGCTCCATATCCATCGAAGAGAGTGCAAACCTAGGCAAAACACACGTGAAGTAGGCAGAAACTAAAAATGGAGGATTTAATGGAGTTAAACTGCACAATTTGTAGTACAGTAAATGCAAAAAAGCATGATTTATTGGCGGTGCGGTACCTCCTCAGAGCGGACACGTCCCCTGTGTAGGCCGCAAACAGCAGGTTGATAACCGACTTGACCTGGAAGAAAACAGACGAGTCGTTTGTGGTACATTAACGACATTTGGACGACATCAACGAGTAGTGAACACTTACTTAAAAACAGTTGCAATGTTTTCAAAAACAGCAATAAAGAAACAAACTACAAACTAAGTAAAACAAATTTTGTTTTTACCAATCATTTATTAAAACCGTAAACCGCAATGACAAAATAAATAAAAACAAGTCAAGCTTTTTTAAAGAAGTTAGTCTTTACAAATGGCACAAACAAATGGTTTTGATGTCAATGATAATACTTTGTTTTAAAAACTTAAATTGGGTAACAGACGTAAACAAAGAAAGAAAAAAAAGAAGAAGCTTCCAGCTGTTTTATAACAAATGAAATGCCAGTCGCTTGAAATTCAGCAATACATTCTTAAAAATAAAATAAAAAAATCAAGTTCACATAGTCAGTTTTAAATAGTAGACAGTTAAATACATATAGCTCAATGAAAAGTAACTTTTAATTTAGTAATTTATAAGCACATTACTGGATTTCAAGAGGCACAGTTTCAGAAAATGATTCCCTAAATGGACAAAGTAATGAAAAACTTTTCTGGTATCAATAAACTGCTACAGTAAATATTTAATTCAAGTGAAAACTGGGTTACAGATGATTTGAATACAGGATGACATCAAGATCAACTTGAATTGTGAAACCACTAGTCACACCATCTTTCCTTCCTGATCACAGTCAACTAGTTCCGCTCTAGTTAGCGTTAATCACTTGTTTGGTTCTGAAACATACAGTTTGGTTTGTACTTGTACAAAGCCTTCCATTTATAATTTACAAATAATTTGTGTGTGTGTGTGTGTGTGAGCAAACAAACAAAATTAAACATTGTGGCTTCTGGATTGAACCCAGTGAACTGGAGGATTTATAGACACTTTATACAGTCTCAGATTTGACCTGTTCACAGTTATTAGTTCTACCAGATAAACATTTTCACTTGAAGTCCAATACTGCCTGAAATAAGTTAACAGAACATGCACCAACACATACATTCACCAAACATTTACACATCACATAGGGTAAAAAAAGGGTGAATAAAAAAACATTTAAGTGTAAAGAACAATTCTTTCAGAAGGTCTTTGTGATTACGTATCAGAAAGAACTTTTTTAGACCTTAAAACTTTGTACGGCATAAAGATGTATTTTTTTGTGCCGCTAGCAGCAACAAACAGAATTGCAAAAATACTTGTTTTCAAACAGATTTCCTAAACACTCGAGAAGTCAGACCAATACTCGGTGTTGCTGTGTCAGGAAATCAGCGTACAAGTGGTTTATGTATAGACTGGCTAAATATCTCTTCACATTAAACTAGGATAGGAGAAAGTATTTTAGCTAGCGGTGAAGGAAAACAGTAAATATATGAATCATGATACAATAAACAAATGCATCATAATATTATTGTATTGTTACCCAGATACTGATATCATATTGTATAGTTTGGTCCTTGCGGATACCCAAAATTTAATAAAATAATTGCACATTGGGTTTCAAAGTCTTTGGCATGTTCTATAGTGTGCATTTAAAGCAAAAAACAACAAATCCTTCACAAAAAAACAAAACAAAACCAATACAAAAACCTCTCTAATCCCAAAGACTGATGAACCCAAGAAAATGAATGGATGATGGATGACAAAACGAGGAAGAGTGTGCGTTGTTGTCTCTTCTAGTTTCTTTCCGCCACGCTTTCCATCCTATAGACTACAGAGGTGGAAGTGTCCTCGTCTGTCTCGGAAGGACAGACTTTTTTCCACACATTGTCAGTCAGCGCTAGTTCCTTCTGAAGGCTCGTATAGTCCAGCGGTTCGAGATTCTGCTGCTGCTGTTGCTGCGGTTCAACCAATACGGACACGGATAGATTATCAGATTAGATTGTTTCATTATAGAATTTCCTGCTTGGATTAGTATGGACGGCAATAAAGAAGAAAACACAGAAACGGCAGAAACTTAAGCAAGCCAGTCAATCAATCAGAGTGGCACTGAGGTGTTATTTTTTAGTATAGAAAAGTAAAGGTCATAATATATATATTAGCAGGTGTATGCAATTCAAGCAGTAAAATATTTAGCATCAAGGCACATGGATGATGATAGTGGTGTATAAAAGCAGAGAGTACGCTGGTCCTCCAGCAGAGGGCAGATATTGAAGAAGAAAAGAAATATGCAATTGCCAAGAGAAGTGAAATGTTGGATAATACACGATAAGATTGCAGGACACATATATCAATACGTACATACACACTCACAATATGTGTTACAGGATCATTTGCATTAGTTGCATCTAGAGGTGGGATATACAGTGGCCCCAAAAATGAAATGGACGCTTAAGTCATGCATGGATTGAATTACATTTGATAATAAAATATCAGACCAAGTGTCATTTGCAAACTAATATCAGTTTTCTGAGCTATTTTGTTTTGTTGTCTCTTTAAATGGCAGTTGGTTTTTAACAATGTCTAAAGTTATGCTCATCAAACAAATATGAAATAGGCCTACATTTATTAAAAATAAAGAATAAATTATATATATATATAAAATCAAGATGTGGTTTGTTAATTCTCTTGAACCTTTGTTTAACTCACAAAAAATACAAAGAGGAGATTTCAAATGTTTTCACTGACATAAAATAATTGTATTTTGTAAATTTAAACAAATTTTGATTTTGATGGCTGCAACACACTACAAAAAAGTTGGGACCAAGGCAAAATAATAGTGAAAAGGTTATAAAAAGTTAAATAGTTTTAAAACAGTCCACAATAAGCAGGTGAATTGGTAATAGGTGAGGGTCGTGATTGGGGATAAAAGGAGCATGTCAGTCTTTGCTAGCAAAGATGGCTCATGGCTCACCACTTTGTGCCAAATTTCATGAGAGAATTGTCAGACAATTCAAAAATCAAATTTTTTTAATGCAAGATTGCAAAGTATTTAGCTCTTTCGCCATCGACCATGCATAATATTGTGAAAAGATTCAGGGAATCCAGAGAAATCTCAGTCCGTGTAGGGCCAGGCAGGAAACCTCTGTTGAATGTGCGTGACCTCTGACCCCTCAGACGGCATTACATGAGAAATCGTCATGCTGCTGTGTTAAAAACAGCCACATGGGCTTGGGAGCCCTTTGGAAAACTGTTGTCACTTAACATAGTCTGCCACTGCATCAAGAAATACCACTTGAAGGAGAAAGCTGTACCCAATTCTCTGGGCCCAAGCTCATCTCAGATGATCCAAAAGACAGTGGAAATGTGTGCTGTGGTCAGATGAGTCCATGTTTAAGCTTGTTGTAGGAAAAAACGGACACTGAGTTCTCAGTCCCAAAGACAAAAGGGACCATATGGACTTTCATCGGTGACAGATGCAAAAGCAATCATGAAAAGGAGAATCAGACAACAATAACCACAGACTGTTGAGCAGCTGTCTTGTATCAGGTGAGATTGTGCAGAAATTTCACTTGAAAAGATTCAACAATTAGTAACCTCTGTTCCCAAACAATTAAAAAGTGTAATTAAAAAGAAAGATGATGTGACACAGTGGTAAACATGCCTCTGTTTCAGCTTTTTTGGAGTGTGTTGTAGCCATTAAAATCAAAAATTTGCTTATATTTACAAAATACACTTGGTCAGTGAAAACATTGAAAATCTTTATTTGTACTTTTGTCAGTTAAATATAAGGTTAAAGAGAATTAACAAACCACAGATTCTTGATTTTACTGCATTTTACAAAATGTCCCAACTTTTCTGGAAATGGGGTTATCTATTTTTATGTAATAAGCGCTTTCTCTTTGTCTATATGAATGTAAAGTCAATATTTATTTTGAACAACAATATTCAAAAATTTATGCCAGGTTATTGCCCACCCCTAGTTGCATCAGTTGCATGTTGTTTGTGGTTGGAAGGTTGAATCTGACACTCACCCGTTGCTCTCCGCCCTCTCTGCGTGGATCCAGTTTCTTGGCAAAGTGGCGTAAATTATCATAATTGTGGAAATTGAAGAGCTGGACCAGATCCTGCAAAAGGAAAGACCGAAAGACTTAAATGAAGTGAAAGAGCAAGAAATCTACCCATTCGTTAGCAAAGATTATATAGATTTAGTACCGTGCAAAACTGGATTCCTCGCACACTGTTGCCCAGTTTGTCAAGAGGAGGAGACCAACACATGATGCCCATCACATTGGGCACCACCAGCAGGATGCCTCCGGCAACGCCTGATTTAGCCGGGAGACCGACCTACAGCGCAACATACAACTTCAATTTGACGTAGATTGTGAATGTGAATGTTTTTCATTAAAACTACAACCGTCATTTCCCCAGGAATGCATACGCGCAAAACTCACGTGGAAAGCGAACTGTCCGGAGAAGTCGTACATGCCGCAGGAGTGCATGAGACTCAGAGTGTTTCGTACGGCCTCGGGGTTTAGCACACGCTCGCCCGTGATTGGACAGAAGCCGCCATTCGCCAGGGTAGCTGCCATCACACTGGCACTTTCGCAGGTTACCTCAATGGAGCACAGCTAAATAATAATAATAAAAAAAAAACATTTTTAATCATGTATTTTCTGATATTTAAATCTTAAAGAGGTCCTCTTATGCTTTTAAACATTTTCAACTGTCTTTAGTGTGTATTGTGTAATGTTGCTATTTCAGCATGAAAAAAAGATCTGTTACAAAATCACAGTCACTCCAAAGGGAGTTATTCTCTATATCAGTAAGCACTGTTTCTGAACTCCCTGAAACACCTCAGTTGTAGTCTTGAGTTTCCTTCCAGGATCGAACATGTCACGATATTCCTCTTTTAAATAATTCTGCCTGAGGCTTACGCAAAATAAAGGGCCAAGGCCTGGTTGAGTTGAATTAGTAGTGAGTTGAAACTCACGGTTATGGTACATGGCGTGACATTTCTGAAACACGCTTGAAGCGTTTGACAAGAATGTTAAACAGAACGTTACTGACAGACTAGGAAGAGAGGTGCTGCAACAATGTCAAATACGTAAAATATATATTTTTTTAACATTCAAGCAAGAAGACCTATTCTACTAGAGCTGAAAAACAAAATCAAGACTTTAAAAAAAAATGCATATTTGCATACCACATCTAAATATTATAGAAAGGAATGCTTAATTCTTAGTTGTAACATTGAAAAATGGTGTAAAATGCTTGAACTATACAACTATTTGGGGGAATTTGTTAATAAAAATACAAGCATTCAGTTTTAACTACGAAAATAATTAAATTTCTCAGTTTAAAAATTGTTTGTTTAATGTCCTTTAAAATACATATTTTGATATCTTACAATCCAAATCAAATCACATTCTCACAAATGTTACTTAACTTTTATTTTAAAAGGCAAAATCAATTTAAATGTAAAATAAATAATGTGTTAATGTGGAAAACAAGTATTAAAGGTAGGGTAGGCAATTTCGGAGAGGTTAGCAATAGCAAGCTAGCTTTGAAAGCATGAGATCTCAAGGTGCGTCCCAATTCGCGTACTTATGCACTATTCTATGACGTTTTTAAGTATAAATAGTGCGAGTAGTGCATTCACACTGAAAATTCCAAAAGAAAAAGTACACTTTAAATACCCGGATGATGCACTAAATTAACGGAAAAAACGAAGTGTGGAATGTTGGACACTTCGTGCACTCAACTGTCGCAGCTTTAATTACGTAGTGGAGGGGAAGGGAGGATCTGACTCCATTGTTAAATGACAAAATAACCTTATACAATTCACGCACTACATGGATGAGTGCATAGTGCACAAGTACATAGTGTATAAGTGCATAGTGTATAGTGCGTCATTTGGGACGCAATGTCACTCTCCCTACAGAGTGTCTCCAAAGCCACACAACAAATGAACGCATACAGCAAAGTCTGCAAAGCTTCACGCGTTAAATTATCTCATGTCTCAAAGCACATAACATTACAATAATGAATGTAAACAACTTGCAGAGCTCTGACTTGTACCAACTGACTGCTGCAGATTCATTTCGGCATTGATAGTGTTGACATAGAAACGCATAAATCCAAGTCTGAGGACATGAACAGCTCAGGGAACGTCACGGGTTGCCATCTCGTAATTACAGTTATGACATGGCACAGGATAAGCTTGTTGTTTTGGTTCAGGAAGAACTGTGACAGGTGGCTGCTGTTTGTTTGCGGCACTCGTATTGCGACATATTGGTGAACGTGAAAGAGCAGAGGATAGAGCAAAACAAAACACCAGTCATGAATTAAAAGTCTAAAATGAGAATTTTTAAAGAGAAATGTCGGAGGATTCCGATATAAGAGAAGAGGAGCTTGAGTTTGTTACCGAGCCCTATTTAAACCGTGAGAAGCGTCTACTCTCACCTAAGCTTATGATACTCCAGAGGTCACCCTTTCGCCAGAACTAGACTTGCATACAGCTGTTGCCGGAAGCCAGTGATTATAGTTTATTACGTTTTAAATATGGATATTTTTCTTAGAAAAATGCATCGCTTCACTTCAGAAGGCCTTTATTAACCCACTTGAGCCATATGGATTACTTTTACTATGAATGGATGCACTTTTTTTGGCTTCAAAATTTTGAGCCCTCTTCACTACCATTATAAAGCTTAGAAGAGCCAGGATATTTTTAATATAACTTCGATTGTGTTTGGCTGAAAGAAGATAGTCATATACACCTAGGATGACTTTCATGGGATACTTTCCATTTTTGGGTGAACTATCCCTTAACAAACTGTGTGTAAGAATGGTTGTTTAACTTATACTAACCTGGAAGTAAAGGTCCAAGATGGAAATCATATCTGTACCCTCCGGGAAACACTAGGTTGGAAAACAAATAAAAATAATGTTTTAGTGGATTTTCAATGGTCTCTAATTGCTGTAAAATGTTTAAACATGTACCTTTTTCTCCTTCAAGTAGTAACCAATGGCAAAATTTCTATCTCCTGACAATCGCTCTGACTGAAACCTGCCAAGAACAAGAAAGAATGTTTAGGAATGTCCAAAGAAAAGGTAGTAAAGTAGTAAGTTTATATTAAAATAATAACTTTCTTTAAATTTGATATCAATGCGGTTAAAAAGTGTTTGTCACTACAGTATGTCAATAGTTGATTGCAGTTTGATATTAACAACATTTAACATTTATTATTTAACAATTGATTAGTTCAAAATTTTAAATTTCTGAATGTTAAATTGAATAATTTATACTGCCATTAAAATATTTAAAAATAATTTAATTTGTATTTTTATTCTATTGTTTGCAGTTTGATTCTATGTTTATTTATTTACTTACTGACTGTCTACTTGATAACTGAACTATGTTTATTTAACTGAGAAAGTACTTCATGTAGTATCAACATTTGTATTGAGAATAGTAAAATTTCATTGTTATTAGCATCTGGAACACTTACGTAGCATTGCTGAAACCAACATACTCATTTCCTGCCAACTTCTTCATAAAGTTCATCACCTACAACAAAACACTTCATTAAACACTTCATTTATTTATTTTTTTAATAAAAAAATGTATACTGTATTATACTTACATAGTCAAACTTCTCAGCGTTGCCTACACCTTGCTGAAAATCAAAAATAAACTGATGAATGTGTTGTATAATTGAAATATTTTATATAGTTACACACAAACTTCTGAATGCATAGCCATTCAGTTAAAGGAAACATTATTAAACTACCACAATATTTAGACATACACATAGTAGACACAGATATTCTATAAATTAGATTGACAGTTGTAGTAAAATTATTTCTCTATAGCTTGAGAGGCATTTCAAATGAAGGATGGAAAAATTATGAGGATTCTAGATTTGAGTAACATCATTCAAAGAAATAAAGGCAAACAGTGTTTGTGTTCAAGTAAGTATTATTATTGCTATGGAATCACAAATGTAGTTGTTAAAGGGGGTGTGGAAAAATCAGACAAAACTAAAAGATTAAAAGAACAATAACAACACTAAATTGTCAGGTAAATTGAACTGTGTGTTGTCTGTAAGTTTGTTTTAGTAGACTTCTAAAGAAACTGTAACTATGGCTCGTGTAATACATTGATTTGAGGCTCTAAAATAAGTAAACTTAAGTTTTTTCCACATTGAAGAAATGTTTATTTAGAAAGAAAAAGTATTGTATCTTATTAAACACTTAAATTTGTAAAGTTAAGAAGTTACTAAAAATACAAAAAAAAAAGAACTATTTATAATAGAATAAAATAAAAATAAAGCTTGATTCCTGTTCCCACAGTAATTAAACAGAATCACATTTGATTTTCAGTCAAAGCAATGAATTTGTCAGACTTGTGCTAATGCAGCTCAGTTTGAAATTTGTTCAATGAGGAAAAACAAATAAATGAAAGGGAAATTACCAACGTCATTGACCTGTTGGAGGGTCAAAATTTCCCACAGTTCCTAATGCTGTAAAATACGCAACAACAATAAAACCACAAAAAGCCTTCACACAGACATCACACATTACCACCCCGACAGGCCTAAGATGCGTATCATGCAGTGTATTTACCTTAAACGCCACAAACCTTCATCACAAAATGTTAAATTACAAAACAAGTTATGTTATAAATATATGCTTAAACAGTTTCCTTTTTTTGCATTGTTTATCATAGTTTTAACAGGTCAACAAAGCCCTGTGTAGCATTTTTAACACAAGTTTTAGCAAGGATGCTAAATACAGATTGTGGCTGTTTTGAAAATGACAACAATACGGTATTCTGCCTGCTCTTAGAACAATAAAAACATTATATATACAAGTGCTCATTCTTCTATCACATTGCCCTTTCAAATAGCTTACTATTATTCTCTCACATCTGATTGCTCATTTCCCCTTATCTTTGCCCATCCCACTTCCGTTTCTCCTGCTTTCCCTCTCTTCAATATAATCCTTTTTAGCGTGATTATTCATAACCTTAATCTGATGAGAGAGGGAAAGTAATCAGATTAAATCCATTCGTCCCCCTCTGATCCGTTCTCACGTCAAACATCCACAAACGCATCAAGCTAAACATTCGGCAAGGCACTTTTAGGCTATCAGTTCAGGGAAAAAAATGGGAATTCTGTTGAACTTAACACATTGTGTAGGAAATACAGCTAATGGCAGTTTTAGGCCCCCATTTTTATCAAAACACTAGAAGGATGTGAAGATAAGAATGAGATTTACCTTGAGAAGGGAAGTGCAAACTATAGCGCCAGCGTTTACCATGGGATTGTGAGGTTTATCTGGAAAAATAGATGATAGAATAAATAAACAATGCCTATTTTTAGAAGCAATATACATTTATTCATTGTGACTATTTTAATGGCACTTTAGAACATTTTACCCCCCTCCCCCAAATCTCATTATAATTATAATGTATATTGTTTTATATGTATTTTTAAATGATTTATAAATTAAAATAATAAAGCATGTATATAAATACTTTAAATATTAATATTATTGTTTTTTTTTATCTTACATTTTTTTGCTTTATTGTAATGAGAGTTATAGGGAACAATGTGCTTAATTGTCTTGAAAATCATGCAATACACACACACACACACACACACACACACACACACACACACACACAAAACTGTTGAATTTCTTTCTTTTGATTTTGGAATTAAATACAACAAAGCCATTTATTTATTTCTATCTAATTTTTCATGCAAAATAGAAACATTCATCATAGAAATCCTTACCATCTTCGTCAAGGAAGAGTTTGTTGAAACGAAGGCCGCTGGGTTCCTTCCCTATAAAGCGGTGCACGTATTCAGTGCCGTGATCGTGAACCGCAATCGCGTATTTTAATGGTTTCACACATGACTGGAGACAAAATGGAACTTTCGTGTCACCTGCAGTGTATCTGTAAAATACAAAAAGAAGAATTATAGAATTATGACAGGGCAAAGCAAATGGGGATAAATGTAGCTATTGTACTAAAGACAGAAAGCTCACCGTTGGCCATCTACAGTGCAGAGTGAAACGGCCCAGAGATTAGGACTGAATTTTGCTAGCTGAGGAATGTAATCTGCCACCTACACACACAAAAAAAAAAGTGGCAAAACAAAACGTAAAAATATTGGTAAACAAATAGCATCAGAAATTCACACTGTGTTATAGGGTTTGTCTAATAAGTGTACCTGGCCACCCGACATTGATTTAGCGCTCTCATAAATTTGATCGATGTGAGAGGTGAATGACTGAAAGTCAGGAATGACAAACTTTTTTCGGAAAGCCTGCGTCAGCAACACAATGTTGCTTTGCACACACCTATAGGAAGAGAAAAGTGAAGATCATGATTTATCTTTACCATTAGTATGCTCATGCAAATCAGGGTTATTATCGTTAACTAAAACTAATAAAAACATTTCTGTTCATTTAAATAAAGCTGAAATAAAATAAACTGAAATTTAAGCTAAAATTTAAATTAGCTGAAAAATGTAAACCTAACAAAAGTTAGAAATGCTTCCTTAGCATTGAAGTTGAAGCACTAAATATATTAACTGGAAATAAAAACTAAAACTCACTAAAACTGAAATAAAAATAAATAAAAAATTAATAGAAATATTTAAAAAATAATACAAATTAAACAAAATAACAAAAGCACATAATGAAATGACTAAAATAAAACTAAAAGCTAATACATAATATTAATAAAACTAAAATAACACTGATTCAAATTCAAACCGACGTGGACACAAACATAAAAAACACTTTAGGAAGTCAAATAAGATTTTGTGGAAAACTTCAAACAGAAGATATCTGATAAAATGTATATGATGATATAAACTACTTCATAATTTCCTTTTATAATTATAATAGTCTTGCTTTCACTTATACTATATAGACCCAAACGTAATATAAATAGCTGTATGATGGTATGTTCAAGTCTTAGGCCTTTTTATTTGTATTTTCTGAGCTAGACTAAATAATTCATATACTGCAGGAGTATCAAAGGTCCTTTAAAAAAAATTGCTGACCTATGAAAACTTAAGTAACAGCTACTGGTTTCTGAAATCTGAATCTAACAGTGACTGTAGCAACATTGACTGGAGTTCAACAAAAGACAGACTGAAGAACTACGATAAACACACTACAGCCAATATATTCTTATTTTCTCAACTAAAACTGTTAGTTTTAACAAATAGGGGTTTAAAATAGGCCATATATTTACTTTTTGAAGAGATGTCGATCCAGAGCACCATCTGAAGTAGTCTTGAGGGTGACCTTTAACATCTCCATGCACTCCTTAAGACGAGGGTCTCCAGTACGCAGACCTGTGGCTTTCAGAGCCTGAAAAATAACAACATTCACCCTAAATTAATTTACAACAAATCTTGTGTTTCATTTAACCTGCAGTTTTATTGTGGAACATATCAAAGGATTCGTCATTCTAGACACAACTATTTGGAAACCAAGATATGTGCTATAAGAGATATGGTAGCAATGGCCTTGCTCTCCTTGACCAGCTGGTGTGTGGTTTTACCGTGGTAAATTTGTGAGCTGGAATTTTCTCCTGGCCCTCTGCAATGGTGTAAAATAGCAGATCTTCCAGGCTGGGCAAAATGCCTGCCTTCCTTCTCCTGAGACATGAACAGATACACAAAGAATCCAGTAAGCAGACAGACAACAAAAATAGACAAAATATGCTTAATAAAAAGGGCTTATCAGCAGCAGGAGAGGTCATACTGAGATTTCATGTTTTGTTTTTAGTTTCAGAATTACCTCAAAATGCCAGGCGCTAGGTTTCACATTGGATGACAAAGTTGTTTTTGAATGAAATAAAACAAATTTTGTTTGTCAAATATTTGTAATTTGTAAAAAACGCCAGGCCCAAAGTATACTTGCTATGCAATTAACAAGTCACATTCTCAGAGTCTGCCACTAGGGGTGCCATAGCGTGTTTTAGAATAAACTTTCATATAGTATTTTTTAATGCTGAAACAGGCAGATCAAAAGTTTGAGGAGCATTTTGCTATGTAAGTTAACTAGTTATAGCTAACTAGTTAAATGGTTAGTTCACCCAAAAATGAAAATTCTGTCATTACTCACCCTCATGTCGTACCAAACCTGCAAGACTTTCATTCATCTTCGGAGCACAAATGATCTTTTTGATGAAATCTGAGAGCTTTCTGTCCCTCCATTGACAGCTACACAATTGAAACAGACACCTCAAAAAGTTCATAAAGAGATCGTAAAACTAATATAAATTGAGCGGTGTAGTCTATGAATGTTTAAATCTGAATAAAAGCCTAAAATCAATCTGTTCATCATATAAAGCGATCGAGTCTCTTCAAAAAATTTGGACTTAATTCATATGGATTAGTTTTACGATCTCTTTATGAGCTTTTTGAAGCGTCAAATTTCAATTGCATAGCTGTCTATGGAGGGACAGAAATCTCTCAGATTTCATCAAAATATCTTCATTTGTGTTCCGAAGATGAACGAAAGTCTTACGAGTTTGCAGTGACATGAGGGTGAGCATAGACTGTAAAAAAAAGATGGACGACGCGACGCCGCTTTCTTCCATTGTATTGAACTGAAGCCAAAACGGACGCCGATGGGTGCTGACACGTTATGCAAAAATGTCAAAAAAAAAAAAAAAAGTTTGGAGCCTGGGCATGCGCAGAAAGAATCGTCAGTGGAGCCCGGAGGCGGACTCGTGGTATCAAACTTCCGCCCAGACGGCTGCATCATCATTGATGTATTTTAAATAGGCTATATAAATTATACACAATTTAAAATTCTACCTATAAAATAATAGGCTATTTTTGAAACAGTAAATCAGTAGATAAACTCAATATAATATGCCACTAGAAAACAACTCTAAAATGTCAGAAACGGTCCTGCCATTTTAAATAAAGGGTTAAACTAACGTTACAGAAGATTGATTGCTGTAGACAGTGCTCTATAATTAATTAGAGTAGGCTATCATTAGTTTTATCCTGCTAATTATTATTTTATACCCATAAAAATAATTAGTAACTGCCATAACGATCACCTGCTTTTTTTCCCGTCATGGCTAACGTTAGGTGTGTTATCTTAACTAATAACGTTTATTAATTAGCTTATGAAGCCAACATTTAACGTTACCGAGAAAAGTTCAGATATCCGTCAGATCCTGTAGGTCAGTTAGTACAGTTTACTGCTGAATAACTCATTTTGTCGGTGTGAAATAACACAGAAATTGAAAATTAATGGTTAGTTATGTATCTTGAATCTCCCCTCGAAGCCCCGACAGTCCTCAGAGAAGCTGTCAATCAACTGTGAATCACGACAACACGCCCCATTTTTATAGCATCAAATTGCTAGCTAAAATCAAACTTATCACAAAAACAAACAAGTGAATATAAATCAGCGTGATAACAACTACCTTAAATGACCAAAACCATCTTTCGGAAAATTTTATTTGAAGCATAATTTATTTTTATGTTTTGACTTAAGTCTCATTCGTCTGCATTGAGAGGGCGGGGTTTATGACCTGTACTGCATCCAGCCTCCAGGGGGCGATCAAAGAGCCCGCAGTTTCACTTTTCAGGACGTATGAGGCACACCCGAGGGTGAGTAAT
Source organism: Megalobrama amblycephala (assembly GCF_018812025.1). Lineage (NCBI taxonomy): Eukaryota > Metazoa > Chordata > Actinopteri > Cypriniformes > Xenocyprididae > Megalobrama > Megalobrama amblycephala. Next base: position 26,000,012 of record NC_063045.1, read on the forward strand.
TGATGACAGAATTTTAATTTTTGGGTGAACTAACCCTTTAAATTGATTAATTGATTGAAAAATGTGTTTTACCGCTGACCGACATTGTGAGGTTGTCTGAAACCCAAATTCCCTCAGTAAAGGTTAGTCTGTTAGAAAAGGTAGTTGTGTAACATAGTTCAGGTTTGCAAAGGTTTAATATGTTAAGCAGGATCTTGGTAAAAAATTGGGAATAAAACTTCCAAGGAATTCCCACAGTAGATTCAGAAGTTTCAGCAATGGATTGTATTCTGGGATAGCTACAGAATTCCATATAAGGCCTTGAAAAAGAAGCACTTTGGTTTATAATCTGACCACAAACCATCCAGAAATGAACTAAAGAGACACTAACTTCAATAAGGTATTCAATAAAATTATTCTTAAACCCAGTTGAAAATTGTTTGTAGGTAGAGACAAGTGACCAATAATGGCTCAAGGCCTTTGCAATGTCATTTCGGGATGATGCATGTGGTTCTAGAACAGCGGGAAAAGCAAGCATAGCATTTTGCAAGAGTAAGAAACAATTGGAAGAGAAAAATAAATAACACCAAATAAAATGATACTTACACACACAAAAAAAATGCAAAGTATGCAGACCAACCAAAAGAGAGAGAAATAAAACAGAAATGAATGAGACATTCAGACACACAAAACACTGAGTAAATAAATAAATACACATAAATGCATAGGTCATATGTGTTCATGAGAAATTTGATTAATTTCAAAATAAGAACAACACTGATCAAAAGCAGACATTTGATTGAGTTTAAATAGAGATTAGTTAATTAATAACAGACCCACGAATTAAATATAAACCCACAAAAGTATATACATAATGTATAAAAAAACAAACAAATGATGAATATATAAAATATACTAAATCATTTTCCATAATGTTTACTCAAAATATTGCTAAATAAATATTTAAAAACATTATCAGATATTGAGCTGTCAACAGATTTGTGAAACTGACACAGAACCCAAAACAGTGAAATACTGGTCGATTATCAGCCTTTAGTACAGCCTGTAGATAAAACAATATCAGACACCATTACTGTGAGCCAAACACAACCCGTGCTCTGACGCGGGCCGTCCGACCTGGCACGGCATTAAACTAGGACACGTAACCTGACGAGAGCAGCCGCCCCTCCCGTCCCGTAAACTGATGGTGAGTTAAGCCTTCACTTCCTAGCAAGTTCTGATCCTCACTAATGCACAGGCACCGACTCTCTGACGTCGCTATTTTTACACACAAACACACCAGAAATAATCCAATTGATGACACAGCTCAATAAACACACTGTTTGTTTTTATGATGGTTATTTTACATTAACAGTGGAGATAAAAGTTGATAACAAAACAGGATAAACATGATTAGCATCCACACTGGATTACTTCTGAAACTCTTTTCCTGTAAATTTTATACTTTAAAATGTTTTCAAAACATAACTTTGTCTTCTTATAAAGATTTTTACAGTACTTAAAAAAATTAAAGCTAAATCTATTGTATTATCAACATCTAGCCTACATTTCAACATACAATGTAAAATTCACTGCAGGGCCCACATCCACCTGGAAGTGAGATGATTCTGTAACAATATCTTCATTATCTTCTTCCACCTCAATGAGAATCAGTCAAACAACCAGCAAAACAGCTGACGCTCCCACGGAATCGCTTGTGTTTAGATTCACAGAAACATATTTTGGCTTGCAGTGAATAAAACACAGAAAATGAACCAGCTGTCACTTACTGAAAGGTAAGTCAATATTACCATGATTCTCTTATCTAATATTCCAGTATACATAAAAAGAACGCAAAATATTTTTACGTGACGTGTCTGAAATTCCTATTCCATTCATTTTTCACAGCATTTGTTTGGATGAAGATGCTCGGTGGGCACAATCTGGCACGATTTCAATGCAGCAGTGGCATGCAGAGATGCCATCCATGCCAGCGTGACACACGCACACACACACACACACACACACACACACACACACACACACACACTCACGTGTCAGCTGGTGCCGTCATGTCAGATAAATCTCAGATGCCAGCGAGTCTGCTGTGAGGTGATTCATTTGATACTCTCGTTAGTGTTCGCACTGCAGGATTTGTGTTAAAAACCAACAAAAACAACTAAAAGTAAAATTAGCAATTATTTTAGTATAAACAATCTTTGTTGACAATGAAAATTACATATGCACAATATATTGGTCCCTATATCTAAAATAGGCATATTTTAACATTAAGAACGATAACTATAACAGTAATAATATTAGCATCCACATCGGCAGATGATATTGTTCTGTTTATTGTAATCACGCTGCAGTTTTGTCATCTGCCGCTTTAAATGCTCAAGCTCTTTGAATTGAATTTACCTCGGCATAGTTAAATAACAAGAGTTCAGTACATGGAAATGACATACAGTGAGTCTCAAACATCATTGTTTCCTCCTTATATAAATCTAATTTGTTTAAAAGACCTCCAAAGAACAGGCGAATCTCAACATAACACTGACTGTTACGTAACAGTCGGGGTGTACGCCCCCAATATTTGCATATGCCAGCCCATGATCAAGGCATTACACAAGGGCAGCCAGTATTAACGTCTGGATGTGCACAGCTGAATCATCAGACTAGGTAAGCAAGCAAGAACAATAGCGAAAAATGGCAGATGGAGCGATAATAACTGTCATGATCCATGATATCATATTTTTAGTGATATTTGTAAAATTGTCTTTCTAAATGTTTCGTTAGCATGTTGCTAATGTACTGTTAAATGTGGTTAAAGTTACCATCGTTTCTTACTGTATTCACGGAGACAAGAGAGTCGTCGCTATTTTCATTTTTAAACACTTGCAGTCTGTATAATGCATAAACACATTTTCATTCTTTATAAATCTCTCCAACAGTGTAGCATTAGCCATTAGCCACGGAGCACTATCAAACTCATTCAGAATCAAATGTAAACATCCAAATAAATACCATACTTGCGCGATTAGACATGCTCCATGACGAACACTTTGTAAAGATCCATTTTGAGGGTTATATTAGCTGTGTGAACTTTGTTTATGCAATGATTGAGTCGAGAGCTCTGGGGGGGCTATTATCTATTATGATGCCCCAAAATAGGCAGTAAAAAAAATATTTTAAAAAAATCTATGGGGTATTTTGAGCTGAAACTTCACAGACACATTCAGGGGACACCTTAGACTTATATTACATCTTGTGAAAAAAATTTCGATGGCACCTTTAAAGTCGAATGGATTCTTATTGACTGTCAGTGTTTTTGTCATCATCTGCTGGAAAAATCATTTTGAAAGTGATTGTGTTGATATCGCAAAGTTGTTATCATATTGTTGTGGTGTGGACTTCCATATTCTCACAGAATTAGAATGATTATTAAAAATTTGTAGTTACAGTTTTATTTTTCCTCCTTGGTGTGAACGAGCCTTTAGAAGCCGATATTTGTTTATACTTTTTATGTAAGCTATGTTTCAAAAGTACTTGACAGCTACACATTATCTACTATGAAAATTGCGGTCAAATTATCAAAAAATTGCATGCAAAAAAAGGTCCATAGTGTAGCGATGTATGAAGCACCGCTCAGACAGAAGTCACTTTCAAACCAAGCAGCTCTCTGTTGAACCTGAACACGAGCGAAATCTGTGTTCATGCCCTCACACGAAGCTCCTGATCTCACATAATCCTTTTGAAATTACTGGATTTTGCAGGCAAATTTTCGCCGAGCAACAGTAAATGTGACTGCACCTTAAAACTGGAGTTTATTTAAAATTTGCAATTCAAAATATAAAATATCTGGTGCTTGTCTGCTAAAATGCTTTGCTGCTCTGATTGGTTGCCAGGGTGTTGCTATGTGGTTGGTTGAGTGTTTTGGGGATTAAATGTAAACATGGGATTTTTTTCACCCTGTTTATCATCCACCAGGTGAAAAAATCATAACACTAATTATCTCTAATGCAAATATATCTGTATAAACTCCCTCTTTGTTTGGTGTAAAAATGTAAAGGCCACATGCCTGGTGGACTCCCTCAGGACAGAGCACATGTGCCTCTGAAACCTGACACCACGAATTACAGAGTAGAGAGCAAGAGCGAGCCCCTGGTAACATGCCGAAGAGCATTTTTATATGATGCTTATGAACACAATGAAAGCAAAAGTGTGATATTGAGAGAGATTAAAAAGGTTATTGGGTTCACTAATTAACTATTGTTGTGGTCAACTGAACCAATCATCATGGCTAAAAAAGAATGGGGGGATTCTTCTTCATAGAATCAATTCAGCATCTGTCTGAATGTGAGGTTGCCATTGACAACCAGCTTATGCCAACTACTACATGAAAAATGCCTGGATGTGTTCCAAATCCTAGTGTGCTGACTGTATAGGCAGCATTTTAGGCACCATATGTGTGATCCTAACAAAAACACTTCTAAAAGATAAGATAAACGTGCTACCATCTAAGATACTTTAAATGGCCCAATCTTATGTGGAAATACCAATCCCAGAATGCATTGCAACAAGCTTGGTGGAAAAATCCATTCAACATGGTGCACGATATAAATATATAATATACTAATATTTCATTTCGATACTCTAATGTATTCAAAAACAAATAGTTCACCCTAATTAGAAATTGCTACGTTGTTAGCTTAGCAATATGTTAACAGCAAACTCTGTTCAAATCAGTTGCGAATTGTATATCTTGTGTGCTATTTACTTTTGAGTATTATGCTGTTAGCTTAGTAACATGCTATCAACAAAACCAAATAAACTGCGAACAGGGATGCACGATATATCGGCCACAATATCAGTATCGGCAGATATACGTTAATTTTTAATGTTATCGTTATCAGCCCGATAAGAAAATTTGGCTGATATATTAAAGCTGATAAATAATGGATTATTTCCTTCAGCTGAGTCACTTCAGCACTGATCGCAATGATGGTTTGAAAATTGTTTGAAATATGATTGAAATCACTTCAAAAAGGAAAATACAGTTAAGTGCAGCACTTAACAGTTGTACAGCACAAGTCTGTCATATAGGCTACTTAAAATTATAATGAAAACAATATAATTGTGTGCTTGGGACATGGTTTTTAATGGTGAGACTTTTTTTTCTGTAATCAGGCTCTCAAAAATTATAAAAAAAATTTGCATTTAGATTTATCGGCCACTATATATATATATATATATATATATATATATATATATATATATATATATATATATATATATATATAATCAGCTTTCAAATATAAAGAATTATCGGTATCAGCCAAAATGTTCATATCGGTGCATCCCGAATCATATCTCCTGTCTGCTATTTACTTATTTTAGCTATCAACAAACTCTACCCAAATCAATTATTACGCTATTTATTTATTTCTGTTAGCTTAGCAACATGCTATCAACAAACTCTACCCAAATCAATTGCGAATAATATCTCCTGTCCGCTATTTATTTATTTCAGTGTTACGCTGTTAGCTTAGCAACATGCTATCAACAAACTCTATCCAAATTAATTGCGAATAATATCTCCTGTGCGCTATTTATTTATTTCAGTGTTACGCTGTTAGCTTAGCAAACATGCTATCAACAAACTCTACCCAAATCAATTGCGAATCATATCTCCTGTCTGCTATTTATTTATTTGAGTATTACGCTGTTAGCTTAGCAATATGCTTACAGCAAACTCTGAAAATTCTACTTTTAGCGTATTATATCTCCTCTGTGCTACTTGTATAACAAATTGCTACAGTCCATGTAGAGCATTCAAAATCAGTCACTAACTGACTTAAAAGGAGGCAAACTATGTAGGTAGCAGAGCAGCCCTGGACCTTTTGGAACAAGCATACTGACAAAGACTTCAACACTGACAACGTTTCCCCAGACAGAAACTTACAGATGTTGCAATAATCTGAGACCTGACTTTCACAACTCCTTGACAGACAGATGGAGAGAAAGGTCAATCTGTCTCTTCAAGGACAAACACTCACAGCACGTATACCGAAAGAATGAAATGAGTGCATACTAAAATGAAAGCATAAGCTAGTCTGACACATCCAGTGCATACTGAAAGGCTGGCTGAAGAGCAAGTAGACTTAGAGGAAATGTTTTTGGAGGAAACCCCTGATTCGACACTTCCGAGCTTTGAACACCATTATTACAGGAAGAGGAAATGGCTGATCTGGCCGTACAGGAACTAACATGCTTGTTTTGAAAAGAACTGAACTGAAATATATTTTTAAGAAATATGTAATGATAACAAAATGAGTCTGAAAAATTGCTGGAAGTAAACAGACATTTTACTCAAAAATGATTAATTTTTCAAAGCTGTCAGTGGGTTTTAGAATTCAAGGATCATCATGACTACAAAATATCAGTGATTAAACAGTCTACCATTAATTTGACTTAAATAAAAATAATAAAGACAATCAAATTTCACATATAATCGAATTTCTAACCTAAAATAGTCAGTACAGGTTCATCAATTACTTATTCTTAACATTAAGTCAAATATCTTAAATCACAATGAAAGAATCTAGAATCTTCTACACTACCATTATCCTGATTTTGACCAATAAATGCATCGTTTTGGGGGAAAAGCAGCTTAAAATGAATCAAAACCGACCCTTAAAGCCCAACCTTTCCGATTATTCACAGAGGACATCACAGAGGCCCCTGGGAATTTGGCCCCCATCCTTTGTAAAAGCTCTTTCTCTTTGTGCACGCTACAGTACGGCTATCCTACACATCTTGTCCACCTGACAAATTTAGAAGATCTAAGGCCCTTTTAGAAAAATCTTTTACATCCATCATCGTGATCAAGGCCAGGGAATCATCTGTCGGGATGCGGGGCCCCCATAAGAATGAATGAATGAATGAATGGATGGATCAAATCCATACATTTTAAAAGTGAAACCAAAGCTGGTATCTATAATGACCATGTTCTATTAAACCCCCGCTTGGCTCATTGAGGTTTTGAGCTGGTTATCAGGAGCACTATACTCACTTCTCGGTGTTAGCATCTGTCTGTGTGCACAGCGATCGTCTATATGAAGATGCGCATCCTCCGGCGGTTGTTGTATGACCTGTATTATTTTTCCAAATGAGCCTTAGATTGGATTTACAAAACCCCCTTAACGCCCTCGAGAACCTAAATTGTAACATTTTAAACTCGACAGGCTAAGCAGAGTAATTTCCAACAATAATACTAGCAATATTACAGCATATGTCAATGGGAATATCCGTAATTTTAAATAGTCGTGCCGGTTTCTTCCCTCGTCTCCCCTGCTCGGTGTATTTTCACGCGAGTGACGACAAAATCGAATCCGCCCATTGAAGCGCTGCTCTTACTCCATTGGTCGCGTGACATCATAGCGGACGCTGATTGGCTCAGGCATCCGTCAATCAGTATTATGACTCCTATCTCTTTCCTGCGCTTGGTAGAGTGGCGTCCTGCGTGCTGTGCAGTATACACTCTCTGAATACTGTATGTAAAAAATATAGTATGTATAACAGTATGTAAAAATAAATATCCCGCACGTCATGACTACAGCTATGATCTCAGAAAACACACACACACACACACACACACACTTATATTTATACTTATATTTATATGTGTGTGTGACCTGCAAATGTTAGGAGTTTTACCTATTAACTGTTTATAATTGTTGAGAGCCATTCTCACATTTTGTGAGACAAATATTATGCAAAATTACAGCCGGTACTTTTAGTTTACAGCATGATATAACCCTTTTACAGTCTATGGATATAACCCGTGACCTTCTCAACGGATGACTGGCCTGCTTTATAAACATAATGTCCAATGCAAACACAGCGAAAGCCTCAGCGAGGTCTCGTACGAGGTTTAGACGTGAGACGGAGGAATTTGGCGCGACAAAGACGAGTTATTGTTCTATATATCATCAAAACCAACCTGCATAGTTGAATGTTGACTTGACCCCCATGAAAGCCTGCTTTGATCCAAAACGTCTGTTTAATGTAAATCAATCTACAACTAATTGATATAATTCACATTTAAACTGATTCCTAAATAAAGTGTGTTTACACCACAATTGTGCAAATCTGTCAAAAGTGTATTTATGATCAATAGTTTGTTCTTTTTTTCTCACAGCAAAGAAAATATTATGTATTTTTGTAGGCTATAATGGAACATTATTATTAGCATATGAACATTACAAATATGCAATTAGATTAAATTACACATTTTACACAATGAATCTTCCCGTTTTTACAAAAGAGTGCCAATACCTTAAGCTATTTCGCCACCTTGTGGACAATTTAAAAATTAACAGACTTATTTTTTAACAAAACAAATGTTTATACAGTCCAATGGATATCAGTAAGTGATATATATTATATAACAGTGTTTCCCATACATTGACTATCATGTGGCCGCCCGCCACATTCTAATTTGTCCCGCCAGTCTCAAAATGAAACGGAAATTAGGTCGCAATATTTAAATTACCGTCTGATTGCGCTCTTTTATATAGCAAAAGTGGGAATCATAGAGCAAAATAAGTAGACTAGAAGCAATTAAGTTTTCGTGCACTATATTCAAAGTCATCTGAAGCCATTCCATAGCTTCATGTGAGGGACAGAAGGATATGTAACTTACATCGTTAAGTTCACGGTCAGAAACTCGTCTCCCTCTGCTACAGCTGTCAATCATTCAGCACTCAAACAGCGAGTCACGTTCGGTAACGACAGTTAGCACAGTAAAACTCTCTAATATGATATATTCCCATTATAATACTTGATATGTAGATAAAGGGCTGTGGATTTGCATAAAATGACTTTATCTTGCTGGAGTTTATTGTTGTTTCTGAACGATGTCATCATATTGGCTACAGGATGTCTGTTAGATCGCACAACACAAGGACTATGAATTGGCGTCACATGCACAATAACTGGATTTAAAAAAGTGAGAAGAAACATATGATTAATAAACTGTTAGATACAGTCAGATATACACAGGGATTCTCTTTGTGCCGTGAACTTTTCAATGCGCAGCGCAACTGCGCGCTCTGACTCGATACTGCTTCAAGCGCATCATGCTGCTCCCAGGATGCGCATTAGCGTTTTTTTTTTTTTTTTTTTTTTTTTTTTTTTTTTTTGCTGCTGCTGTTTTGAAGCGTTTCATATTATCATTGTTTTGCACACTGAAAGATTATTAATAGCCTATTTTGTTCTGTCGTATCTATCATATCTTGTTGCCCTATTAAAAAGCTGCACAATACATTTAAAATAAGCGTCTTTTAATCTTACAATAATATACACATATAATTATTTACATATAAATCTAATAGAAATCGTTTTTTCCATTTCATAAGAATACAAATAGTCATTTTAAACTTTTTATTAACATTTGGATTTATAAAATTACTGTGCAAAGTTTTTTTTTTTTCTTTCCCAAGAATTAGGCTAGAATACTTTTTGCTGCTGAATTATATACTCACCTAGTTTACTTATTTATTTATTGGTCAGCTTATGATTATATATTTTTATTCATTTGTTATTTTTATCTATAATGAAGTGGTGTGTTTGCATTCTGGATTGGTTAACAAATCAAAGAGTGACCATTAGCTCCACAAATATGCAGGCTCCCACTAATAAATTATTGCCCAACCATCACCAAAAAATAACTTACTTTTATAGCACAAACTTCTTTACAAGAGAACAATTTTTTTCATTGATCTAGTCACTTAATTTTGCTCTCAGAATGCGCCAGATTTATGCATGTAAATTTAAAATATACAAAATTTTCCTCCGGGGGGGAATGCCCCCGGACCCCCCTAGAGGAACCGATGTACGCCCACCACAGTCTCACAAAATCTTGTGGGAAACACTGTATAATATATACATATATACACGTGTACGTGTGTGTGTGTGTGTGTGTGTGTGTGTGTGTGTGAAATATTTAAATTATATATATTATTCAGACATCTTGAACAATTTATTCATTAATACATTTTTTTCACTATAGCTGGTCCAAACTTTTATCAGTTTCACTGGTAGTCCACTGAATGAAGAATTGGGTATAATATGTAACAGTTTACTTTATTTTACTATCCTCACTTCCTCACTTCCATATATATATATATATATATATATATATATATATATATAACAATTCTAATTATAATATACAGAATATATAATATATAAAATTAGAATTGTATATATATATATATATATATATAGGCTAACAATTCTAATTATTTGCTGTTTTTATTTTTATGTTATTACACTACCTTTCATTTTAATGCACAAGACAACTCAAGTGGATTTTAAAAGTAGTATATTTAAAATGAGGCATGTTTCCTCTATCCCACTGAGACAAGATCTACATGGCCTTTAACAGAGTAAGATATCACGTTCATGATTAAACCCAGGAAGGAGAGGCGTCATGGGAAATCCTGAACCTTTACTTTACATTTTTTTTTTTTTTTTTTGAAGAGTTTATATTTTGCATTTACTGCTAATCCCGACACGTTGATCTTTAATAATAATTTTTTGTAAAAAAAAAAAAAAAAAAAAAAAAAATCCAAGCGCTAAATAAGTGCCCCTTCCATCAAGACAAAAGCCTTTTCTGTAGCTGCAGTGCTGTTCGAAATGTTTCCGCCCACATTCAGGCACCGCCCACACATCTGGGTCACCACAGTGTTCTAACCGCTCACACACACGCAGAGATTCTGTAGGTGCTCACTGACGTGTCTCCTGAGGAACACCCGTGTTGGGCTTCTTTAGATCGAAGCGACTGGAGAACACACACATTGTGCGTGTATAGAGCGTGGGCGCATTTTTTGCATTAACGTATGTGTGTGACATGCGTGGAACAGGAAGCTGCTTGGATCAGTTCGATTTATGAGCTGCTTCCAGATTATCGCCTTCTTACATTTTTAATTTGTTAGCTTGCTTATATAAAGTTTAATGGCAATCATAAATTAAAATGGGTAAAGTTATAGGCCTATATGTAAATATTAAAGTCACCATGAAATCAAAATAGATAATTCTTATTTTTTATGGGATATTGCAGTTTTTTTATTATAAATGATTTATGCATGGACATTATTTTTTTTTATTATTAATTTTACATTCAAAACCACAACCATCCAATCAATTTCCAATGGACAAAATCAAGTTCTGCCCAACATTTTTTTCTTGTCCCATACGTCACAATAGGGAAGAAAAGACTATCCGTTTCATGCCACCTTTAAATATATCTAAATATCTATATATCTAAAATTAAATATAAATGTATTGATATTTTATACTTACATTTTACATGGTAATAAAAAAAAGAGAGAGATGGAAGGAAGAATTATATTTCAATGCTTTTGCCTACGGTTGCATAACTTTTGTGTTACCTCAAGAAAATGGCATTAGTACGGAAGAGGATTAGGGCCAAGCAATAATAAAAAAAATTAAACCATCTCGAGATTAAAGTTGTTAAATTTCGAGAAAAAACTTGTTAAAATTTCGAGAAAAAAGTCAAAATAAAATGTTGGGAATAAACTCATTAAATTACGAGAAAAAACTCGTTAAATTTCAAGAAAAAAGTCGAGATAAAATTTTGAGAATAAACTTGTTAAATTTTGAGAAAAAAGTCGAGATAAATCAAATTATGAGAACATTATTCGTTTTTTCTCGTAATTTAACGAGTTTATTCTCGTAATTTAACGAGTTTATTCTCAACATTTTATCTCGACTTTTTTCTCGAAATTTAACAAGTTTATTCTCGTAATTTAACGAGTTTATTCTCAACATTTTATCTCGACTTTTTTCTCTAAATTTAACGACTTTTTTCTCTAAATTTAACGACTTTTTTCTCGAAATTTAACAACTTTAATCTGGAGATGGTTTTATTTTTTTATTATTGCTTGGCCCTCTTCCTCTTCCGTACATTACTTTGCAAAACCTTTGAATTCTCTTGAAAAAGTACATACAGTTTGCTCCCAAAATTTTGTGAGCAAATGAAAATTTTCTCAGGGGAACACAAACATGAAAGCCCATCTCATGTTTTTCCTCCCATTAACTATAACATAAGATAAACACTTGAAGTATAGCTACTAGAACACTTGAAGTGAAGAGAAATTTGTGAACTACGTTTTTCCAGTTTGGTTTTTATTTGTAAAACAATTTCACAAAGACAAGACACAAAAGAGTGAAACACGACAAATGTACATAGAAAAAGACCAGTACACAACAGACTAGCACAGCTAACTAACGAAACACCCGCATGTCAATAAAAAAATGTTGGAGAACTTTAAAAAAAAAAAAAAATCACAGTCACAATGTAACAGTTAACGTTTAAAGACAGCGAGATATACAATGTTGTATGCTGAGAATAAAGGCCCATTCACACCAAGGGTGACAACTAAAACCATAACGATAAAGACATAGTTCTAAAAATCGTTCTAAATGCAAAAAAATAGCAGAGTCCACACCACAGCAGTGTCATTGCAAGAATGATTGTTTTTCAGCAGATGAACAATAAAAACAACGACAGCCAATCAGAATCCACCAGAATTTAAAGTGGCAGACGACAAAACTGCAGCATGCGCTTATCAGAAAGATATCGCCCACTGGTGTGGATACAAATGATCTATATATCGCTATCTTTATAGTTATCGTTCTTGGTTTGAATGGGCCATATAAGGCTAGAGTTGCTGGTAACAAATACAGAACACACTTTTTTGTAGTACTAACATCTAAAGTGACGCAATCACATAAACGCACAAATCTAATTCTACATATTCAGTATTCTTTTACAAAGTACACGTTAAGTTCATCCTCACTGACAAACCAATACGAACAGATGAATGTCATCATTTAACCTTAAAATTATCAACTAATCTAAGGACTACACAACCGTTTTCTACGAAACTTCAGTTGGAGAGTGCTTCCGTTGAATAACGAATAGATTAAATAAAAATACTTTACGACTAAGACATGCAATCAAATAAACAAACACAGATTATGTACAAAAAGATGCACATTCACAAATAAACTCTTAGACAGTTTCCCTGTATACACCAACTGCAAACTGCACGTTTTTTGTTCTAAAATTAGAAATAAAAATAATTCTTAAAAACTAAAAATCTAAATAAATTGATCTCTAGGCATTTACAGTTCTTAAGGCCACACAGTTTCAGTACTAAATCCACTGAGCAAACAAGACGCCGGTTTCATTCGCAGGCTGAAGATGTTATCTGGAGTCCTCTGGTTCTGATTTGATGGTCTTCTTGTCCAGAAGCCTGGGCTCTTTTTGAGACCCGTTTTCTGAAATAAAAAGGCAATGGATTACAATCAAAGACTTTAGGTATACAAACACAGTACACTCAAATATGAATGGGAGGAAGTGCAATGCGGAATAAGTCCTGCCTTCTAAATAAAAAAGCCAGTTGTCAATTGGTAAAGTCATTGCATCACTGCAGTGGCCATTAGAAGTGCTGGTTGCTAATGAAACAGTCAGTGATTTGAGATGCATGCTTATGACTGTAATAAATGCAGTTTTCTGTCATGACTTGAGTGTTAAAAAACAATTTATGTGAAAGTCGTTATCAGATTTCACTGGTGATTTCAAATGTGAAATTTAATCGTAAGCTTGGTGAATAGCTTTAGAGAATTTGATGTTTCCTATTCAAAGAGATTGGAGCTGTACAGTACTTGCATGACTGAAATAGCTACCCGAGAGGCGTTTCAAAGATGGCCGCCGAGTCAAATGACTTGTCTTAAAGGGACTTTGTTACAATTAATCTGTTTAATATGTATTGGTTAGCTTGCTTGCATTAAGTTAAATGACAATGAAGAAATATGTGGAATTGAGATTTAAAGGTGCCCTAGAATTAAAAATTGAATTTATATTGGCATAGTTAAATAACAAGAGTTCAGTACATGGAAATGACGTACAGTGAGTCTCAAACTCCATTGTTTCCTCTTTCTTATGTAAATCTCATTTGTTTAAAAGACCTCCGGAGAACAGGCGAATCTCAACATAACACCGACTGTTACGTAACAGTCGGGGTGTACGCCCCCAATATTTGCATATGCCAGCCCATGATCGAGGCATTACACAAGGGCAGCCAGTATTAACGTCTGGATCTGTGCACAGCTGAATCATCAGACTAGGTAAGCAAGCAAGAACAATAGCGAAAAATGGCAGATGGAGCAATAATAACTGACATGATCCATGATTACATGATATTTTTAGTGATATTTGTAAACTGTCTTTCTAAATGTTTCGTTAGCATGTTGCTAATGTACTGTTAAATGTGGTTAAAGTTACCATTGTTTCTTATTGTATTCACGGAGACAAGAGCCGTCGTTATTTTCATTATTAAACACTTGCAGTCTGTATAATTCATAAACACAACTTCATTCTTTATAAATATCTCCAACAGTGTAGCATTAGCCATTAGCCACGGATCACAGCCTCAAATTCATTCAATACAACTACTCACATAATCCAACGCATGCATGCAGTATGCATGACAAACACTTTGTAAAGATCCATTTTGAGGGTTATATTAGCAGTGTAAACTTTGTTTATGCACTGTTTAAGGCAAGCGCGAGCTCCGTGGGCGGGGAGCGTGAGCATTTAAAGGGGCCGCAACATGAATCGGCGCATTTCTAATTATGCCCCAAAATAGGCAGTTAAAAAAATTAATTAAAAAAAAATCTATGGGGTATTTTGGGCTGAAACTTCACAGACACATTCAGGTGACACCTTAGACTTATACATCTTGTAAAAAACATTTGATGGCACCTTTAAGATACGTTTGATTATGTGGAAACTCATCAAATTTTAAAGTTCTAGAACGAGGAAATAGTCAAATCAAGCTAAATAATAAATATTTAGCAAAATAATATTTAATACTTACCAAAATACTAAATATTTCTCAACATTAATAGTATCACTTTACAATTAATGTTAGTTAATGCATTAACTAACAATGAGCAATATATTAGCTTCAATGGTCACACTTTAGATTAGGGTCCAGTTCTCACTATTAACTAACTATTAACTAAGACTTTTGCCTTAATAAACTCCTAATTACTGCTTATTAATTGTTAGTAAGGTAGTTGTTAAGTTTAGATATTGGGTGGGTTTAAGGATGTAGAATAAGGTCATGCAAAATAAGTCAGTATCATAGTAATATACATGCTAATAACTAGTTAATAGTGAGAATTGGACCCTAAACTAAAGTGTTACCACTACAGTATTTATTAACATTTATTTTTAAGTTAGTTAATTAAAATACAAATGTTCATTGTTCATTCATGTTGGCTCAGGTTCATTAACTAATATTAACAGAAACAAGTTTTGATTTTAATAAAGTATTAGTAAATGTTGAAATAACTAGTATTAGTATTAGTATTAATAACTATAATTAGTATTATTAATATAAGTATTAATAACTAGCACAAGTATTAGTTCATGAAAACAAATACAGTTAACTAATGTAAACAAATGGAAACTTATTGTAAAGTGTTACCAAATAAATAATAAAAATACTGCCAAAACAACATAATAAATTAGTACTAGGTGGAAACTTTTGCACTATAAAATTATCCTTGAACCCTATATTCATTTCGATTTTATTTGCTGGCTGTATTAGGAAGGGTTTACTTAATATTAAGTATATATAATATATAACTATTTAGTGCATAGTGTAGTTTTAAAAATGGTTAACAAGTAAAAGTGCATTAAAAAAACCACCTTGAACCTCATTGTCTCAATTCTCGCAACATAACAGTTTCAGTATGCTGGAATTTTCAACATATTTCAGCCATTTCCAGTAAACAAACACATATTGTAAGTGCTTACACCAAAATAAAGGATGGTACTTTTTACTGTTTCAAATCTATATCACTGAATAGACAGATGAGGGTATTAAACGTATTTTTCAAATATTCAAATTAGTTCAAACGACCAGTGCGATCAGTAAATGACACTGATTGACATCAAGCTCTGCCCACATTGGGGCGGAAGAAAAACCCAAAACGTCAAAAAGACGAGTAAATCCTCACCCCCTTCCTCACCTACTCGCGGCGTACTAACGCAGCTTGCAGAGGGAGGTAGGAGTTTCAGAGAGAAAGTGCTACCTTCATCGAGGACATTTGCATGCAAGAGATAGCATATATTACAAAAAGTTCTCTGAAGCCCTGCTGATATGTGCGTTACGTTGACACATCAGGGTTTAATGGAGCGGTGTAGGTGTCAGTGTGCCAGGATGATACTGAGATAAACCTGTGCCAATCCAGGCTACAACATGCACGCAAATACCTGGTCCAACGAGACCGAATTTAATTTGTACTCCGGTTCTTTGAAGATTACAGCTCTACCTAGACAGCATTTGAAGGCTGTTCCAAAAGGTAGGCGGCAAAGTTATGCTGCCTTCTGAGATACCACATTTTAGCCAAATTATAAGGCAGAACCACATGTATCCATTGTGTATAGACTGACAGTCCCAGAATGCATTGCAACGAGGGTGAAGCTGCACCCGATGTGTCGCCAGTCACATTTCTGCTTATTTAGATGACATTATTGAGCTGAATCAGGACAGTAAATGCATAAATAGAAAACGTATTGCAATATATTACTGATTGTATCTGCATATGCATTTTTCCAGATTAGTCATTTAGGAAGTTATATTTCAGTTTAGATGCTGCTGCTTATAAGTTTGGGGTCAGTAAGAATTTTAAAATGTTTTTGAAAGACCATGTATTTTATGCTCACAAAGGCTGCAGTTATTTGCACTACAAATTGACACATTAATTCTATGTGAATATATTTTAAAAGGTAATTTATTCCTGTGATGCAAAGCTGAATTTTCAGCATCATTACTCCAGTCTTCAGTGTCACATGATCCTTCAAAAATCATTCTAATACGCTGATTTGCTGCTCAAGAAACATTAATGTTGAAAACACTTGTGCTGCTTAATATTTTTGTGGAAACCAGGATGCTTTTTGTTCAGGATTCTTTGATGAATAGAAAGTTTAAAAACAGCATTCATTTGAAATAGAAATCTTTTTTCACAAAGATTTTTACTATCATTTTTTCATTAATTTAATCTTTGCTGAATAAAAGTAAAAAAAAAATATTAATTTACTAACAACAAAAAAGAAACATTTAAAAAAACTTACTGATCCAACTTTTGAATTGTAGTGTAGTACACAGCATGGCAGCACACTAGGTTTTGGAATAGAACTTAAAACGTTCTTGATGTTACATTATATGTTCTTCAGATTCTAGGTTCTTCAAAGAACCTGTAAATAGATGGTTTTCTAAAGAACCAGAGAACAAAAAGTTCTTCGAGCAACTTCAAAAGGTTCTCCTATGACATCAGGTTGAAGAACAATTTTTAGTTCCAATTTGAACATTCATTTCTCAAAGTGAAGTTAGACTACACAAAAGGTTAGATACATTTATTATGTGGTATTTTTCTTAATCGCAAGCTCAAAGTTGTGAAGAGTCTGTCATGGTCTGGTTGTGAGCACTAACCTGTGGCTGCCGTCATTCTCTCTTCAGAGTTCTGCTGATTATGATGTCGTTCCTCTGTGTTCTGTTTGTGATGTCGCTTCAGCTCATTGGCCAATTGCCTGCCCAGTGGAACATCGCTCAGACGCAAGTTTAGGGGTCTCTCGCCTGTATTTAAGCACAGAAAGGTGCGTATACTCAATCACTGATACAAACAATTGCAACAGTTACAAAAAGTAACAGTAAGAAAATAAGGAGATATGTACCAGAGAGATGTGAGAGACCGCTGTTGCAGTGCTGAGCGGTGGGAGCGAGGTATTTCAGTGCCGCAGTTGGAATCCGCCAGTCCAGCGATTTCAATCTCTCCTGGACGGCAGCATCACGCAAGAGCTCCACCTGCTTGGCCAGAAGAGAGTCCAGCTGTACCTACACACACAAACACTGAATGTGAACTGAACGGGAAAAAAATGTTCACAAAAAGATTTCAAAAAAAGCAATGTCAAACAACTTGAAAACTAACATTTCAAACAAATATATATTCACAAGAATGTTTCGAAGAAAGTTCAAACAACTACAAAACAAAACCTAAAACATTCAAACAAACACTGTTAACAAACATACTGTAGTTCAAACAACTTTAAAACAAACATAATAAAAACATTTTTTTTTAAAACAACGAAATTCAAACAAAACTTTCAAAGCTCTTTCAAAAAATGTTCAAACAAAATTTTGTTGAAAAAAAGCTTTCAAAAAACTTTTCTAGTAAACATTTTCAAACAATGTTAAAATAAATTTAATAACTTTGAAACTAACTTTCAAACAAAATATTGTCAAATCAAATATTTTCAAACAGCTAAATCAACTTTGAAAACAAAATACGTTAAAATGAAGTTCAAAACAAGTTCTTTCAAAATTACATTGGAAAAAAAAACATTTTCAAACAAAGTTCAAACAACATTGAAACAATGTTTAGACAAACATTCAATGACTAAAACAAAAGTTTTAAACAAATCATGCAAACGACAGACACCATGTTTTGCGATACATCAACTTAATGCAGACTCAAACTACCTGTAGACTATGTCTGATCGTCTCATCTCCTTTAGATTTGGCAATTGCGAGCTGCTCTCTCACTGTCTCCTGTCGCGTATGAAGAACCTGAAGGGCCTCCTGTAGATCATAGACACCATCCTAAGAGAAAGTGAGAAAAAGTGAAAGAGAGAGGGATGACCTCATGGGAAACTTTCATTAAAACTAGCTGAGACAGAAGTGAGAGAGTTTTATATCTCCATGATGGCTTTATTTGCATGTCTGGTGCAAATATGACATTTGCACAAATGAAGAAAGCTGTTAGCACAGTCTGAGTCATCACATCTGTAGTCCACAGTGCCCGAGGAGGCAAGTCATGCTGCTTGCAGAGATGAACCATCCAAATAATCACATTTTACAATTTTGTAGCAATTGTTTTTTTTCCCCAAAACTCCACTTATAATGCCAATCAAATATGTTTGCACCAAAACTATTCATTATTTTGTTCATTACCATTTTCTCCCTCTCTCTGAGCTTAGAAACAAACCACACAGTTATGCAAACAGATCAAGAATTTGTTGCATGAATACATACAGCTAAAATATAAGAGTTATAATAAAGCTATTGTAAATTTAGTATTCTAATAATGTTAACTTTTTGGGTCTTGGATGCATAAAATCCAGCAGAAATGTGTGTGGGTGTGGGTGCATTTTTCATAAAATTGTTTTAACCTTAGCCTAAAATATGAAAGATGTATTAAAGATGTATTTATTTAAATTTAGTATTAAAATAATATTTTTAATATTTTTTATTCATAAAACCATTTTAAAGCCTCAAAATATAAAATAAATATTAAAGCCAAATAAATAAAGTATTTTATTTTTGAATTGAAATCAATTTTTCTTTTATGACAAACATCATTAGGATATTAGTAAAGATCATATTCCAATTATAATTTAGTAATAAAACAATATTTACTTATTTTGATATTGGATGCATAGAAGAAGAATTTGTGTAAAATGTTCATAAAACCATTTTAAAGCCATAAATCACATTGACCTCAAATATAAGAGTAAATATACAATACAGTAAATATAGTTTATATATAATATAAGTAGTTTATATAATTTATGTTTTTAAATTTGGCAATAAAACAATATTTGAATATTAGATGCATAGAAGAAGAATTTGTGTAAAATAAAACCATTGACATTAAATATACTGTAAGAGGCATAGTGAACCTTAAATATAGTCTTTTATTTTTACATTTGCTTTTAGTATTAGAATTATTATTTTGTTTTTTTTACTTTTTTGAGTTTTTAGATGCACATATTTATGAAAAACAATCATTTGGTCCTTTGCGAAGGATTTCATCTTCAAATATAAGATTTTCTTTTCTTAAAAACACTTATGCATAATCAAAATTTCTCTGCCATGGCAACATTACTATTTATCTCTCACCAGTATTTATGTTGTTATTCAGATCGTCACCTTTGAACAAATTTGAACTTCATGTCGCCCCTTGACAACCTCCGCATTTTCCTCTGAGGTCATCACGTATGTGTGTGTGTGTGTGTGTGTGTGTGTGTGTGTGTGTGTGTCCACGTATGACGTTAGACTCAGGCAAAGACAGCCACAGCGATGCGTGGGTAATTCAGTAAGCACCCACAGGATGATGTCAATTATGTGTTTCAGTCCACTGTGTACTTCTCCGCCTGTGTGGATGAATGATTGTGCTTTTGTGTACTAAGCTTCTCTTTATCCAGAGAACCCCACAAAACAACTTCCGTCAAAAACAAGCTTTTAAAAGCGAGCTAAAATTAATCGCATAGAGTTTTAAATTGACGTCTTGAGAGTTTTGTTTGCAACCGTTTTGTTGACTTAGAGGCCTCACAGAGATATGAAAACAACGATATCATTTACTTTTAGATGTTCACCCAGAGGCACAGACCGTCGCTCATGGGGAAAAAGCTGTGAACGCGACATTTCGGAGTGAATCATGACAGTAATTACTCTCCTGAGATTATTAACAGAGAGAGTGCACACACAAACACAGCACTAAATTCAGACACAATGGGAAGGCGGCTGGCAATAAATATCATGACAAGAATGCAAAACTAATAAAGAAGTCCTGAGAAACCACCTGGAGCTCGAAATGATTACAAAACTGAGGCGTCTCATGCAAATAAAGCAATTTGTCGCAGTGGGGTTTATGAATATGAACTGAATCTACAGAACTTGTTTAAACCTACCTCAGATTTGATTCTCTTGGGAGATGGTTCATCATCATCACCGCAGTGGGATCTAAAACAAAGATTTTTATTTTTATACACCATAAATAGTCACTCCGGTAACACAGTTTTACTGAATAACAAACTAGTGAAAGTAGGCTACTAAAAAGATGGTGCTTATATGAATAATTGAAGACCGTAAGTGTCTGAAAAAATGGTCAAAATCACATAGGTTTTGTGACGTTAATGAAAGTACGTTGGCAAATGCTAATGTACTCTAAACAGTTGACTCAAAAAACATTTACAATTTCTTACGGGACAAGGTCACAAGGTTGTATGCAATTTTTTAAGCTATTTTAACAATTGTTTTTCTATAGAGTCAAATGAAGAATTGAAGAAGTTGCGCATTACCTGTTGCTCCTGCGGGTGTATTTGTAGGTAACTTCACGTGAAATCTGCCTGGCCAGCGTGAAAAGCTCATCTCTTCGGGTGAGCAGCGATAGATCTTTCATGCACAGCTGAGCGGACGCTTCATTCACCGTTAGCTACACAATAAATGAAACAACAATGAAAACTGAAACTTAAGGAACAACACGTTCTGTTAATCACCACAATTGTCATCTGATGCGGGAATCCCGATATTTTAGCATTCACCCCAATCAGAAGAATCAACCAACCTCGTGCATCGTAAGTTGCCGGCCGTCCCGCCTCTTGGAATCGAACCGCCCATAGATGGCGCTGTATTTCCGAATCTCCACCTCCTTCTGCGGATCGTCTTCGTTCATCTCGCAGATGTGGCCGATCATCTTGCTGAACTTCTTATTGGCGCGGACGTGTTCTTTGACTTCCGTGGGGTTGCTCTTGGGCAGTGTTTGGGCTAGTCGCTCTACGCACTCCATCACGCACTGGACGGCGACAGAATCGAGAGTTTCGAGAGCGTCATGTGGAGAACATGGGGAACAGGCTCCAGAAGGAGATAGGCTGTGTTCGCTTTCGCTTCCCCAGAAGCGACTCTCGCTAGCCCCTTGCAGTGGGGAGCAGCCTGGCGTCCCGTCCCTGCTGAGATCCAGCCTTCCAGGACTGGGGCTTGTGGGTAATAACGCCCTAGGAACTGCAAGCTGGTTCTGTTGCCCATTGCTGTGGATGCCTGGGGAACTTTCAGGTAGCTTGTACACCGGTATACTGCAAACGGGAAGAGATGTCAACGGTTGGTTGAAGAGGGAAGGGTTGGTGACCCAATCCCGTAGAGCCTTCTGGAGCCTCCGAACGTGGAGGGGTTTGGTCGCCATTCCGACAAGGGCCATGATCTCGAGGAACTCTTCCTCGCCAGCCTCGCAGAGTTGCTGCACATCGTCACCGCCTTGCTGGATGAAGGCTTCATAATAGCAGAGCAAGTTTGCCTTCTGCAGGATCCGGTACAGTTGTAGCTCGCCTAAGGAACGAGGCAGGAGCACTGACATGGCTACACATGCAAACACATAGAGCAAAACATAGTATTGTCATTCCAAGCTTCTTATCGACAACGTTTCAAGTCAACATGAAGCAATTTCCCAGGAAAGGTCTGTGAACTCACAATATGACTGTCACAGTTTGTCTACAATTCCAATGTACTTTGAAGTCATTCATGAAGCCGACAACAAAAGCATTTACCCATTGCCCATTACCCACACAGTCTTGTTTTCATCCACATCAAATTCTCTATGGCACCTGCTGTGACTAAGGTCTGTAGCCTACATAATATCCAGTCAGATGGTCACATAATGTTTATTCACACAAGCTGCAAACTTACAATGCATTTGAAGCTCAAATTGTATCTGGAAATCCTGCATCTGCAGAGAGCTGGAACTCAGTGCAACCTCTGTCCTACTTTCAATCAGAAATTAATGACTTAAAATGGAAATTAATAACCGATGTATCTACTGTTGTTTGTATTAAGCTGTGAAAAGATGGCTGTATTGTTGCATTTTAATGTTGAAAAACTTATACACGTTTCCTTTAAGTAGTTATTTAGCAGATGTTTTCAAGTAAAGTGACTTAATCTATGCTTATTACAGGTACAATCCTCTTGACACAGCCTGAATTTGAGTGCCTTGCTCAAGTGCACATAGGTAAAATCCCATAAAGGTTCAAATTTAGTTATCATAACATCATATTAAAAATGAAGTTGCAAGTAGGCTGTGTCATATATAAGTTTATACTGTTTCAAACACAACTGTGCATTACAATATTCTTCACACAAGCATGTACAGATTCCTGCAAACTCACCTGAGAAGATCTCAAACTATTGCTTGACTATGCACTTGGGAATCTCCAAGAGATCAATGCACGCAAATAACTCGGATATTAAGTCTATATACCCAACTAGCTCAAATCAACATGCTTTGACTGTCTACCCTCCCCATCTGAATGTTTATGTATGAATTTTTTATATTAGTCCTCAGGTTTACGTACCTCTCTTTCGCAGCTGGTGCGCGCGACTGCTCCCGGTGCTCGCCGCTGTCTCGAGGCAGCGCTCCGCCTCTCGCGCAGGAGAGAAAGTGCGTTGAAGGCTCATCGCTGCTGTCTCCCTCTCGCGCTGTCTCTCTCTCTCTCGCTTGTGCGGGGATATTCCGATGTAAGCTGCATTGCTCTCTTACTCCCACGCGTTGCTTGACGCAAATCCTCGCGTGGGCGGCTTGCGCGCGTGGGACGGAATACCGAGAGAGAAAGAGAGAGAAGACCTGAACGGTCACACACCCGGTAAAATACACACATTCATGATGACATATTGAGGAATATTAATCGGTAATACAGTGTTTTTTTTCGACACGAACCCACACAGCCTTCAGTACACTATATGAAGGTTTTTTTTTTTGTGGTGTCCATGTTCGTACATGTAAATAAGGGAAACAAGGCAGGCAGATTGTTGCACTTTTTTTTTTTACCACAGTAAATGTTTAACGGGTTACTTTTGAAAGTCAGAATAGATGCTTTAAAGTGTGGCCGCGAAAAATAAGCTATAGTAAAATGTGATTGAAAATAGGCTACTAGAAGAGGGAACGATTAATCGATTAATTAACGATTAATTTAGACAAATAGTGATTTAAATTTTGACTTTTAAACTCGTAAGCAGAAACAACACAAAATATTTACATTTTAAGTCAGGTAAAAGTCATTGTCAGTGTAAATGCATGCTTTAAAGTTTTGGCTGCAAAAATAAACTACTAAAAATGTGATTGAATGTATGTGAAGAGTGGACGATTTTCAGTGAATAGTGGCAGGCGTATACATTTTGATATTTAAACTCACAGATAGCACCACCAAAATATTTACTTTAAGTAATTTATTCACTCTAATGACTACTTATGTTACATTATTATGTCATGTAATGTGTTACTTTTATCATTTTTGTTTTCATAAACGCATGCTGTAATGTCAAATGCCTTGCAAGACTTTTTGCAACTTAATGCGGTCGGCTTTCTGCATTTATCCACTGTGTGACAATTGTTCTTGTCCACAGACAGTAAACCCCACAGGAAATTCACTCACACTCTCTTGGGTGCAAAATCCCCCAAAACCCACCCAAGTATGCTTCTACTTAAATGTATAATTGTCCGAATGTTTTTTCTTTCTTTCTTGCATCTCAGTAAAATTACAGCTTTAATAAACACCTAACATAACACCACAGCAGAATCTACCTATAAAGTTAAATCATGCTCCCCCCCCACCACCACACACACACACCCCCCACACACGCACACAAATACTTGTATATGTGGTGTACGGGGACTCTCCATAAACGTAATGTTTTTTATACTGTACAAACTGTACATTCTATCCCCCTACACTACCCCTAAACCTACCCATCACAGAAAACTGTCTGCATTTTTTTGAATTTCAGAAAAACACTGTTTAGTATGTTGAGGACACAGGAAGTGAGAGAGAGAGAAACAGCATATGTTCATGAAATGTTCATGAACATATCTCAGGCTGGATCTTTAGATAAAGGGGCGCATCAGCAACCTCCCATCTGCCATAGCATGTTGAGCTATTTTAGGAAGGAGGTTGGGCACAGCGAACAGCCCCTGGGAGGAAGTGCGTGGTGGTTGCTGTCATCCCCCAGTTTTGTGTTAGTCTATTCCTCAAAACAAAAGCTTTTCCAAGTCTTTTCCCATCTTATGTGACAAAAATGACAAGCGACACCTTGACTGCCATCACGGATCCTTTTACTGGAGTTTTGTAAAGTGTATCTGCTCTCAAGGGAATGTGATGATTTTCTGTCATGCTATCAGAGTTTTGCTCTTGAGGTCTGTCTGGCTCTTGTAAACGAATGACCTAACATTTTTTCAACGTGAAAAATTTGCGTTTTATAAATGGTATAGGATAAAAATGATGACAACATATACATACACACACACACACATGTGTGTCATATTTATCCATACACTATACATGATCTTGTTCCTTTATATCTGGAAATAGGTGACCTCTAACATAAGCCTGAAGAAACATAAGAGAGGGAAAGAGAGAGAGAGAGAAAGGGGGGTGGCAATGAAAAAAACAAACAAACTAAGATTCCTTTAATTTGCTGAGCCTATCCGAGTCAAGCGTGTCTTCCTACTCAAACACACCCACACACACACTTGGCCGCCTACGCATATGAACACGCACATATACATAGGCACTCTGTGACGTGCAAACACATCTCGGTTTGTGTGTGACTGCGTATAGGGGCCCCCTGCTCAGAGTGGGTGTTGTCATTGCAGGGTAGGGCTGTTGACAGGGTACGCGTGGGTTTGCGGTTTTTAATGGTTAAGCTGACAGTTACTCAGAAAATCCTCTTTCTTCCTTCTTTGCCATGCAACTTCACGCTCACTTTCAGATTTAATTAATTGACTCTAGTTTTAACATGCAGAAGACTGTTCTGTCTAAAATGCTTTGGTAAACTTGTCTGAGAGAGTAAAACAGTAATGAAGTGATGTATTTCATCACCGGTAAAAACAAATAAAGGTTGTTTATGAATCAGGGAGAGCTTAAAGCTGCAACATTTAATTATTGGCATAGATAGATAGATAATTAAAATTAATTTAAAATAGTTTAACCCTTGAATGCATACCTCGGGTCTTTGCATACCTTGGACATCATTCACTACCCTCCCCCTCATTAATTTAGACATCAACCTTCTTAGTATTCATCATTGTATTCATTATAAACTATATAACAATAAAAAAAAAAAAAACATGTCTGTTTTCTAATAAATTTTTTGTAAAAGATGTACAGGGTCCCTAGTGACCCAAGATGTAATAGATTTCCTGCGCAACAATAATTGAATCTCTGATGACTCATAAGTTTCGATTTGCCTTTATTCTTCAAGGTGGCAATGTCTGAAACACAATAATGATGTGATGTTTCTCTCATAATTAACCCTTCGCTGGGAGTTTGATTGACAGGCGATCTAACCAATCATAACGCATACAAAGCATTCATGGGGGGTTATTAGTATATATTAACATCGGAGGACTAGAACTTGAAAAATGGTGTGTACTGACGTCTTTCTGTGATTGAAATGACATTCCTTCTGATGTTCAGTTCATTCATGTTTATTTGATGCTATAATTAACTAGTAGGAAGAGATGATTGGTTCACTAGCCTCTTAAACTATAGCGCTACAGCGATCTGTCACGGCACATTAAAGAGCCACAAAACGTTTTTTATTGTTTAAATTTCTTTAAAAATTACAAAATTTTAAATTTGTGGCTTTGTTTCATATCAAAATAACCTGCTCTGTCTTGTCTGTTGACGCGTTGTCAGTGTCCTCTTTGCTCCGTGAAGTATTTTTCACTGCGTGAGAACATGATGTCGGACGTAGCAACAGTAACTAAAGGGGGCGGGTCTTTGCGAATGGTCAATTACATAATCAGCACTGAAGATACTCCAAAATGGACTGAAACGTTGCTTTTTGTTTTTTCTTTCTTTTTTGTATGTGCACAGTCACATTTTTGTTAGTGCGCATTAATATTCTGTTGTCAATTTCTATGTAAATCTTTGACCCATCTAATGGGTCTAATGAATCTATGCTCCCAATTAAATTTTTTAATTTGTAATTGGTGCAGAATTTTTTTCTTATTTTTCACTCATAATTACCGCAGACATAAAACAAAAGAATACACAAGTATCATCAGCAAAACTTGAAATGGTGATTTACTGCTGAGCAATTACTGTACACAATCAAATATTAGTGTCACTGTCACGTGATGGTGGATCTGGTGAAGAAGGTGTAAGTGATGGAAATTTTGATTTTGAAGACATTAAAAACAATAGTTTTGAGAATATGGTTGAGATTGTGAATATGAGCCAGATGCTGAACCTACTGGGGAAATGAGCTCTGACGATGACAGTGATGATAAGCATCTGCTAATATTGAACCCTTCCAATGTCCAAAAGGTAACTAAATATGTTTAAATTTATTCTTTTGTAATTGTTATTAAAATATCGGGAGAGTTTTATACTATTGCGGCAGTTAGAGATCCATAGATATAGTAACTAAAGACCCGAATATGTAATAATGATTGGTAAAACGGTTATTTAATTTTGTTAATTGGAGATCTTTGTATGTTATTTAACCAAACTTTATACAACACTATAGCCTATATTTATAAAGATGTTGTCCCTTGAAATACCTTTATAGTTGACATTTAATAATTCAATTCAAGTATACATTGCATTTTTAGCATTGTCACAAGTGTTGCTTTAGTGGATGAAACGGTCAACTAGCTAACATAACATGGGTAACATATTCAACAAGTTTAGCATCCAGGACCCGAACTATGCAGCTAAGACACAATCTGTTTGTTCAGTTTTGACAGGGTATGGGCCTAAGAACTGAGATATGACGTCCCTTAACTGGGATGAATTTGTTTGTACTGAACAAAACAAAATGTATAAACATAAGCAGTGACGTGTGTCAGATTACCATGGCGATGTCAGCGTTTATGCAGTGCGTGGATCCTGTATACCGTGGCTTTATTTGGCAGGATTAGGTGGCGTGCCGTTGGCGTGTTTTAAGATTGTGGATGCCACAAAATAACCCGAAGTGTGAAATGGATTACTGGCTGGAGCTTTAACCACAGATTAGATGACAGCAATTTACAAGCAGACGCGCCAAC
Organism: Megalobrama amblycephala; assembly: GCF_018812025.1. Lineage (NCBI taxonomy): Eukaryota > Metazoa > Chordata > Actinopteri > Cypriniformes > Xenocyprididae > Megalobrama > Megalobrama amblycephala. Next base: position 26,027,972 of record NC_063045.1, read on the forward strand.
ATCAACGCGCACACTCATACAGACACACATATTTGCCTGGTTATTAGCACCCTTATACAATGCAAGAACACCTCCACTGACCTTCAGTGCCCGATGACAACCAATTGGGGGAGCTTGTGTGGGCGCGAGTGACAGACAGAGAGCTAGAGAGATCATGCTGTCCTCTCTGAACTGTCAATGCCACAACAATGCCCACCTATTTCATATATCACCCTATCGCTCACACTTAGTGCTATGGGGTTTGTTCAAATCACTAGTTTTAAACTAATTCATTCTACTAATTTGAAGATTTTTCACCTAGCAAACAAAACAAGAAAGGAAAAATCCCATAGATTTTGATTGAAGCCGTGACCCAAGCCAGAACATAAATATAAAAAACTGACAGATTAAATCCAGAAGAACTGTGGCAATGAACCAGGTGTGTTTGTGTGATTATCAACGTGCAGAGGGATCTATGTTTGCAAAGTGGATGTGTTTCTCCTACCCAAGTTGGTGTTGATACTGATTATAAAACCAGAGGAGAAAGATTGCTAAAACATGCACTGATGTTGCCACTGAGTTTGGAGTAAACCACATGCTGAGTTAGTCTGAAGACAGCAGGGAAAAGCTACAATGTGTTCATCAACTTTGAGACGCTACTGTGACAGGATAAAGACTCATTTCTTTAGTGACTATAGACTGTTTAAAAGAACAACTGTGTATGTCTCGCAAGTTCTTTGGTAATGCTAGCGGTTTTAGCATCTGATATGCTAACTGGCCATGTGCAGTAAATGCATTTGATTTAGTGTTGCTGTTGAACCGCTATGTACTTTATGTGATTTGTGAGTATTCAAGTAACAGTGTTTGTAGTTTAAATGAGTTAAATATCCTTAAATGATGTCATTGCTGTGTGTGTAGTAACTCGTATATATTTATATAGTTTCTCTGTAGGCCTGTAGGTTATTAAGGTAAGCATCTGACTTAAGATCTGAAAATAAGCAAATGATTACTTCGATGATGAAGAATCAGATGTTTTGAGTTATTCCATGTGCCCTCTGAAGTTGATTGAAGCCTTTGTCAAGTTTGGGAAAACATTGAGGCTGAGAATCTCTACATAACTTGACAGTGGTAGGTTTCTTCAAGCGTCTTGGAGATGTTGGAACAGTTCTTCTGGATTTAGCCTGTCTCAGTTTTTTTCTGTTTCTTCATGTAATCCCAGGCAGACTCGATGATGGTGAGATCAGATCTCCGTGTGGAGCATACTGGCTGTTGTCGGACTTCTTGTGCATACAAAAATCTCACTGGATTATTATAACTAATGGCAAAAGGAAGGTTTGGAAATGTTAACTGATATTTCCTACTGACACACTACAGCAAAAGATAAAGATAACTGACTTAAAGGAACACTCCACTTTGTTTGAAAATAGGCTAATTTTCAAACTCCCCTAGAGTTAAACAGTTGAGTTTTACCGTTTTGGAATCCATTCAGCCGATCTCCGGGTCTGGCGGTACTTTTAGCATAGCTTAGCATAGTTCATTGAATCTGATTAGACTATTAACATCTCGCTCAAAATGACCAAAGAGTTTCAATATTTTTCTTATTTAAAACTTGACTCTTCTGTAGTTACATCGTGTACTAAGACCAACAGAAAATGAAAAGGAACTATACTCTCATTCCGGCTTAATAATCAAGGAACTTTGCTGTCATACCATGGGTGTAATAATACGTATAAAGTACATAAGACAAGTTATGTTGCAGTACAAAATTTTAAATGCATTCCCATATCATACCTATATATTGCAAAAACGCATATAAAAAACCAAAATAAAACATTTTGGATACACTGTGAAAACACCTCTGACATGTTTTCTTTAATGTTTTTCAAAACTTTGGTATAGTGTTCTAATTTTTAATAGGAAAACAAGAAGACTTAGCTGCAACAATTGTGGAAAATTTTGTTTAGGTTTTGAAAAAACATGTTTCTTTCTGCCATCTTAAAAACATATAGGAGAAAGATGGGAAAACTTGTTTTTTTCTTCAGGAAATGTAAAAGGCTAGATTTATCTTATTGTCACCTCTAAAGCCCCATCAAGACTAACGAAGTGAATTAATCACTTGGAAATCATCAGGACTACCTGCCACAGTTTTGACATTTCAAAGGTTTTATCTCAACATGAAAGCTTCCGCATGCGATGTGAATAATGTGACATTTCTTCATGAACAAAGAAACGAGAAAGGAACAATGGAAATTCTGAGATCTGACAAACAAAGGACTCATTAGACAAGAGCAACATAATTGAAGATAATAAACTCAGTCGCCCCTTTGAAATGCAGTAAACACATCAGGCGTGGTGATTATCATTTGGAGTCTTTGATGTTTGGCCCTTCAGCTTTGAAAAATGGGGCCCATGAGAAATAGCCCCGCCCACAACTCCACCCACCACACAGGAGGAAATCCTGACTCAACTCATCAGGCCGAAATAGAGAAAATAAGCCATAAATTCAACATGATTCAAAGCACAATGACTTGAAACAAGCTGAAACCCTGGTAATCATCTCTGCAGAAACCTCTTCCTGAATTTGGTGTTGTCAGAACATCGACCACAATGGCAGCAACATGTAAAAATCTCAAACTCACTTAAACAGGGTTTCATCTCAACAACCATAGTTTGACTAAAAAAGTGTCTCCAACTAAATAATGATTCAAACAATATCTGCAATCCAATCCTCAGAAGTTCAAATTTACCTTTCACACACCAATGAGTATGACTCACATTTCTTGCATTTCAGCTCAGTCTGCATAACAAATTCATAATTACTTATAAACCACCATCTGTTTATATGACATCTTCTGTGCCCTCCATCTATTCATTAGTCATTAGTTGTTTTACTTGGCATATCACTTCTCTTTAGAGGTCAGAGGTCAGGATGGCCATTCAGCGACCCCTCACAAGGACACGTTGTTTGCCTACTTTTTAAACCATCCAAATGACTTCCCTAGTTTCCCAGTAATTCCGTTCCTTTGGCTGGATCTTCGCTTTCGGAATTTCAGAATAGGCGGTGGCTGCCCACACTCTGCTGCCGTGTGGGAACAGTGTTTAAGGGCCGCAGAAATTTTCACACAGAATGCCACACTATTCTCTGGATCAGCACAATCTCAGTTGGGGGTTAGAAACCTGCATATATTTTTCAGAGAGAAATGGCGATAAAAATTAATTGTGAAACAAAGAAGTCCATAAAAGCAACTTACACTGCACCAACAGATGCCAGCCAATGCAGACAATCACTAGATTAAAATCTGTCACTTCTCAGATATGCCACGACCGGACAAACGCTGATTCAACATGTTCGTTTGGCGAAAATAAGTGGTGAACCAACAAATCCCGAAGAAGTGTCTGTTGGTGCAAAGTGAATTGGACTTAAGACACGGTTGAGAAAAAAAATTACCTGTCAAACTTCGACGGATCCTACTTGTATTGAAGTAAAAAGTATGGTGGCAACACTATGGTACAAAATGGCATTCATTTGACAAGTTTTGCTCAATTGACAGTTTTATCTTCAATTTGTTTAAATGTTTTCGAATCTACAAAAGAACATTTTCATAAGAAAAACTATCATAAAAATAATTCAATTTAGTGAAATGTTTGCAAAAATGTTGGCGCTAATTTACCACAAAAGGGTTTATGTGGTGGTCCAAAGTAAAAAACAAGACTTAACTGAACAAAACAAACAAACAAACAACAAACAAAAATAGCCAACATTAAAAAGCAAATAACCAAGACTTAACTGAACTAAACAAACAAAAAACAAATAAATAAAAGCTAACATGAAAAAGCAAAAAACAAGACTTGACTGAACTAAACGAACAAAAAAAGCAAAGCAACATGATACTAAACAAACCAAAACTACAAAAACCCAAAGAGACCATAAAACTAAACAAAACAGCCAAGCCACACTAAAACGAAACATCCAGCAGGTAAAAGCAGCCAGAGAATCACTACTAAAGGCTCTTGGATAATGTTTTCTTCCCCCAAGTTATCTGTATGAGAAACTGAGTCAGGCAGTGCTTTCAGTATGTGAGTGTGGCAGCTGTCTACAATAATATGCGTCAGAGACCAGCTATGGTCACCTGGAATCTCTTCACACCGCTTTCCCAGCTTTGCCTGACGTTTGCCTGCGATAATTATTATGCTAGTAATTCCCAGAGAGTTATTCATGTTCAAGCAGAACAAGAATTGAAAATAAACATTATTAAATGGACAGGTTCAACTATATTTGTCAGAACCAAACAACATCCGTATAATAAAATGCAGCAAAATACTCCACTAAACAAACAAAACTAAACCAACATGAAATAAAACAAAATTATAACTAAACTAAAACAAAAAGGAACTGAACAGAACAAAGCAGCAGAACAAAAATGAACCAGAACTAAAAAAAAAACAACACTAAAACTTAACTGAACTAAACAAAACAAAAAAACCAAAAAAAAAAAAAACAAAAACAATAACAAAAAAGCAGCAAACGTAACCGATCCCTGGAACTTCAGATTAGCAAACAAGCATTTTGTTGTCACATATCTTTATCTCTTTCAAACATTCTGATATCATAAATTATATTGAACCGATTTCTGACACATGGCAAAGCATTGTTGCAGGGCATATTGCATTAGTGACAGTTAATCCCACCGGAGATGAAATCTGTGCTGTGAGTGGGTGTGTGCTGCAAATAAGGTGTTTGATTACACCGAAAGAAATGAATTCTGGGAATAAAAAAAAAAAAAAGTCTACTCCTTGTACATGGTGAGCAAACATTTTAGCAGGTAATTCAAGTCTATCTTATTACCAAGAAGCCACCTATATTTATGTATATATAAAGCAAAGCATTATGGTCTGGTTAACAGGAGATGTCTGCCAATCTAATGTATGAAAGAATATGATCTAATGCTGGTGTCTTTAATGATGAGAGAGAGGTGCTCGCCGACACGTGCTAAAATAAAAACACCATTAAATCCCCTTGCAAAAATTTCTCCAACTCTTCTACACCTACATCACAAGTCACAGGTGAAAGTGTGAACGCAAACGTCCCCGTTATTCACGTTGCAATGACGTAGTAATGACACAAGTGTATGACAAGTAAGCAATGACATTTCACCTATTTAAGTTCATTTATATTCATATTTCACAATTTGTTTCACAAGGAAGATATACACAATTATTATAGGCCTCATAAAGCTCAATCATGTATGGGCAGAATGCCCAGGCACTGCTGCCCTCTACAGGTCAAAGAAAGTAAAAACAGGCACATGTTACAGTTTAATTAAAACCTGCCAGGCTTTATTTAAAGCTTGTGCAAAACACCTGTAAATAAGTTAAAAATCATACAAAGGCCACTTATACAGCAAAGTACATTCATCTTTCTTGTATTTCCCCAAGTAGTTCATGAAAAACTCTTCACAAAGAAAACAAAATGAAGTGAGTCATTAAAGGTTACTGATGTTTACTTTCCACAGGGGTTACTGAGTCAGTTTGTGCCATCAGCTGTTTGGTTGTAATACAGAATGTGGTGGGAATTCAAGCTGTGCAATGGCCTCTGGGGGCCCGGGGTCCTTCTGGGACTGGAGGCTGCTGGGAAAGCTTTCCTGATGCAAGGCATCACTAAACACTGGAGGTGATTGGTTGTCTTCTCTGGAGTCTGAGGGAACCTCAGGTGTGTCCTAGTTAGAGAAACAGTCAGTTTAATGCAGTTATTTCATATCTGATTCATATCTGACACAAAATAAAACTTCTGATAGAAAAAAACTCATGCATAATATTTTAAAACAAAAATGCATCTTTGCAGAGTTTTGTACACAGGATATAAAATAGCATAATGTTATTATTTTATTTGAGACTAGGTTGATTTTTCATTGTTCAGACGCTGATTAATTTGGGTAACTAAACTTTTTTGTGAATTATGAAAGTTTGTCAGTTTGTGTAACTGGTTGATTAAATCCATTTTATACTTTTGTGTTTATTTGCGGTGCGGAAAAAAATATTTACGGTGTTTAGTCAGACTGATCTTGATTTTTCTTCAGTGTAAAAAAAGAGTGTAAAACAAAAAGCAAAAATTATGCTTTACCCTACTTTGTATTTTATACTTTATAGAATGATATCTGAAGAATCATGTGAAACTGAAGACTGGAGTTATGATGCTGAAAATTCAGATTTGCATCACAGGAATAAAGTACACTTTAAAATATATCCAAATAACAATATTTTACAATATTACAGTTTTTACTGTATTTTGGATCAAATAAGTTATAAATAATATTTATATAATTATAGTATATAAATATATAAGAGTTTTAATATTGAATATATTTATACTGTATATATAATATAAAGTTTATCATTTTCAACTAAATCTATGTGTTCTCACCTTTCTGCCAATGCCAAAGAATGCATTAAAAAAGAGAGAGAAAACACTCAACATACAACTTACTATTTTGAAAACATTTAGATCCATATTCATAATAATCATTTTCATAATTTTCCTACTATTTTCCCCATGATCCTCTTCACTACCTGAAGGGGCAGGACCTCAACAGGAGGGTGTGTCTTTGCCATGACGACCATCTCTCTGATTTGGTAAAACAGGAGAACGACTGTAACCCACGGCGACCCGGAGGGAACCCAAGCAGGCTTGTTCAGATCCTCCTGCTCTTCCTGGTGCCTTGTTTTCCGAGCTGGAAGTTTGGGCTCGGGTCGAGCCGGTGCCGCCACGTCTGTTGTGTTCTGAACCAGGTCAATGGTCGCAATGGGAACAGGACTGAATGGGATAGGAATGTTCTCTGCCAGCATCTTGTCCTCTGTGGGGTAAAAAACAAAACAAACAAACAAAAAAAAAAAACATTAAAACATTTTATTAACATTAATTACGTTGAAGCTGTAAAGCTTCTTGTAATTTATAGAAACTTATCTATTAGTAGGCTAAAAACAGTTAGAGGCTAGTAACAAAAACTATTTGTTAGTTTTAAATTCTGCTACTTGGTTTACATTCCAAATAAACTTAACATTTTGAAAAAAAAAACAAAAAAACAAAAAGAATGTTGAACAAATTAATCCAAAATCATTTAATACCATTTGAACAAACTATCCAAATGAATTGCTGAAATAAACTTAAATGGACTTCCTAGAGAAGACATTGTAAGGGCCGTTTACATGTCGTAGTTTTCAACTGAAAACGGTAAACGCTTTATGCATTTTGGCCGTTCATTAACATGACAACAAAAAGTGAAAAACGGAAAGTGCAATTTTTGTAAAACGATACGGTTATCATCTCAGTGTAAACCACAAAACCTGAATGTGTGAAAACGGTGATATCATGCACATGCGTAATTACGTGTTCAGTCTATAGGCGAGTTGTGTTTCTTTACAAAGTGACATTGCAAACTACTGGCCTGCCAGCATAATACAGAGTTTTAGTCATTTTCGCAGATCCGTGTGAACAGGGATCGTTTTTGACAACGTTGCCGTCTGCACGTGAAAAAAAAAAAAAAAAACGCAAAAAGAAAAACTTTATTATCTAAGCTCAAATTACACAATACAATGTCACATAAAACAATTTTCACTATTTTGTAAAGATACTTTATTATTACAGTTTTTGCCAGAAATAAAAAAATTGTTATACTAATGAGAATGTGTATTTTCAATTAACAGATAAAATGTAGGTAAGTTAGTAGTGTCGAAAAGTGCGATTTCCCTATTTTCGTTATTCTCAGCTATTACTTTACAACAATAAACAATGAATTGTGTTTCTCACCTTTTTTCTCATTCTGGCCAGTGATGCACATAATTAATGAAAAGAGCAGCAAAATTACAAGTGAGGTCATTCCTATTCCTCTGAACGTTTCGGCAGCACCTGAAAAACAAGACAACCCCATTCATACACACACACACACACCAGTATTTGTAATGTCATAAAATTACAAAATTGATCATCAATGTTCATACCAAAGTAGTTGACAAATATCCCGCCGACCATCGCCCCGCAGCCCCTGCCCAGGCCGAGGTGGAGACCCTGCAGGATGCCCTGAGCTGACGTTCGAAGCGGCGAAGGTACGGCTGCGCTCAAATATGAGATACACGCCGCCCAAACTGATGCGTGTGTTATTCCTGTGCAGGTAAACAAGGAGTTAACATCAAATCATACAACATAAAATAAAGCTTAAAAGGTTAGTTCACCCAAAAATGAAAACTGTTTTGCTGGAACTTGACTTGCATACAGCTGTTAACAGAAGCCAGAGATTATAGTCTATAGATTTATAAATATAGTATAATGCTTTTTGGGGCTTCAGAATCTAGGGTACCATTAACTCCCATTTATAAAGCTTGGAAGAACCAGGATATTTTCAATGCAACTCCGATTGTGTTCGGCTGAAAAAAGATAATCATATACACCTAGGATGGTATGAGGGTGAGTAAATTATGGGATAATATTCTTTTTTGGGTGAAGTAACCTCATCACAAAAAAAAAAAAAAAAAAACTCATTTTGAGAAAATGGCTTTTAAAGGTGCCCTAGAATCAGAATTTGAATTTACCTCGGCATAGTTGAATAACAAGAGTTCAGTACATGGAAAAGACATACACTGAGTTTCAAACCCCATTGTTTCCTCCTTCTTATGTAAATCTAATTTGTTTAAAAGACTTCCGGAAAACACTCGGATCTCAACATAACACCGACTGTTACGTAACAGTCGGGATCATTAATATGTATGACCCCAATATTTGCATAATGCCAGCCCATTCGACGCATTAGACAAGGAAAGGCAGTATTAACGGCTGGATCTGTGCACAGACAAGGTAAGCAAGCAAGAACAACAGCGAAAAATGGCAGATGGAGCAATAATAACTGACATGATCCATGATATCATGATATTTTTAGTGATATTTGTAAATTGTCTTTCTAAATGTTTCATTAGCATGTTGCTAATATACTGTTAAATGTGGTTAAAGTTACCATCGTTTCTTACTGTATTCACGGAGACGAGAGTCGTTGCTATTTTCATTTTTAAACACATGCATTATACAGACTGCAAAAACACAACTTCATTCTTTATAAATCTCTCCAGCAGTGTGTAATGTTAGCTTTAGCCACAGAGCATAGCCTCAAACTCACACAGAATCAAACGTAACCATCTAAATAAATATTTTACTCACATAATTCGAAGCATGCATACAGCATACATGACGAACATCTTGTAAAGATCTATTTGAGGGTTATATTAGCTGTGTGAACTTTGTTTATGCGATGTATATATAGTTGAGAGCTCGTGTGGCAGATAGAGCGCATCTCTTAAAGGGGCCGTGCTGAAAAAATCAGTGCATAGTTAATGATGCCCCAAAATAGGCAGCTAAAAAAATTTATTAAAAAAACTCTATGGGGTATTTTGAGCTGAAACTTCACAGACACATTCAGGAGACACCTAGGACTTATATTACATCTTGTAAAAAAAACAATCTAGGGCACCTTTAAAGGCCTTTGTATTGTAATTGAAATCTACAGACACAAATAAATAAAAGGCAATAAAATAAACACTTAAATGTGTATTTTGGATGTTTACTTTCCACTAGTTTGAAACAACACATTACTAAAAGCCAAAGAGCTCAACATCTCAAAATTTATATGAAAAAACAAACAAACAAGTGTTTTTGACTTGGTTAATAAAAGTTCATTGTGTACCTACATGCTTAAATTTATGTGCTAACATACAAATCTGTCTCATGAAAACACTTGTGTTATAATTTCAAAATACAAAGAAAGAGAAGGCAGCTAATAAGACCGTAAGTGTACTGGCGTTTCTTTGAACATACAAAACAATGTCTGTGTTGAATGTAAACAGACTTGATCCAGGTCTTCATTCCTATGTATTCACTCAGTAATTGCTTTCGTCTTGATTGTTTTGCCACAAGAAAGGGTGGTGAAACTGACAATGTCAAACTGACTTGATTTCTTCCCCTGAAATGAACCCTGGGCCTTCTTTGTACTGCACATCTTTTTACGTTTATGACCGACTTTGATGGTTTAAAACAATGTGTACACACAGAACACATTTTTATGATTGGAGCATTTGCTTTTTCCCAGGATTGAGAGCTTGATGACTGGCCATTCATACCTTGTAGCACTTCCATGGGCAGCACAGTCCAGGCATTCTCCAGATAGGAGATGTAGAGGTAGCGTGCCGTGTTGCAGGCCAGGCCGATGTACAAAACTCTGACAAAGAAACACAATACACAATTATTAAAAATGCATGCATGAATCTCACAAAACATGTCAGGCTATGCTTCACCTCTCAAAAAAAAAAAAAAAAAAAAAAAAACATAGGAAAAAAAGATTTTGCACCCCATGCAAATAGGACAGCTGAATTGTAGCATATATGTAAATTATTATTATTAATAAATAAATAAATCAAATATACAATATATTAATAATAATAATAATTGCATTTTATAGTTGCAATACAAAACACTTTGATGGTCAAACAACCAAGTTTCATTTTTGTCTATGCAAATGATGACTCATTATCATAACTTCCTTTGTGCAGTAAAAGAGGATTCCGGTTTAGATATAACTGCAAAGTCATATCACAAAAATCTTTACCGTCTGTGCAGGTCATATTTTAAAGTATATTTTAAAGTCTGTAAAATATACCAATGTCGAACAGGAAATTCCTTTTAACTGTCACTTACAAGAAGTTGAACTGGTCAAAGGTGAGATTACTTACGAATTTATATTGATCTGTCAATCATTCAGTCAAATGGTTGGTTTTCTCTATAACTTAAGTAGTTATAGAGAAATAGTTAAACACCAAAAAAGCATGAATGTTCCCTCTTTGAAAGGAACCACAAAGTAGACACTGTAGCTGCTGTGCAATGCATTCTGGACTTGGGCCACCATTGACAGAAAAAGGCTTTGTGTTCTTGAACCAAACAATGCCTCACTGATCCCAGTGCAGACCTACAGAGTCGCAAGACAGCACCATGCACAAAGGCTCACTGATTCAAGGTCAGGATCACATGAGCTTGAGTCACAAGGTGCAGTGAGATGGTTTGGGTTACCTGGACAATTCTCTGCTGTGACTGGACTAAACTACTACGGTATGATGGTTTGATTCAGAAGCACAAACAGTAGTAGATATGTTAAGTCAAATGAGCGGCCCTGTTTTGAACACTAGTGAGCTGCCTTGTGGCCTACATAAATAGAAACCTTCCAAAGTATTTTCCCAAATAAAAGGGAACCTCATAAGTAAAGGTGTGTCCCAATTTGCACACTTGTGCACTATTCTATACTATTTTGTAGTATAAATAGTGTGTTCACTGAAAATTCCAAAAGAAAACGTGCATTTCAAATACCCAGATTAATCAAAAAAAGTGTGGAACCTCACCTGATGTGTCCCACCAGTTCAATGAATTTATGGCTGGTGAAATAGGCAGCAAGCTCCGACACGTGACTTAGGACAGAGCAAACCCCAAACAGTGTTGTGGTTCCTGTCAGGTCCTGTAAATGCCAGTAAAGGAAAGTAAAAACAAACCCATAGCCGAAGCCCATGAACCAGGCCACGAATAACACAGTGCCGTACTGTACGCCGCACAGCAGTCGCATCAAGTCCCAGTAGTGGAACTCCTCGGCTTGGACAACTGTTTGGGTCTCAGAGATATCCCTTCCAGGGGAAGCTCTAGGTTGGGTGTTTTGCTGCTGGTTGCCAACCTCGTTTTCTTCACTGTTGTTTTGGTGCTGAACATTGAACTTAAACTGAGTGGCAACGATCAGAGCGACTCCCATTAATACTCCGAACACGATGAAGGCAATATGGTAGTTCTTGTAATTTTCCATGACGCATTCGCCAATGACAAGGTTGGTGCTAGTGTGGTCGATCCAGATGCCGACGCAGAGCATGGCGACACCCCAGCCTAGAGATCCCCACATTCGCTGGAGACCGTAGCGGTCACGGTGCAGGCCCAGGTACTGCAGAGTCACCTACAACAATCCAAATCGTCATGCACCTATTTTAGACACAACAAATACCTCTTTTCCAATAAAATGGTGCTGGAGCTGGTGCCAGAGGATCTAAGGTTTCCACTGATTTGAGAACTGAACAGCAATGTAATCCCTACATTATAGTACCAGAGTACTATATTCCCCAGATTTATATGGCACATAATGAATGTTCCAATGTTCCCAGGGTTAACTCTTATGTTTCGATGTTACCATTATCTTAACCCTAACAAAATTCCCTGGGAATATAGATATGCTTCCAATGTAACTAGCTATGATGCTACATAACCTTCCCCAAAATAAACATGTTTTTACAACATATTTTGACATACAAAGACTTCTTAATCTAGTTGTTATGAATCATCCAGTTGTTACTCTGCAAACTTTACTAGATTCCACCCCACGTCTACGGCTTTTCAAGCCCAGAAGCACCTTTTCAGAAGTGGAAACACGTGAAGTGGTTCCAGATCGGGAAGGTGCTCATGCACCAACAAGGGATTGTAGTTTGATTTTATATCTACCATTTAAAGGTGCCCTAGATTATGTTTTTAAAAGATGTAATATAAGTCTAAGGTGTCCCCTGAATGTGTCTGTGAAGTTTCAGCTCAAAATACCCCATAGATTTTTTTTTATTAATTTTTTTAACTGCCTATTTTGGGGCATCATTATAAACGCGCCGATTTTATGCGGCGGCACCTTTAAATTCCGTGCTCTCCGCCCACAGAGCTCGCGCTTGCCTTAAACAGTGCCTTAACAAAGTTTACACAGCTAATATAACCCTCAAAATGGATTTTTACAAAGTGTTCGTCATGCATGCTTCGGTTTATGTGAGTATTGTATACTGTTACATTGTTTACTTCTGATTTTGAATGAGTTTGATAGTGCTCCGTGGCTAATGGCTAATGCTACACTGTTGGAAAGATTTATAAAGAATGAAGTTGTTTATGCATTATACAGACTGCAAGTGTTTAAAAATGAAAATAGCGACGGCTCTCTTGTCTCCGTGAATATAGTAAGAAACGATGGTAACTTTAACCACATTTAACAGTACATTAACAACATGCTAACGAAACATTTAGAAAGACAGTTTACAAATATCACTAAAAATATCATGTTATCATGGATCATGTCAGTTATTATTGCTCCATCTGCCATTTTTCGCTATTGTTCTGCTTGCTTACCTAGTCTGATGATTTGGTTGTGCACATCCAGACGTTAATACTGGCTGCCCTTGTCTAATGCCTTTTATAATGTTGGAAACGTGGGCTGGCATATGCAAATATTGGGGGCGTACACCCCGACTGTTAAGTAACAGTCGGTGTTATGTTGAGATTCGCCTGTTCTTCAGAGGTCTTTTAAACAAATGAGATTTACATAAGAAGGAGGAAACAATGGTGTTTGAGACTCACTGTATGTCATTTCCATGTACTGAACTCTTGTTATTCAACTATGCTGAGGTCAATTCAATTTTCAATTCGATGGCACCTTTAAATACAATAGAAGTTCATGGTCCTACATGGACTATAAAATGGACTCTACCAACTGATATGCCTTAATATTGAGTTTATTTTGAGGAGAAAGAGTTACATACCGTATCTACGATTGTAATAGCTGGAGCACTGAAAAACTCGCCAGTGATGATGACGAGCAGAATCAGCAGGAAAATGGCGTGAACCTGATCCATGTTATATTCAGGAGGTGGTAGTTTTGGTTTCAGTGTGGTACTTTGAGTAGTGCTGCTGGACGTTGTGTTTGTACTGTTGGGGGTTGACGTCGAGATGGATGTACTTGGCTTGGGCTGTGTGGTCGTGGTTTGGACAGATTCTGTCGTGCTCGCTGGTTCATCAGATGCCACAGTGAAACTCATGTTAGAGTCCCGTTTGAACCGGTGTTCAGCGCTGTAGCCTGAAGACTGAACAGACAAGAGGATGGTTCGCCAAGGGTAGTGTCCAATCAGATCCCTGCGCTGTCTCATCTTTTTTGTTGCCAGGATAGAAGTGGTATTGAGGTAGAATGTCTCGTTAGATGTGGTAGGATGGACAGTCGCAACCATAGCTGTGGTCGTTGGGAGGTTCTCTTGACACTTCATGTCCGCTGGTTGCACAAAAGCAATCCCAGAATTGAAAAAGAGCCAACATAACACTGAGAACAATAAGACTGCTTTACCCTTCCTGAAGCGATCTGCAACAATGCCCCAAAAAGGGGCACTACAGAACTCAATGAAATATCGGATTCCCACTAAGAGACCACTTTGGGTGGGACTCATCCCTAGCTGCTTGTAGTACAGAGCAAGAAGTGGATGAAGGGAACCATATGCAGCATAGAAGAATAAATAAAAGACTTTTGACACAAGGAGGTAGCGGTTGACCCGTAGGAACAATCGCTCGCAGCAGCCCATGTCGTTTTGAGGGGATGGAGTTGGTGCCGTATCGCTTGGTACATTGTTTTCAGATGGCTGGGATGGTTGATCTGATTTAATCTCAAGCGATAGACGGTCAAAGCGCTCAAGGTGTCTCCTTTTCAGCTCCTCTTCATCATCAGTTAAGATGGCTACACGGTCATCTGCCATTTTCGCTGGGGTGCTTTGATGTTTCTAAAGTTGGGTTGAAGATCATATTAACATATGAAAATGCATTAAAAATGACATTTAAATTTAATATGAGGCACTGTTTGTAAATAGGATACTCACAAAAGTATTTTGATGAAAATGTAAAGCAAGTAAACAGGGTCAAGTTTTGATTCAATGTTGACTTTAAAGTCACCATGAAAACAAATTGACAATTATTTATTAACAGAACATTGCAGTACGAATTATAAATGAACTATCTTAAAACTTACTATCTGAACATTAATTATTGCAGGAAATACTTTTTTTTTGCAAGGCTATGTTCAGTATATACTAACATTGTGCTGCAGTATAAGTATACTATTCACAGTATGCAAATGTTCAGTATGAATACACAGATTACATCTATATTCGCTATATACTACTATATATTATATTTATAATTAATGTGATATGGTCATGTGACAACAATGTAACATACTACTATATTATGAAATTCTAGGTGTATACAAGGCAGGGTTCACATATCAAACTAGTAAGCATTATACAGTGTATACTGTGCCGTATTCACTAATTAGTAATCAAGTATTATATTCCAAATATAACGCATATAAACAGTGATCGTCATGTATACTGCTGAATGACGTAATGGAGGTTTATGGCGCGCCTGTCTCAAATTGACCCACTTTTACGGAAGTATTAGCGCTTCCTATACTGAGATGTCATTTAAAAAAAGATAAACCGTGTTCGCCAAAGTCTCTCAACTATTTCTAGAAAATTCTTTGTACTGTTTCGTATGAGAACCTAAATGACTAAAACGGGTCACAAAAACAAAAACTGTCTTATATTCAAGAATTGCAGGAAATGGACAAGAAAAGTCCATCAAGTCCCAATGTTGTGTATTTTATTACATAAAAGTTCGCATGTCATAAGAAGACAGTCTGTGCATTTACCTGTAATTTAGCCTCGGTACTTTCAGGTGAGTTGGCTACTTTGGAACAGACGAGCTTCGATGATTAAGTCGATTTTCTTCCATTTCCAGTGATTGTTTTGTTTAATGGACAGTGTTTTGGGCTTCTCTACCAGTCAAAATAGGCAATTTCTCCCTTATTTAATGTCCTGTCAAGGCATTTTTGTAGCTTGGTGGCGAGAATCCAGCGTTCACCTGAGCACAAACCGACTTGGGGCTTACCTCATGAATATTAATTAGGTGCTGACGTTGCCAGCTCAGTTTCTTCTGGAGAAGGCAAGGCTTCTGAAAAAAAATATTGTAAAATATTTAACAACAGCTTATTTCTTCCTCTTCACCCCCAAAGCAAATATGCACTTTAAAGTCTTAAAATTCTAAATTTAAAATTTAATTTTGAAAATGTGCCTTGTCATGTTTGTAGTTATCTCTCTGAAGATACTACATATTTTTACGTCATTTCTCTAGTTCCTTATGGAGAACATTACAAGACTGATAGAAAAAGACATGGCCGCTGATGGTGTCACTTTCACATTACAAAATATAATGTAGCCTACGGCATAACCAAAGATTGCGGTGTTTTGTTTGCTTTGACCAATAACATTATTGTTTGCAAAATACTTTATACTTAAATATAGATTCTTTAAATCCCCTACTTTGTTTATTATATTCAGAACTTAATTAAAATAGGCCTACTCCTCAGATGCCCTCAGTAAAATGAAAAAACGAATAAAATAAAACTGTGTAATTTGTTTGTATTATAGGCTACTATCTGTTGTAGGTTATTTGTTTATTTATTTTTGTTACTATAATTATTATTATTATTTAATTTTATGTATTATTATGTTTATTTTATTTTGGATTCAACATGGTTCTGTTGTTTTGAGTCTTCCATGTCAGTTTTTTCTTTGTATATTTACTGTTTATGCCATTTTATTGTAATCAGAGTTTGTAATTAATAATAATAATAAAAAAGCAAGGCTGAACACTTGGCTTCTCCATAGTGATTTTCAAAGCTTCGAATCAATTGAACCGTCGCAAAACGATTCACTGTTTCGAAGCTTTCGAAACGCCACACGCTTGGTGACCCCTGCTGGCCAGAACAGTGTAAATATGCTACTCAAAAGCCCAGGACTAACATGCATAAAAACACCTTTTACAAACCCATTTCAAATGTTTTATAGAAAGTAAAATCTCAAACGCAATTAACTAACCATCTAATAAGATTAAATATCAAGTGTCTCTATAATATGTGTTCTTTTATCAGTTTTCAGGGCTTGTTTTGTTTGTTCCATGGATGGCTCAGCTAAACAGGCCAAAAGGAGACTATTAACTATTTATTTTTAATTATACTAATGTCTTATTAAAACGTCAACAAATGTAAAAGTGATCAGAGATCAGGCAAAAATCATAGACTCATGATTCATGGCTTCACAGAGATCAGTGAAGAGACCAGTGGTGAACCATTGAAATTTCAAAACCGTTGAGACAATTATGACGTAACCAAGCATCGTTTACTGAAATCACTTGACTTTAGAAGTTTGATACGCACTCCGAACCACTGATTTGAAACAAAAGATTCATAAAGGTTTCGAAGCTTCATGAAGCGGTGTTTTGAAAGTGTCTATCACTACTTCTCTAGGAGAACAACTGATAGCCTTCATTAACAAAATGAAAAAAAAAAAGCCCAACTTCCAGTTTTTTGGGACTGGAGGGATGATTTTGATTATGATTTTCAGACTCGATTCCTTTTGTATGGGCATTGAAATATAATACATTGGAAGAACGTGAAAAGGGACTTAAGAAATAGGGTCTAAAAAGAGGGTGGGACATGATTCCCCCCAAGGTACCTTGAAAACAATATAGGAAGTTCTACTTTGAAACCAAAGAGGTGGCTGGCAAGAAGTCTGTTTGGCCAAGAACCTGAGGATCCCAAGGACCTCTCGATCAGGAACCTTGCAGCTGCAGTAGATGCAAAGATGGCTATGATGTGTGACTTTAATTCAGACGACGTTTGGTGTGAATTTGAAGATGATGGTGATGAGGCTGGGCCATCTAGGACTTCTGCTGCTGATGATGAAGAATATTTCTCAGCAGATGAATGAAAAGCTCAGCACCTCCAATGAGAAAGAGCAGCTATGATAAAACAAACTGCACATAAAAGCACTGACATGGCTGACCTTCTCAAAACAAGATGAACAAGAGTTGAAGTAAAAGGTGAAAGACTCACAGAGTGAGGGCAAAGAAATTTAAGAAATGCATTGAAAATACGTAGTGCATAAGAAGAAAAGTGCTTTGGAGTGCACCCAGTTCATATTTATATATAGACATGAGCTGAGCAATCCACTAAAACCATGTGTCAGTATAAAGGAGCCTCAGCCTTAAAAGATCTTATAAGAAACAAACTTTTATGCATTTCTGATGAGCTTTTCCTTCTGTTATTGTTCTTTTCCTATACACAAATATGCACTTTATATATATGAACCTAGATTTGTTGTCCATCATGGGTTGGAAATTCTTTATTTTAAATTATTACAATGCTTCTGTTGGTTTCTATATTAGATTCTGCTGCATCAAGACTGCTCTGCATTACTGGGGCTTCTTAGATTTTTTGCCCATCACTCCACCATTTCTTTTCTCACACTAACACCGTAACAACCGGTTTCACAGACAAGGCTTAAAGGATTAGTTCACTTTCAAATTAAAATTTCCTGATAATTTACTCACCCCCATGTCATCCAAGATGTTCATGTCTTTCTTTCTTCAGTCGAAAAGAAATTAAGGTTTTTGATGAAAACATTCCAGGATTATTCTCCTTATAGTGGACTTCAATGGCCTCCAAACGGTTGAAGGTCAAAATTACAGTTTCATTGCAGCTTCAAAATGTTCTACACAATCCCAGACGAGGAATAAGGGTCTTATCTAGAGAAACCATCGCTCATTTTCTAAAAAAAAAACAAACAAAAAAAAAAAAACTTCTATACGTTTTAACAATAAATGCTCATCTTGAACTAGCTCTCTTCTTCTTCAGCAGTGTAGACACTTCTAAGTGTATTACTGCCATCCACAGGTCAAAGTTTGAACTAAATTGTCATATACAATATGCTAGTGCAAGTATATAACATTTAGTTCAAACTTTGACCTGTGGAGGGTAGTAATACACTTAGAAGTGTCTACACTGCTAATAGAGAAGAAGAAGAAGAGAGCTAGTTCAAGATGAGCATTTATGGTTAAAACTTATAAAATTTTAATTTTTTTTTAGAAAATGAGCTATGGTTTCTCTAGTTAAGACCCTTATTTCTCTTCTGGGATCGTTGTAAACTGTAATTTTGACCTTCAACCGTTTGGAGGCCACTGAAGTCCACTATAAGGAGAATAATGTTTTCATCAAAAACCTTAATTTCTTTTTGACTGAAGAAAGAAAGACATGAACATCTTGGATAACATGGCAGGGTTGCCAACTCTCACGCTTTCAGCATCAATCTCACGCTCTCACGCACACGCAAGAAATGTCACGCCAAAATCCATTTTTCTCCCCTCTCAATCCGTTAATTTTCTGTTGATGACTAGACCACCGCGTATTAATGACAGGAGAGGAGCCCACAGCTGTTACATCTCCCTACAACGTTCTCACTGCAGTATTCTCTGATCGTTGATTGGCTGAAAACCTTGCACCTGATACGTCAGTTGCGTGTGATAAGTTCAGAGAGAGTTCGGAGTCGGACATGTGAAAGATTGGAAGACAATCAAGGTAAGCAAATAATAAAATGGTGAGCCTTGTCACAACACACGTAGCCTTGCCTAATCAGTCTGTGTGCCGAGACTAAGTTACAGACTTCAACTATAGTTGCAAATGTTGTCTGACGTGCGTTATGATGTGGGCTAGCTAAATTGCTCAATAAAAATATGTAGGGTCTAAAATTAACACCCGCCAAGCGCCAAATGCGGGTAGATTTTCCGTTTGGCGAGTAAATCTCAAAAGGCTCTCCGCCACACTGGCGGGTTAATGTTCATACTAAAATATGAAATTTTCAGCGCGCACGAGCAGAGAGAGAGAGAGAGAGAGCCCCGGCCGCGCGCGCGCACTCAATATTCAGAGCGGCCAAAGCGTCAAACTTCCCCGTACTTTTTGACAAGCGTCTTTGACAAAGCGGCCAGAGCTTCTTTGCAGCTCAAGTCGGCGGCGGTATGTACGTACAGTTAACGCTCTATTTGTTGACGTCGCTGAGGAAAAAGGATATGTGAAGCTCCTGCCACTGGAAGAAGCGGTCGCCGCCCATTTGTGGCCGCGCACCCATCAAAGCCGCGCAGAACGTCTTCAGCACTCCCGGATCGTACACACTCCGCCGCTGGCCAGGCTGCTTCTGCTCTACACACCATGGCCGTTATTTTTCTCATAGCGTTTGCAAAGCAATACTCTTTCCCTTATCTCTCAGGGAACCGAGGTTAAGTAAGTAACCGAGTACGTTCTGCCTTCCCTTCCTCACGAGTCAGGTAACAAAACTAACAAAAAATAAGATAAATTATTTCACCCCAATGATAGTAATATTTCATACATTTCTCTCATTTTGATCCATATATAGATTTTTTTTTATTATACATTTCAAATTTTGCTCTGGACAATTTTTCATGTTTGTATTCAACATAATAGGCCTACCTTATTATCTCAATTAAATGTACTGAAATGAAATGAATGTATATGTGTTGTGGTTTTCTGGGCAAGTGGAGTAACTATAATGTGTCCCTTTTGTTTTGATATTTCTTATTGTTCTGATGTTGTTGTTTTACATGTTATTTAATCACCTATATTTTGTTCACCTTTATCTTTATTTTTTTTATAGTGCAATCAATAAATTAATTGTACATTTTGAAGAAGCGTTTCCATTATATTCAGTTTTTTTGTGCATAAATCAGGGTTTACACTAATTAAACATGGACTGACATTGATTTTTAAAATTAGGGTTACCAAACATTTTCTCCACGTACACGTGCAAACTGAAATTTTTACAGAGTCTCACTCCAGCCAAAGTCCCAAAGTTGGCAACCCTGACATGGGGATGAGTAAATTATCAGGAAATTTTAATTTGAAAGTGAACTAATCCTTTAAGATAGTCACAGACTAAAATGCTTGTTTGAGCTGTTTTAACTCTAAGTCCTGTCTGTGTAACCGAGCCAAAAATAGCTATTTAGCGCCATCTTGTGTAAAAATGATGTTCATTTCAACATGTATGGTGAACAACACTGAACATTTAAAGGGATAGTTCACCCAAAAAAATTAAAATTATTCACCCCCGACTCATCTGTGGTAGATTTCTCCTACGCACCTGACTTATAAGTTTACCTGGTGTCCCAGACACCTATAAATAAGTTTATACTCTACTAAGCCCACTTCAATGTCTGTTCGAGTCAACCGACGTCTCGGCCTGTTTGGGCACTATCACCTGGTAATAAGATCTTTAGTGCTCCTCCACTAAACACTATCACTTGAGTATAGAAGTAAGATTCTCTAGTGCCTAGTCTGCAGTGCTGCTCAATAACCAGAGACTCCAGTTGTTGTCCTTAAATGCTTTTAATCAAAACACGGCCGGGGGAGTTCTCATCAATCTCAGAGAATCTCTCTCCAGTCAAAAAATACAGCAGGTTTTATAGGATTTCAGGTACATCTCACAGTCAGTATAGCATTATCTATTACTCATAATCATCAGTCTTAATATGATTGGTTCAAATTTAAGAAAAACAACTTAGTTCCTCTGCCACGCTTACTGGCGGAGTAAATTTAGATTACAACAACTGAATCACAGGATCATCAAAAAATATAACCGGGTTAATAGTTCACTCATTATTCAATAGGTCAAAACAATTTTCATAGACTATTTTTTTTATCCCTAGAAGGATGCTGTCTAGCCAGAACAGCAGAATTTTTCCACTTGTTACAACACTCAGTCCTAGTGACTATTTCTCTGTTTCAAAGTTAGCTTGCTAGGCCTGTTGGAGAAAAGAAATATTAGTTCATAATTAGTTCAAAAATTCCATCACACATCCTAGGTGTATATGACTATCTTCTTTCAGACGAACACAATCGGAGATATATTTAAAAATATCCTTAGTCCTCCAAGGTTTCTAATGGTTGTGAATGGGGGGCTGCGTTTTGAAGCCAAAAATGATCCATCCATTAAAAAGTAATCCATACGACGCCAGTGGGTTAATAAAGGCCTTCTGAAGAGAAACAAAGCTTTTTTGTAAGAAAAATATCCATATTTAAAACTTTATAAATTCAAATAACTAGCTTCCGGCGGACGACCGTATGCAGAGTGGGCAAGGCGACTTGCACCAAATGAGTAATCCTCTGACGCGATGTATGACGCAGGATGTAGGTCAAACAAATAGGTCTGTGCAACAAATTTAAGCTCCTCTTCTCTTATATCGAGATCCTCTGAAATTTCTCTTTAAAAATTATCGTTTTTGACTTTGGTGATTTGTTTTGTTCTATCCTCTGCGCCTCCGCATTCGTCATTACGTTGTGGGTCAGGTCTAAGGATACTCTTCTGCCACTAATCGACTTGCGCATTCTGCGTATGGTCATCTGTCAGAAGCTAGTTAAAGGTGCCCTAGAACCAGTTTTTACAAGATGTAATATAAGTCTAAGGTGTCCCCTGAATGTGTCTGTGAAGTTTCAGCTCAAAATACCCCATAGATTTTTTTTAATTAATTTTTTTAACTGCCTATTTTGGGGCATCATTAACTATGCACCGAGTCAGGCTGCGGCCCCTTTAAATCGCGTGCTCCCTGCCCCCAAGCTCTCGACTATAATACAGTGCATTTACAAAGATCACACAGCTAATATAACCCTCAAATGGATCCTTAAAAGATGTTCGTCATGTATGCTGCATGTATGCGTCGGATCATGTGAGTATAGTATTTATTTGGATGTTTACATTTGATTCTTTAACCACATTTAACAGTACATTAGCAACATGCTAATGAAACATTTATTATGACAATTTACAAATATCACAAAAAATATCATGTAATCATGCATCATGTCAGTTATTATCACTCCATCTGCCATTTTTCGCTATTGTTCTTGTTTGCTTACCTAGTCTGATGATTCAGCTGTGCACCGATCCCGACGTTAATACTGGCTGCCCTTGTGTAATGTCTTGAACATGAGCTGGTATATGCAAATATTGGGGGCGTAAATATTAAAGGTCCCGTTTTTCGTGTTTTTTTTAAGCTTTGATTGTGTTTATAGTGTGCAATATAACATGTGTTCATGTTTCGCGTGTAAAAAAACCCAGTATTTTTCACATAATTTACTTATCTGTATACCGCTGTTTCCACTGTCATAAAAACAGGCTGATGACTTCCTTGTTCTATGAAGTCCCTCCTTCAGAAATACGTAACGAGTTCTGATTGTGCCAGCGGTTCCTGTGTTGTGATTCGACAGCTCTGAGCGCACCATGCCCGGAAAAGTCACGCCTCTTACCATAACGTGGAGATGCACGCGCTCAGTGTTATTGTAAACATGTCTTTAATTTTACCCTATCAATTTGAGCCGGAATCAGACCCGGTGATTGGACTGCGGGATGAAAGTAACAGCGTTTCGACGACATGGCGACAAACACACTCTACAAACGCAACTCTTGTGTATTCCTGTGGGCGGAGGTTAGTCAAAAAACTGTTTTAGTGACGTCATTAAAGAAGGAAGTAGAGGGATGTAGTCCAAACTGGCCGTTCGATGTAGGCGACTTCTGTTAAATAAAATATCTCACTTGGCATTGAACTTTGAGCTTTAAAATTTTACAGATTTTATTTATACTCTAACAACAACATTACACACTAACTAAAGTTTGAAACATGGGATCACGAAGAACGGGACCTTTAATGATCCCGACTGTTACGTAACAGTCGGTGTTATGTTGAGATTTGCCTGTTTTTCAGAGGTCTTTTAAACAAATGAGATTTATATAAGAAGGAGGAAACAATGGTGTTTGAGACTCACTGTATGTCATTTCCATGTACTGAACTCTTGTTATTCAACAATGCCAAAGTAAATTCAATTTTTGATTCTAGGGTACCTTTAATGAAATTTATAAACTTTTAAATATGGATATTTTTCTAACAAAACAAATCGCTTCGCTTTAATGGCCTTTATTAACCCACTGGAGTTGTATGAATTACTTTTTTTATGGATGGATGCATTATTTCTGACTTCAAAACGTGGCCCCCCATTCGCAAACATTATAAACCTTGGAGGACTAAGGATTTTTTAAATATATCTCTGATTGTGTTCGTCTGAAAGAAGATAGTCATATACACTTAGGATGGCTTGAGGGTGAGTAAATTATTGGAAAATTTTCATTTTTGGGTGAACTATCCCTTTAAGCTTTCAGTTCTTGTTTGTTAGTTTTGGAATTATTTCTCTTCGCGGAAGCTTTATGTTCATTTCGAGTGAGTACATAGCATATATATAATCTGGCTAGCCATAAGTTCACATATAGTTTGTGTGACATTTTATCAAATCTTTTTTCAAATTAGTAAGACATTTGTGTATGAGTATAAAGCAAAGAGATAGATTAATTTTCCTTTTTACACTATTGTCATTAGTTCAATCTTGCGATGCACAGGACAACTCGCTGGTTTCCGTCCAATGCTTTTCTTTGTTCTTCTTTCCCCTTTTCTTCTCTGCCATGACTATGGCAGCCACAACAGTGATGACCACTGTGATTGTAATGACCAGGACAGTAACCATCTCACCAACACAGAATTCCTTATGAAAACCCGCCGTGTAGTTTCTGTTGTTTTCATCAAAGCAGGAGAGGTTGTCGTAGTCATCCAGGAACAGCCGTTTGACATTACAGAGCTTCCGGAAGACTCGCTGCAGATCACAGTCGCACTTCCATGGGTTTTCTCTGAGCATTATGTGAGTGCTGTATGTATTAAGACTCAAGAAGGTCTTGAATTGAATAGTGGAAAGGTTGTTGTAGGTGAGGTCCAGTAGAGCAAGACTGGTCAATGGCGAAAGCACGCCGATGTCCAAGAAGTCTATCTGGTTGTGACATACATTTAGGACTTCGAGATTGCGTAGCATGGAGAAGATGCCATTTTTGAGAACCGTTAAATTGTTCCAATCGAGTTGTATCTGGCGTAGGGTACTCATGGACCCAAACGCCCTCATCTTGATTGTTTCGATAGCATTATGGCTGAGGTTGAGTCTTTGCAATGCATCAAAGTGGACGAAACAACTGCTGTCCAAGCTGGTCAATCTGTTCTCAGCCAATGACAGAATAAGAAGGGAACCGAGACCCTGTGAAAATCCTTCACTCAGAGATGTGATTCGGTTCCGGCTCAGGTCCAACCTCAACAGATCTTCCAGCAGAGAAAACGCACCATCGGCTAGTATGCCAATGGCGTTGTCGTTGAGGAGCAGGACGCGAAGTCTTCGTGTGGTGTGGAAGGCTCGGGGCTGGATGGCACTCAGGTGGTTGTGGGACAGGTCCAGTTGTTCAGTGAACGGTGGAAGGGCGGCGGGCAGGTTGGTGAAATTGCTGTTGGTGCAGATAGCGCTCTTGAGCTCCACATGGCATTTGCAGTCACAGGTGAAGTTGTGGTTCATGGAGATGGACTGGACCTCGAACACCAAGGGAAGCACGAACAACAGATGCATCCTGGAAGTTCTGTGGAGAAACAAAGAGAGTTTGTTTAAAGCCGTATGTCTCTGTCAAACCTATAACCTTTCAGATGTAAAATCCCAGATCTTTACCTAGTGGTTAAATATCTGGGATATTATATGCATGTTATATATATAAGCACAGCTATGATTCAGCCGTAGATAATCACAGCGTGCTGATATACACCCATATTGCATGGCTACGAGTGTGATATTGCATTTATACAACAGTTCAGCTGCACAAGTGTGTAAATAAATAATAACGACAATGGAGTGTCTTTAAAAACAACTCTTTTGTAGAGCACTACTTCCTTCCGCCATGGATTCAGATCTCAAGCTGACAGTTTAACAGCTGAGCCCAAAACTCTGTTACTAATTCTAAAATGTCACTTTAGAACTAGCAATGAAGGAACATCAAGACGCTTCATTGAAGCTTATTGTATTATGTAAAGTATTATGGTATTATGAAAGAGAGATTGACTAAACGAGTGTATTACCTGCATCTGATATAGCATTCATTCTTCAGGTCAATGTCCATAATATTATATGCATTATAAAAAAGAGTTTGAATGTCCGCTGAGGAAAACGATATCTTTGTCTTTGTCCTTTTAAAAGTTAAGGGGATTTCCCACAGTGTTCTGATTTGCATCTTGTTCTGATTCACTCATAAAGAGACTCTTTGCTGCCATCTAATGGCGTAAAAAAGTAACTTTCACTGATCCTATTGACAGACCATTTCTCAATACCAAATATGGCATATTATTTATATAAAATAATATTGAACGTAAACAGCGTATTAGAATGACACAGAAGAGAAGATATTGTTGAATAAAGTCATTATTTATGTTTTGTTTTTGTGCACAAAAGTATTCTCATCACTTCATAACATTTAAGGTACAATATGTAATAATTTTGTCCGCTAGAGGTCGCTAGAAGCCTATTCAAAACAAAGGCATAGCTTGATGACGCCATGTTTTAGAGCGGAATCTTGGGACATGTGGTCTCCATTGGTCTCCGAAACTTGTTTGAGACACACTGCAGTAAGCTAGATTGATTTTAGAATATCATATTAAATATTGTATGTCTTGTGTTGATAAATGGCATGCAATTAATTTTAAAACGTATTGTATGATGGAGAAAATTCTGTATTAGTGTTATTAAAAATAAATCTGCATCTGATTTTGCTATGTTAGCTACTTGACAAATAGTGTTTTTCTCTGAGGCATGGTAAAGCATGGTAAATCGAAAAAAAGACTAAATGTGTTGAGCTATATAACAACAATTCGTTTTCTGTCTATAAATATATCAAAACAGATGTTCCCTTGTCTATTAAAATGTGCAATATTTTAAAGTGTTTTTGGTGTTTCCATGGTTTCTACAAAATAAAACCGAAAACCGAGGATAACGCAGGTATGACGCAATTGACAGGCGACTCCTCACACGTCCCAGAGCCTTGGTTAAAATTGAAATTTTCTCAAGATTTACAAATAGTTGGAAACATTTGGGAAATTGTAAGTACTCAAGTGAACAAAATATATAACACTGGCCTAGTGGTTTTTGGATATTTTACTGCAAAATTATTACACCTTTAGGGTTGAATCACTGCAGTCACGTCGACTGTTTTAACAATGTCTTTAGTACCTTTCTGGACCTTGAAAGTGGTGGTTAAATCGCTGTCTTTGGACGAGTCATACACCTCTCAGATTTTATCAAAAATATCTTAATTTGTGTTCTGAAGAAGGTCTTACAGGTGTGGAATGACATGAGGGTGAGTAATTAATGTCAGAATTTTCATTTTTGGGTGAACTAACCCTTTAAGCATCTTTTGGGTGATTGTTACAATAATGAATTGTGATATCATTAATCAAATTCAATGCACCAGAATTGTTCTTTAGTATAATATAATTTGAATATGAAATTGTTATTTTGATGCACTGGCATATATATAGCATTCAAGTCATTGTATATTGCAAAATGAACAATCCATTGTGTCTCTATGATGAATTTTTCCTTTATGTGCTCTGTTAGATCATTTTCAGATTGAATTGTGGATCCAGCATGGGTTTGTGGAGATTTTATACTCAGAGAGACAAATGTTTTCCAATATAAACTCTGTAAATAAACAGGACAATTAAATGTTGTGCTGCTCTAGGTGTTTCCACACAGGTGAGCAAACGAATGTTCAAAGCCTGTTATACAATTACTGGTCAAGGACAGTGTAGTACTGAGCGGTGAACTTTTTTATATGTGTCCATGACATTTGATCAAAATTTATATTTTAGGTTCAAATTCATAGGAGTGAATAATCACAGGTTGCGTAACTAGTCACTCATATCCTTTTTTCATTTTTAAGCACCTTTATCCGTCACTAAATAATTTTAAATGGTCCTAGTATGACAAGTACAAATATTCAAATGGGTTTTTAAAAGTACAAATATAATATCTCAATTATAATTACAAAGGAGCATTGCAATTTATAAAATATAAATGCATAATAAACATAAAGAACGGTCTGTTAACAATACAGAATTTCTACACATGTAGGTGTTGTTTTGTGATATCTATCTTATCTCATATCCTCTGTCAGGACACATATCTTATGGTAAAAACCCTGCCTGAACCCTATTCTAGGGTTTACTTCAGCTCTGAAAACTTAAGGTCAACTTACATAGTTAAAAAGTAAGTATAAATCGCCCCTTACCTGAGTTTAGAGTCTGTCATCAGAGGAGCAGCTGCAGGTGGGGAGTGTGTGCATGTGTCTGTGTTTGAGCCGGGAGGGAAACACTATTGTACAGGAGCAGCTGTTGGCAGAGAAGAGAAAAGAGAAAGAGCAAAGTGATTAATATTTCACGCCGGCAGCTGAGGGCGCAGACACGACGAGGGGGTGCAAACCGCATCACTTCAGGAGGCAATTATGAATTTTGCATTTTTAAAACTGGTGACACATATAAAATGAGTCAAAATGTTAATCAAAAGAAAATAAAATAAAGAAGTTATATTAAATGAATTTGCGGACTGATTACTTGTGTGTGTTTTTTTTTATATAAACAGGCTATTTGTGCATATTGTTTTTGAAAATTACAGTTTCATGGTTTACATGGTAAAGATGGGGTTAATTGGATGCATAGCAAAAATCTCTTCCTTTTTTTTGTTTTCAAAATACAGTAGTGGCCAAAAGTGATGTTGTTACAGTACAGTAGGGACAGAGATCGACTTGAACAGGTATATGAGCTTTATTGAAAACCAGTATGAGCTGTGGCAGAAGTGCAGGTGAGTAAGCAGTGCAGTAGAGTAGTTTCTTGAGATGGAGGATGATAACAGAGTTCTTTTGTGGTTAACAGGTACCGGAGACCTTGGAGCTGGAGACACTGGAGACGCTGGAGACACTGGAGGTTGGGAGCACTAACACAGAGAGAAGAGAACACACAAGGAGATTCTTGGAAGCAGGTAAGTAGATCGCGGGGAGTCCTTAAGGTAAGCATACAGGTAAGGTTAATGCAAACGAGACCGGACATCGAGTGGTGTGTGTGAGTGCTCTTAATGCTGACTGTGATGAGGTGCTGATGAGGTGCAGGTGCCGGTGATCAGTATTCTGGTGATTGGGTGCGCTGTGATTGGTGAGCGGTGGAGCCTGACATGTCTGTGACAGTACCCCCCCCTCCACGGCCCGCTCCTGAGGGCCGAGGACCCCGGCGTCGAGGTTGGCCGTCCTCTTGCATGTGGGGCAGGTCTGTCAGGGTGATTTGCGTGGAAGGTAAGTAGCAGATTGGCATTGAGGATGTCGTTCCTGGGGACCCAAGAGCGTTCTTCAGGGCCATATCCCTCCCAGTCCACCAAGTATTCCAACTGGTCACCACGGCGCCGGGAGTCCAAGATGTCCCATACTTCGTAGGTGGCTCCGTCTTCCACGATGAGTGGAAGGGGGGGTTCGCGGCTGCCACGTCAGGCCCTGTGGAGAGAGGAACAGAGGGATGGTGAGGCTTGAGGAGAGATACGTGAAATGTGGGATGTATACGATACTGTGAGGGGAGTTGTAGCTGGTATGTCACCGGGTTGATCTGCTTAAAGATCTTGAACGGGCCAATGAACCTGGGACTCAGCTTCTTGCAGGGCAGACGCAGGCGGATGTCTCTTGTCGACAGCCATACCTTCTGTCCGGGCTGGTAGGTGGGTGCGTCTGAGCGACGAAGGTCGGCCGTCATCCTGCGTCTGCGCAGGGTTCTCTGCAGATGGTGGTGTGCTGAGTCCCAGACCCTCTCGCTCTCTCGGAACCAGTAATCCACAGCTGGGACGTCCGATGGTTCCCCGGTCCACGGGAACAGTGGGGGTTGGTAACTGAGCACGCACTGGAATGAAGTGAGTCCGGTGGCAGGTTGACGCAGGGAGTTCTGTGCGTACTCGGCCCAACCCAAATACTGGTTCCAAGAGTCCTGGTGGTCGTGGCAGAAGGTATGGAGGAAGCGGCCAATTTCCTGGATCTTCCTCTACGTCTGCCCGTTCGACTGTGGATGGTAGCTGGATGATAGACTTACGGTCACACCTAGGAGCGAGTGGAAGGCTTTCCACATTTGGGAGATGAACTGAGGTCCTCTGTCTGAGACGATGTCTTCTGGTATTCCGAAGTACCTGAACACGTGATTGAACATAAGTTCAGCTGTCTCCATGGCAGTGGGTAACCCTCTCAGTGGAACTAGACGACATGACTTGGAGAAACGGTCGATGATTACTAGAATGCAGGTGCAGCCCTCTGATGCGGGTAGATCCGTTACAAAGTCCACTCCTAGGTGTGACCAGGGTCGGTTAGGAACGGGCAGAGGATGGAGCTTGCCGGATGGAAGATGGCGAGGGCTTTTGGAAATGGCGCACTCCCTGCAGCCCTGCACGTACCTTCTGACATCGGATGCCATACTCGGCCACCAGAAGCGTTCCCTTAGCAACGAGAGGGTTTCATTGACCCTCGGGTGGCCAGTGCCGAGCGAAGAGTGGGCTGTTTGGATAAGTGGAGTGCGTCGTGCTCGGGTGATGTATAGCAAGCCAGGTGGGCAACCCGGCGGAGGGTTAGTGGAGGCATTGGAGGAGGGAATGGTCTCTTCCGACCAGGAGATGGGACTCACGATGATGGAGCTAGGGAGGATGGATTCAGGTTCAGCGGTGGTCTCTTCAGGAGCGTGAAGTCGAGAGAGAGCGTCTGCTTTGACATTTTTTGATCCAGGACGATAGGAAATGGTGAAGTCAAATCGGGAGAATAAGGCCCAGCGTGCTTGTCTAGGGTTTCATCTTTTGGCGGCTCGTAAATATTCCAGATTCTTATGGTCTGTCAGCACAAGGAACTGATGTTTGGCTCCCTCCAACCAATGCCTCCACTCTTCTAGAGCCAACTTCACGGCTAGGAGTACCCTGTTTCCTATGTCGTAGTTGACCTCCGCCGGGTTTAGCTTGCGGGAGAAGAAGGCACATGGATGGAGTCTACTTGGTGTCCCCTGCTGCTGAGACAAAACGGCTCCCACTCCTGTGGTGGAGGCGTCCACCTCCACGACGAAAGGGAGGTCCGGGTTAGGGTGGACGAGGAGGGGAGCGGTGATGAAGGCTTCTTTGAGGCTTTCGAAGGCGTTGGTGGCATCTGGTGTCCAGGACAGAGACTTGGGCTGGTTACGGAGCAGGTTGGTGAGTGGATGGGTTATGGAGCTGTAAGAAATAAGCCGATAGAAATTGGCAAAGCCGAGGAAACGTTGGAGTTCTTTTATGGATGTTGGGATTGGCCAGGTCTTGATGGCGTCCACCTTCCCCTCGTCCATCCGGATTCCACTGTGATCAATGATGTACCCGAGGAAGTGAACAGAAGATTGATGAAATTAGCACTTTTCTGCCTTGAGGAAGAGATGGAACTGGCGAAGTCGTTGGAGGACCTCCGCAACGTGGTGGCGATGTTCGTCCAGGCTCCAGGAGTATATCAGGATGTCGTCGATATAAACTAGCACGAACTTGTGGAGGAACTCCCGGAGCACCTCATGTATGAAATCCTGGAATACGGAGGGGGCGTTGACCAGGCCATACGGCATAACAAGATATTCATAGTGGCCGGTGGGCGTGATGAAGGCGGTCTTCCAGGGAGCGGTAGGATTTCTGTGGAACGTTTCTCAACTGGACTCTCGATGACAATATTTGATTATATGTTCCTATATTGTTTTTTAAGATCCCACAAGTTGAGGAAATAGAAGAGGAAAAGAACTTGGTTAAGGTATTTATCTGACAAATTATATAGCAAAAAAGGTAGGTTTTATTTTACAGTGCAAAGAAAAATGAACAAAGAACAAAAAGGCATACCTTGACTATAACATTATCAGTTATTAATATTTTGTTGGTTCTCTCTTGCTTTTGCATGTGTTCATAATTTCTTTTTATGACAGCCTGTCCAAAAATTATGTCTGCAAGTTTTATTGCATAATCACAAATACAACAACTGAAAGCACAACTTTGCAATATTATGCTTACAAAATCACATTTTTTAATAAAATTTGAATAAAGGGTGATGTCAATTTTCCTAGGCCGGAAAACACCTTTGGTCACACCTGTATTTGTCATTTCAAGTAGCACTTTCCAATCCATTTTTTTATGACATATTCTGAACAGAAAAGTATAAGATTCTTCTTTCGAAACAGGGTGTATTTTAACGTTTATCCCATTTGTGACGTCAAGTTTTACTGATGTACTAGTGTAAATGATCTCATAGCATGTATTATGGGATATTCTCCTTCCATCTTTTATACATTATAAAATCAGACTCGTAACCTCTCTCGGGATTGAGAAAAATAAAATTTCATCCATCTCAGCTATGAGCGCAGTTTCTCCTTACACCAGTTTTAATGTTAGTCTATATACATGCAGATGACAGAATTAATGAAACAAAGAGTAAAGGTTAAAACCAGCTTATTTCTTTGTGTTTGGGATATTACTAGAGGGATCAAACTGAAAAACCCCCATCCATCTTTAGATCTGTAAAAGGAAGGAGGGATAGAGAGAGTGGGATTAGATCTAATGCTCTCCAAAGCCTCACTTTGTCCTGCATTATTTCAGTTCTGCTGAACACAATGTTAGACATATATATACAGTATATTTACTATATTGCCAAAAGTATTGGGGCACCCCTCCAAATCATTGAATTCAGGTGTTCCAATCACTTCCATGGCCACAGGTGTATAAAATCAAGCACCTAGGCATGCAGACTGCTTCTACAAACATTTGTGAAAGAATGGGTCGCTCTCAGGAGCTCAGTGAATTCAAGTGTGGTACCGTGATAGGTTGCCACCTGTGCAGTAAGTCCTTTTGTGAAATTTTCTCACTACTAAATATTCCACGGTCATCTGTCATAACAAAGTGGAAGCAATTGGGAACAAGAGCAACTCAGCCACTGAGGCACACAATGCACAGAAGTCGCCAACTTTCTGCAGAGTCAATAGCTACAGACCTCCAAACTTTGTGTGGCCTTCAGATTAGCTAAGAACAGTGCATAGAGAGCTTCATGGAATGGGTTTCCATGGCCGAGCAGCTGCATCCAAGCCTTACATCACCAAGTACAATGCAAAGCGTCGGATGCAGTGGTGTAAAGCACGCCGCCACTGGACACTAGAGCAGTGGAGACGTGTTCTCTGGAGTGACGAATCACGCTTCTCTGTCTGGCAATCTGATGGATGAGTCTGGGTTTGGCGGTTGCCAGGTGAATGGTACTTGCCTGACTGCATTGTGCCAAGTGTAACATTTGGTGGTGGGGGGATTATGGGGTTGTTTTTCAGGCCCCTTAGTTCCAGTGAAAGGAATTCTTAATGCTTCAGCATACCAAGACATTTTGGACAATTTCATGCTCCCAACTTTGTGGGAACAGTTTGGGGATGGCCCCTTCCTGTTCCAACATGACTGTGCACCAGTGCACAAAGCAAAGTCCATAAAGACATGGATGAGTGAGTTTGGTGTGGAAGAACTTGACTGGCCTGCACAGAGTCCTGACCTCAACCCGATAGAACACCTTTGGGATGAATTAGAGAGGAGACTGTGAGCCAGGCCTTCTCGTCCAACATCAGTGCCTGACTTCACAAATGCACTTCTAGAAGAATGTTCTAGAAAAATTCCTATAAACACACTCCTAAACCTTGTGAAAAGCCTTCCCAGAAAGGTTGAGGCTGTTATAGCTGCAAAGGGTGGGCCAACTCCTTAATAAACCCTATGGATTAAGAGGGGGATGTCATTAAAGTTCATGTGCACGTAAAGGCAGGCGTCCCAAAACGTTTGGCAATATAGTATATATATATATATATATATATATATATATATATATATATATACACAGTACTGTATCATATAGTACTGTATCATATCATATATATATATACATATATATATATATATATATATATATATAATCATATGTATATGTGCTTTGTTGTTTTAGCAATTTTTTAATGGCCATAGATTTATTTTTTGGTCTTTATTACAATACAAACAGAAAATACAGGAAATTTGTACACAAAATGTAAAAAAATAATTCCGAACAAAATGGCTTCTTTAAGCAATAATCAGTATTTAGTGTGACCTCCTGGACTTCTTCCATTTTCTCAAAGAAGAAAATCTAAGAAACTTCTCATATTTTGAAAGTTTCCTTCCAGTCCTTTTCCATTCCATTTAGGTTTAAAAGAGTTGGTTCCTGCTATTGCTCAAGTGTAAGGGGAGGTCACTAAATACTTGCCACTTTAGCCTATAGAAGTCGTCTTTTTCTGTTTTTTTTTTTTTTTTCCTTCTGTCTTTTAATACTGCATATAAATTTCCTGTGTTTTATGGTTATATTCTAATAAAGAGAATATATGGTCATCATTGCTAAAACAACATCTAATGGTGGCCTAAAAATTTTGCACAGTATATATATATATATATATATATATATATATATATATACCTTATGTTATTGGTCCAATCTTGATTGGATTGACCTAATTTATCCTCTCCATTCCCTTAGTATTGGCCAGTGAGACCAGGTGGGCCGCCGCTGTTCACCTGAGCCCCTCAGATCATGTAACTGTGCAGGTATCTGCGGAAGGAGGGTTGAGTTTCATCCAGGATCTCTGATATAAACTGAAGCTCTGACCTAAAAAGAGTCTTAAATCAAAGGAATTGTTGTATCTACTATTGCCTTTCCATTTAAAATAGTTTAAAATAAATAAATAATACTGATTTTTTTAAAATTAATTATTAACATATTATACACAATATTTATAATCATTAACATCACAAACATCATGATAAAAAGTACAATATGTAAAGTAATGCCATTATTAGACAGACAGATGATGGATGGATGGATGGATGGACAGATGGATAGATAAGATTGATGAGAATGACAGACAGACAGACAGATAGATAGATAGATAGATAGATAGACAGACAGACAGACAGACATCCAGATAGATAGATAGATAGATAGATAGATTACTCACTGTTGAAGAGAATCTACTGGTATCATATGCAGTGCAGCGTGCGAGATGGTCATTCTTCACTCACACTAGTGATTTGTGCTGTGTGGTGGGATTATGATACGATCAAGATGCTTCATCTCAGAGTAAACACAGTGGGTGATGTGCAGCCTGTGAGAGATTGAGTGAGACACAGATGAGACTGTAATCCTTGGTCTGGATTCACTGGATTACAGGATGGTCAATTCATTTTCATTCGATCATTTCTATCTATCTATCTGTCTATCTATCTATCTATCTATCTATCTATCTATCTATCTATCTATCTATCTATCTATCTATCTATCTATCTATCTATCTATCTATCTATCTATCTATCTATCTATCTATCTATCTATCTATCTATCTATCTATCTATCTATCTATCTATCTATCTATCTATCTATCTATCTGTCTGGACTTTTTGAAGTACAACTTTCTGTATCAAATCATGCTGTGACATAAGTACTGCTCTTATTTAAGCTTCAAATGAGAAGTTGTACATGAAGCGCTACCAGGGGTCACGATGGCGTTAATGCTGTCTGTGCAGTTCACTTCCTGACCAGCAGAGGTCAACAGCGTTTAACGTTTAAACATCATTGCACTTGGGAGAAAAACAGTGGAGATCCTGGAACGTTGCAGTGAGTGGGCCATAGATAACTTCACCAAAACACAGACCACCCATTAGATTCTGTTTATAACAAAGCTTTAAAACACCACCTCTCTCTCTGTCTCTGTCTCACTGAGTCTCATCCAGCCGTTCTGTAAACATACCCTCCAAAAACAGTGAACATGAACTTAAATCATCCGATTCTAATGAGTCACAGGATGAATCAGATGTTTGGTAATGAAGTTAAATGTAAAAACAGACAGTTCAGTGGAAAGTCAGATCCCCTTACAAAAGAGTATTGTTTGCAGACCATGGCACAGTGATGGTATCAGATAGTAGAACAATGGGAGTACTCATAGCCTACTAAAAGTCACCAAATCACCAAAAGGCATCTGAAGTATAGAAGGGTCTAAATTATTTCAAATATATCCAGATATACACTGGTCAAACAGTTTAATTCAACTCCACTGCAATGTTTATGCCATTATGTTTAATTAATGATACAAAGGGGCTCCAGTAACATTTGGATTCTTTACTCACTCAAAGCAAACCAGCAGAATTGCGAGTAAAAACAGCTGCGCGACAGCTGATTACTTACATTTACGCTGGTGGAATAAGTTAACTGGGGCAGAGGGGATATAGAGATAGAGAGGATTGTACATCCCATGGTGGACAGACTGTCCGGTGAAAAAAAGGAAAGACTTTGAACTAATGACATTGATGTTGTTGGCAGGAATGCCAAGAGCTCAGCCGGGAGAGAGAGAGACACTTACTAAAACAGACAGATCAAATGTAACACCCCTCGTGTTTTACTGCAGGGGAAAAGAGGATCGAGAGCGACAAAGAAAAAGGTTACTAGAGGAGAGGAAAGCAACTGTATACAGCAGCATCATGCTCATTCAAAATGAAAATCACGTGCATGTTTTTTATTGTTACAGGTACAAAGAAGTTTGTCTAAATAATGTAGCAGAAATCACCTGTTCACATGTCTGTTTTTTTGTTGCATGCCTGCTAGTTCTTATTCTAGCAGAGTTAAGATTAGTGCGCCCCAACATTGAAAATAAGGCCAAAAGTACCAGGATGATGTGCTTTTCTTATACTGTATGCATAGGCAGTACTGGGGAAAGTTAAAAGTAACGCGCTACTTTTCTGGTTAAAAAAGTGATCTGATTACTCGCATTACTTGTAACACATTACCCCCAACACTTGCATGTAGCATGCTATTTGGGCTATTATTACCCACAGTCCTTTGTACAGCAGCGGAAAAGTAGCTTGTGACGTTTTTGCTGAAACGATAAACCCAACAAAAATAAAGCAAGGCAATATATAACTAGGTGCTTATGCTAAAGGCCCCGATATACTTAAAGTGAAATCGAAGTACGAACTGGTGTGACATAATTTCAAACAAAATCAGGCCAAAAGTTCGCTCCTGCTGGTAAAGATCTTGTTAGCTCCGCCCACTCCCATGAAGCACCACAGATGATGTAATTAAGTCGGTCTCCCTACTCTCTCAGAATACTTTAATATTCTAATATAATGCGTATTTTAATAATGCATAATAATTTAATATTTTTTATAATATTGTTTATATATACAGTACAGTCCAAAAGTTTGGAACCACTAAGATTTTTAATGTTTTTAAAATAAGTTTCTTCTGCTCACCAAGGCTACATTTATTTAATTAAAAATACAGTAAAAAACTGTAATATTGTGAAATATTATTACATTTTAAAATAACTGTGTACTATTTAAATATATTTGACAAAGTAATTTATTCCTGATGCTATACCTTTATTCCAAAGCTGAATTTTCAGCATCTTTACTCCAGTCTTCAGTGTCACATGATCCTTCAGAAATCATTCTAATATGCTGATTTGCTGCTCAATAAACATTTATGATTATTATCAATGTTGAAAACAGTTGTGTACTGTTTTTTCAGGATTCCTTGATGAATAGAAAGTTCAAAAGAACAGCATTTATCTGAAATACAAAGCTTCTGCAGCATTATACACTACCGTTCA
This sequence comes from Megalobrama amblycephala, assembly GCF_018812025.1. Classification (NCBI taxonomy): domain Eukaryota; kingdom Metazoa; phylum Chordata; class Actinopteri; order Cypriniformes; family Xenocyprididae; genus Megalobrama; species Megalobrama amblycephala. The sequence goes on from NC_063045.1 coordinate 26,065,320, forward strand.
AAAGTTTGGGGTCAGTAAGAATTTTTATTTTTATTTTTTTTTAAAGAAATTAAAGAAATGAATACTTTTATTCAGCAAGGATGCATTAAATCAATCAAAAGTGGCAGTGAAGACATTTATAATGTTACAAAAGATTAGATTTCAGATAAACACTGTTCTTTTGAACTTTCTATTCATCAAATAATCCTGAAAAAATATATTGTACACAAATATTTTGTACAATTGTACATATTAAATGTTTCTTGAGCAGCAGATCAGCATATTAGAATGATTTCTGAAGGATCATGTGTCACTGAAGACTGGAGTAATGATGCAGAAAATTCAGCTTTGCATCACAGGAATAAATTACTTTGTGAAATATATTCAAATAGAAAACAGTTATTTTAAATTGTAATAATATTTCACAATATTACTGTATTTTTAATTAAATAAATGTAGCCTTGGTGAGCAGACAAAACTTCTTTTAAAAACATTAAAAATCTTAGTGGTTCCAAACTTTTGGACTGTACTGTGTATATATATATATATATATATATATATATATATATATATATATATATATATATATATATATATAAAAAATATACATTTTTACATAAGCAGTTTCATATTTCTCCATTGTTTTTAATTTGATTATGTTTTTCGCACTGCTTCATGAGATTGTAGTTCTTTCTATCACTAAAGTCGTTAAGTTAAATACTTTTTTGCTTCAAATCAAAGTTTGAAATGTTATCACTTCGTAGTTTGTTCATGGCTTAAAATGCTTAAAAAGACTTTTTTGAAATACCTATGGGAGAAATTATTGGAAAAAGTGGGCGGGCATAGTTGCACCAGTGTTGCCAAGTCTACGATTTTGCCTCTGAATTGGGCTACTTTTACACTGTTACTGCTATTTTACACCCACATAACATGATATTTAGCCCCTGGAATGCAAATTTTACCAGCGGAACCCTGCCAAAAACGCAGATTTTACCACCTGGAATGCAATTTTTACCGGGGGACCTCCCTGAAACACCATTGGGCTAGATTTTGGCTAGGTTTGAGTAGCAATTGGGCGGGTTTTGTTGTGAAAAACTGGCAACCCTGAGTTGCACTGTATTGGTTGAGCCAATGTTGCTGCATTGGGCTTAGCAGTAAAAGTACATTGAAACACTGAAAAAAAAAAAAAAACACGCTATACCTTTAAGGAGGACTAGAAAGGACCATAGTTGCCAAGTCCGCTTATAGTACGTGACTTTGGGCTTCTTTTTTTGGCAAGTCACGGGTTGCGGGTTGCGGTTTTTTGAGCTTATTTTAAAAAATGTGGTTGCTTGTTAGGAAAATATGATAAGCAACTTTGTTTCTTTACATTTATGGTCGCCGTTTTCTCCTATACATGGATTGACACTGTCTACTCACAGCTAATAGCCAATCAGTGCAATAATACAAGCCCCATATCCCTCCTCCTTCTCCCCCTCATTGGAGAAAAATATCGTTTAACATGCAGGCATGTGACGTTGTATTGATAGTAATGATAGTAGACATAAATAGATGCATGTAATGTTACATTTTCACAAACAATGTCAGCACCAACAGAGATGTAAAGAGATGGAGAGGAAACATGGATGGTGCAGGGTTGCTTTTCAAACTCCGAGTGGTTTCAGTTTAATATGTTGCAGGCTCATTTATTGATAATAAATAATTGATAATAAATAATATTGATGATAATAATTAATATAATAATATTGGGCTTGTTTTGGGCTTGTTTTTGAAGCTGCAGTTGGTTATTTGTCTCGCGAGAGTTGGCAACTGTGGAAAGGACAAACCTAACAATCTTCAGCAACATCCAACAACAACAACCCTGAAAAACAAAGATGAAGACATGGATGAAAGAACAGACCAAAATGAAAGGTCAGAGAGGACGCAAAATGAGTCATGGGCAAATATTTAGATTCCGTCGTCTGCATCACATCTGCCTCCATCATGATGACGTCACTAATTGACGGCTCATGTGTTTGGTTGGAAGAAAAACAGAGAAGATATTTTCTCTCACTGTTTACCTCCGAGGATAAAGCATGTTTTCTGCTGCCCTCTATATTATTACACTGATTCACTTGTTTACATCTGCGGTTCGTATTGAGTCATTACACTACGTCCAGAAACGCTCTGTTTTGACCACAAAGCTTGAATTTCTATTGTGTAAAATGTCCTAAATTGGCACACAATGCTTCTGTGTGAGAGTAAAGTGGCATTAGCAGTTCATTCTCTCCTGCCTGCTAATCTGGAATGAGTTAGCCATGTTCTTTTGAGTAGATTCTGCTCATAATTGAAAAGAAAGGCTGGATTAGATCAGAATTTACTCCAAAGCTTGAAATTAGAAAGATAACAATGCTATTTAAACTTCTGTGTGTATTTTTTCCTCTATGTACTTGTTGAAAGGTTCTGAGTGATTGTTAGCAAGATGCTAAGTGTGTTATGCTGTTGTGGGTGGTTGCTATTGTGTTGCTAAGTGGCTTAAGGATTTTTTCTCAACAAGCTACATGATTTGAAGTATTAATCATGTTTGTAGTATACACAGTGTGGGATGAAAGATATTAGAGAGACTAAAAACTAGTCACTCTTGTGTCTCCATTATTGGTTGCAGCACAGCTGTAAATCTTAGCGCCTTTGATAGATCCAAACAAACATGCGAAGAAAACATTAAAGAGAGATGCTGTATTTTTGCATGCGTCATATTTACAGAGAAATGTTAGACAGCAGAAAGTTTTTTTTCTTTTAATTTGCTGTCTTGGTTAATTAAATTCAGGAAATTACCAGTGATATGTTGCCAGGAATGGTGACAATTACTTGGTTTCCCGCAATTTATGTGGAGATATTTTCCTAAAGGCATCTTTACAAGAAATTCACATGCTAATCATTTGAGGGTGTTTCTTTAACTGCAGGAACTTTTGGTCATGTGGACTTAAAAAAAATAATCACATTTTGTGTATTAACAAAAGATATGCGTCATAGGAAAATTTTGTAATTTTTTCCTGAAATTCATGAAGATTTCCACATCTCAAATGTGTTTATAGCATTTTGCATAATTTTTGCATAATTTGACAATATTGTGAATGGAAATTATGCTCAATAAAAAGAGTTTATTTTGTTTGTCAGGGTGGAAACGACAAATAATGTCGAAATGGGAGATAATATAGTTATATATACATAATATAGTAAAATATATATTTTGAGACGATATAAACAATAAAGCAGTTAGTATATATATATATATATCACTTTACGCGAGTACTGTATGTGTGCAAATAAAGTTATATATAATGTGTATATAAGGATAATGTGTTATATAACAAAAAGAAGAATGTTGAAATGTGTTCATTTTAATAAAAATCTACTTCTGGGAAAATGTCAGAAGTTGAAGAAACCCTGAGTCTGGCTCCATGTTTGTCTTGTGTATAAACTTGGCCGCAGACGAAAGCACATTGCCTGTTCTGCATAGAGGTGTGTGATTTTATGATAAGAGCAGACTTAGAGTCTCTCAATGGCAAAACAAAACTGGGGTCAGAGGAACAAGAGAAAGATGGAAACATTAATCATGACTGTTTTGTAATTTGTAGGAAAGAAATTCTTTTAAGTACAAGCAAAGAATTTGCCAGGGCCCCGCTCTTTGCTCATGGGAACTGTTGCATCGATTAAAAAGAGTCCTCTTTGAACTATTCAACAATTTTCCTGTTTTTCACAGAAAGTTCCCCCTTGGGAAACCAGTGCAGATGAGTAAGAATGGGAATCGAGCTCATTTTGAATAAATACTGTCTGGTTAGTACAGCACAGCGTCTGGGTGTAGCAGGATGCTGAAATGTTAGCATCAAAACTAATGGATCTTGACATAAGTATTTAAACAATTAAAATGAAAGCTTCGTATTCTCAAAAGACAAAACTGAAGCAGTGATGGAAGAAATAACGATTTTAGGAGGAACACCTAGTAGTGTGCTTTTTTTCTCGCACACAATTTTTTCTTGTCAATTTTTGGATCTTGACAGCCCCTGTTTTTAAACAATTTCCTTTCTTATGTAAAACACCATCTTTTATGTTAAACTGAAGAAAGAATGTCAGGTTTAAAATGACATGATAGTAGCAGTATTTTAGTTTTTGGTTGAACATGGTAGTTATGGTCATAAGAGGAGAAATACAAGAAAATAAATAAATAAATAAAATATAAATTAATTAAAATCATTAATCAATAGGCCACAAATGGAAGCTGTAACCACCTACATTTGAATTGGAAAAAAAGAATAGAAAATAAAAAGGAAATACTTTATAAGATTATAAAAATATATGTATGTATTAAAGTATGTATTAAATTTAAATAAGTGATTCTTTTACACAATTTTTAGCTAAAGTGTAGATAATCGTATTAAATATTATCTTTAAATATAATACTAATAAAGTCCATCTTTATTGACAGCAATGCTTGTTCATATAAAACCGTACAACAAGCAAATGTCCTCGGAACATGGTTGACAAATCCTTGGCTTTTCTTTCCTTGTTTACATTTTCTTCAGGCATTTGACCAGTCATCTTGTGAGTCTAAGTCACTCCATTATGAAAGTAAACAACAGCAAAAAACACCTTAACCCTTGTGCGTCAATTAAAAAAGATACACATAGGTCCATATAGAGGACAAAAAATGTCTATGTCCAAAAACTGTCATAAAAATTTGAAGCTTGGTAGCACATACATAAGTTTGGTCTCATTTTAAAGAAGACCTTGGCAGATTATTGTTGAAGTGAAAAAAAAAGCGAAACAAAAAAAGTTATAGAGGTTTCAGTTTATGAAAATTTATGAACATTATTTTAATATTTTATGAAACATGTTGAACTCTAAAACTGTTAGAAAATCAAAGCCATAAATCTAAATAAGTTGTGTTTCAAATTTGAAGTTAACATCTAAAAAAATTAGCTTTCAGTAAGATTTTATTTGGGCACAGTACCAAAATTTCCCCATTAGATGCCATCAACACTCCACTGGTGCATACAGTAGTTGGATTTGTGAGTTTTTCTCTCTGTAATATCACACGCACACACACACACAATTTTTTTATAACACACATACAAACCACACTCTGACATCCATACCAACACACCCACACAATTATAGCTGCATAATAAACCCACTTCGCTCTATAATATGAAGAAGCAGAAAACAGGAACAAAGCGAGTCTTTACTTTATATGCCAAACCTGAGAATAATATTGTGAAATACAGTATTAATGCAATTTAAAATAATGGTTTTCCATTTTAATATACTTTAAAATATAATTTATCCCTGTGATTAAAGCTGAATTTTCATCGTCCATTACTCCAGTCTCACATGATCCTTCAGAAATCATTCGAATATGCTGATTTATTATAATCTACTTCAAGTGCAACTAAAATGAGTCAATGCACATTGGCATGCAATAATTGCATCAGCTGCACCGTCCCACAGCGCAGGTATATAATGAGCAGCAGGTGCATTGGATACTTCAGGTTTTCGCTGGGGAGTTGAAGAGTTGAGGAGCCGAGCCAAAGTTGGTGACCCGGCACTTCAGCACCGGTACAGCAGCTATGACGATGAGACGTGACATCTCTGTTCCCTCCTTCAGGGAACAAGGGTTACATATGTAACCGAGACATTCCCTTTCAGTCATTAATTCTCAACGTCATGTTGGAGAAGGCCAACAAATTGGGATCCCTACCAACCACAGGTGCTGCCACCTTCTAGTGTCCTGCGTAAGCCAGCTGAACTCTCCGTACACTTGGGAGGTGGGGCAGGACTTACACAGAGAGATAAACACTGCCCACTCAGTGAATCGGATAATACTGGGAAAGTGTACCCATTCCATAGGAAAAGGAATACTGCGGAAGCCACATCCTACGAAGGGAGGTCTGGAGGAGCGTACACATATGGACTAACCCTGTAGTGTGGTGCTTCATATGGAATCTCTGAGTGGATCTCACCCGGTTGGGAGGAGGCAACACATTGCAGAGACGACAGAGTGGACTCTGCGAAGGGAAAGACTTCTTTTTGGGAGCTTACCATGGAAAATACACATATGGGATCCCCTCAGGGTCGCACATATGGGCATCCAGCCTAGAACTGGTTCTCACGAATACATCAGATGTAGGCCTGCGACAGACAATCCGCCATGTCCGGCTGCTGAGGAATGATAGGAAGACTCAACAGGATCTGCCTTGTAGGGACTCTCTGGAGAATTAAACGCACGTGTTGGTGCAGCAAACTGACAATAAGCTGGGGCCTCTCTGTGTCTCTGACCGGTTGAGGTGAGAACACAGGAAGAGACTGGCTCAACACAAATTCTATCTAGCAAACATGTTAGGTGTCGCCCAGCCCGCAGCTCTACAAATATCTGTCAGCGAGGCGCCACGTGCGAGTGCCCAGGAGGATGCAACACTTCTGGTAGAGTGAGCTCGCAACCTGAGCGGGCAGGGCATGCCTTGTGCTTAGTAAGCTAAGGCAGTGGCATCCTCTATCCAGTGGGCCATCCTCTGCTTGGAGACAGCCTTTCCCTTCTGCTGACCTCCATAACAGACAAAGAGCTGGTCTGAGGTCCTAAAGCTTTGCGTCTGGTCTATGTACATTCGTAATGCATGGACTGGACAAAGCAAATCTAGGGCTGGATCTGCCTCCTCCATGGGAACCTTGGGCACGTAGCCAAGCCGGGGTCTCAGTACCACGTGGGCTTGACTTGGCCCGAACTCTAGGTACGATTCGTTGTCCGAAAATGCCTGCAGGTCCCCTACCCTCTTGATGGAGGCCAATGCAACCAGAAGCAAAGTCTTCATGGTTATAATCTTTAGATCAACTGATTGCTAGGGCTCAAATGGGACAATATTGAGTGCTCTGAGCACCAGAGTGAGAAAACCTTCGCTCCAACCAATGCTGCAGGAAGCAAAGCACAACACTGATTGAACACTTTCGGTGGTCTTCTCGGTAAGAAGAACATTACTCAATGAACAGGTTCCACTTCAGAGCATAAACTTGTAGATGGTGCCTGACTGAAGTGATGGTGTTAAGTACCCCTCAGGGTAAGTGACCTAGAACCTCTGCGTTTCATCTAGAGACAAGACATGGAGTTTCCAGAGGTCTGGATGCGGGTGCCATATGGTCCCCGTCTCTGAGAAAGTAGATCCTTCACACACACATTCTCCAAAATCTCGGGACTCGGCCATGAAGCCAGTGCTGAAGGGATCTCAAATAAAGCAAACCGAGCAGTGTTACTCCCGCTGCAGCTTCCATATACCCCAGGAGTCTCTGAAAGAATTTCAATGGGACTGTCGTCCTGCCTTTGAATGTGTTCAAGCAGTTCAGCAATGACCGGGCATGTTCCTCTGTGTGGCGTGCTGTCAGTTCAACAGAATCCAACTCTATACTGAGAAAAGAATTTGCTCTTTTCCCAGTCGTCCCGAAGACCCAACTGGCTGAGGTGACTGAGCATAACTGATTCTGGGACTGTCCTAGTATGAGCCAGTCATCACAATAACTGAGGATGCAAATGCCACGTTCTCTCATGGGAACAAGGGCCGCCTCCATGACTATCCTGAAGACACGGGGTAACAGGGACAGCCCGAAGGGCAGGACCTTTTACTGATATGCTCGACCCTCAAACACAAAGTGCAAGAATGGCCTGTGTCGAGATGAGAGATGAGGATGAGGATGAGAGAGGTCCGGTTCTGCACCGTCCACTGCTCTCCGTGCCCTCTTGGGACCCAGAGAGGAAGGAAACTGCTCCTTTTTAGACAATGTGGCTACTGCTGGCTGTGGGGCCAGCGGCAGAAAAAAAGAAAAGGACACTGAAGATTTTCCACCCGGCCCACCTCTAGGGGAAAGAGTGGTGCTGTCACCATCTTCCGAAGAGCAGTCCCATCCATGTCCAGGTTGCCTGTCTCAGGGCCTCTTGCCCTTGCACTTACCACCTGGTTTGGCGGGGGCCTGAATAGGTGGGGCACCCTGTCCACGCCCGACTCCTCTGCGTTGCTTCGTTCGTTCCTGCTGCGTGGGGGTGGATGTGGGGGGCACCCTCTGTGACGAGCAGGTGGAGGTGCTGCAGCTGGTGGTTTCTTGCTCAGAGCAGACCACCAAGGCAGGATGTGTTTAATAGCCTCCATCTGTTTCTGGGCAGCCGAGAACTGCTGGGCAAAGCTCTTGACTGTGTTGATGAAGAGGCCGGTCTGGGAGACAGGGGAATTTAGAAACTGGATCTTGTTGGCATCCCGCATCTCAGCCAGACACAGTTAGAGATGGCGTTCCTGGACCACAAGCGTGGACATCGCACGAGCCAGAGACCATGCCGTGACCTTCGTCACTCGGAACGCAAGGTCTATTGCGGTTCATGAAGAACTTCCGGATCATGACCACCCTCGTGCAGGTCTTTCAGCGCTTTGCCTTGGCGAACCTGCAGTAATGCCATAGCGTGCAGGCCCGGGAGGGGAGACACGGTTCCTCCCGTGACGTGGAGTTAGGTGCATAGTTGCATTGCAACTGCCCGTTCCACAGGGGAGATATGCGTGTGTCCCTTGACCACCCCACCATTGAGAGTGGTGAGAGTGGAGAAGACCCTATGTCTGTTTCTGGTAGAAAAAGGTGCCGTCCAAGACCTAGTGAGCACCTCATGCACCTCCGGAAAGAAAGGAACCAGCCTTGAGTGTTTGAGCCCAACGCTCTCAGTGGCCCAGGAAAACAGAGCCGTCGTCTCTGGGTCTGACTCGGTCGATGCTACCACACCAGAAGAGGGCAGCACAGACAAATAATCATCCCCAGAGAGACTGGGCTCACCTTCCAATGCAGAGATCGACATCTGATCATCTGGCAGAGTCCCAAAGGATACAACTGGTGCAGACCTCGAAGGTGGCCCAGACATTCCTCAGGCAGCTCTACTGGCTGCAGAGCGGAGGAGTGAGGGGGCCTAGGGGGTTGGTTACCCGAAGGACCGGCCCTCACTGTAACCCTCAGGTCACCCAAGTTACTGTCCGAAGTAGCACCTCTTGGAGGGTTAGATCGAGGCAGAAGCAAGGGGGCTCCAATACTTTTTAGTTACTGGAGTCTAGACTGGAACTCCGCGATGGTCATCTTCCCGCAGTGGGTACCTGACTCATCCATGAAAGCTGACATCGCGTGCTTCATGCCCATACACGTGATGCAGCGATTGTGACCATCACCTGATGCCAGGAAATGACCTCATCCAGAAACACACGGGTGGAATGTCATCTTTATAAAGATGCAAACTCACATCCGTGACGCTCTTTTAGAGAACTTGCTCTTTTCTTAGAGCTGAAGCATGCAGGGAGATGGACACTGCAACACCAACAGGGAAAAGTGCAATCCTGTAATGTACTCTCAATCTCTCTTCGAAGGCGCTCCTTTTACTAGCTGTGAAAACAGCTTTTTGGCGCTCTAAACAGTGCACCGTTTACCAGCTGTGAGAACAGCTTTGATGCTTCTTATCTGAAGATTAACTCAAACTAGTAAACATTCCAGTAGTTGTTTGCTCAGGAACGAAATAAATGCTCGGCTCCAAATTGAAAAGCTGAAGTATCCGATGCACCTGCTGCTAATTATATACCTGTGCTGCGGGATGGTGCAGCTGATGTAATTATCGCATGCCAATGTGCAGTGTAGATTGGCCTCTCTAGCGAGATCCCAGTTTGTCGTTCTTCTCCGACATGACGTTGAGAGTGACCGACTTAAAGGGAACAATAGTTTAACTGTGGTAAAATAATAAATATATTTTCATCAGATTAGATAGATACTGATTATTAATCACTCAACCCCCTGTATCTAATGCTGCATTCATGCTATATTGTAATTACCAGTCTCAAGATGACAAGACGTGATGTTGCATTCGGAGCTCTTTGTGTCCTCGTACTGGGACTTATGCATTTCTATGGCAACACTATCAACGCATAAATGAATCTCAGTTTGTAACCCCTAGGTGGAGAACTTGACAATATAGAAATGCTTTTGTACCTGTAGCAATAGAATTAATAAATAAAAATGGCAGGAGATGACACTCTTTGCTGCATGGCACTTTATGATTTTTAGTGGGTGGGTGAGAGGCACATTGTCTTTTGACCTTTTTCTTAGGAGTTTTTAACCTTTTGGATATTATTGAAATGATTTATGTTTATTGTACGTTTAGGTGTTTTATGGATTGTCTTAAGTATGGATTGCTGAATCTCCTGTCTGCACAACAAATTTACTCTCGGCTACTAATAAAGACACCTTGACCTTGACCTTGAATTTCTAGGGGTGCCAATAAATGTGGCCAGCGTGTTTTGGAGAAAAACAGTTTCCCTTCACATTCAGTTGTTTTACTTTAATTAAAGTTAAGTTTTTGTGAATTTTTGAATGAAAGATCAAAAGGATAAACAATGCAAATTTATTTTCACAGCCATATTTGATCATATTTACCAAGGGTGTCAATAATTCTGACCATGACTGTATTTTATATATTCAACTGAATCTTCTATAAGAGATGGAGTAAAACTGGTAGAGGAGTGACAGGCATGGTTGGTCTTCTGGGACATGGGCTGTATTAATATTTGATATTCGTTTTTCCACTGTGTCCTGTGAAACGTGGTGGACCATGATTGTGACTGGAGTCGTTGTGGCACAGGGACTCGGAGGACAAGCTGGCAGCCAATATTTACTTGCTGTATATTCTCGTAAAAGGTCAATGTACAGCATACCTGAACTCCCTCAAAGCATGACCTTTGAATCTAAAAAAAATTTGAGCTTTATAGTAAAATATAAAATTTTAGCCTTGAATAATACAGAAAGTGTAAAATCTTATAGCCCCTTATTTGTATCGCCTTATTCATAAAAATCATAAGAAGTGGTGGTATAAGTCTTTTTTAAAATGTAGTTAATGTATTTAAACTCGGGCTGCACAGTATTTTGGTATACCTTATCAGATATTGGCATTTATTTGAGATTTTTAATTTAATTGTAAACACTGTTAAATGTAATTTAACATTATAATGCTGTGATGCCTAAATTCACTTCAGTTTGATTTTAGGTTTTACTGTTTTATTTTAATTAATTTAGACAAAATTGTATAGAATTTTAAAATTTTATATCATTTATCGGGTATCATCCATAACATGAAATTAATTATTGATTTTCAGAAATGTAATATTGATATATCCCTAATGTAAACATTTAATAATTAATAAAAAATCTTAAGTTCACAAAAATGCATTCAATAAATGCTTCCAGTATGTGTTAAATTGTAAATTTTCAAGTCACTAACAATTATTTTGGTAATCGAGTAATCACTAGATTATTTTTGACAATTAATCGAGTAAGCAGATCTCTTTTTTTGTGGTAATAAGAATAACCTAGGTGAACAATAGCCTTTAAAATGACTAAATACAAATATAATAAGAATAGTGAGATAAAAAACATTTTTTTATATTACATGGCGGAAACAAGTTTCCATAGTAGACAGATAGGATTCTCAAAAAATGTGGTGGTGGGACATTGGACATCTTTTGTATTTTTATGTTATTTTAATACAACATAATTTTATCATATAGGCCTCTATGTAGTTACAAATCCTTAGCTAAAAGTCTTGTCTGAATGTCAAAAGGGGTAACTCACGGGCAATGTCCTGTCTCGCCCTTGAGATTCTGCCCTGCTTCCACACAAAACACACACACACACACACACACACACACACACACACACACACACACACACACACACACACACACACACACACACACACACACACACATATGAACCCCTGCTGCTATGCCCCCTGCTGAGAGAGTGAAGCCATAATGGACGATACTGGACAAGCCATCAACGAGAATGAGATGGGAACAGGACGTGCGGAAGTGTGAGAGACATACACACTCTATTTCTGCTCTTCACACACCTTTGATTCCCGTATTGATCTTTTACCTTCCTTCGTCCTCAAACACCCCATCCAATCTCTCTCTCCGTGTCTCTGATGACAAAGTCGGATTCGTGGAGCGCAGCATGTTGACTCCCATTGATCTGCAACAGGCAAATATGCTCTCAAATCCATGTGTGTTTGTGTATGCCAGGCTCTTGCTGTGTAATAACATTGTTATAGACAAATCCTTTCTAGCAGTTCATTATTTAATATATTTTATAATGTTACAGCAAGGTTAATACGTTTACATGACACTTACATAATAGGAGCAAATTTTGATTATCATCATTTTTGAAGCACTTCAATAAATTATTTTATTTACAAATATCATGAATTGATTAATATAAGTTTGATTTGTAATATAGCCCATTTAAATAACTTCTGACTATTACAACAAATCCATCTCATGATGTTTCTGGTGTCTGACCTACTAATTTAAATCATATTTCCAAAGTTTAATTCATATCTCCAAAAGTTTTACACATAATACAAATATTAGAGGAAAATTATAAATGTTGCCTTGGCAACTAAATAAAATAAGTTATTAGAATTAGTATTAGAATTAATAAAATAAAATTGAAATTAAAGGGGTCATATAATGCCACTTTTACAAGATGTAAAACAAGTCTCTGATATCCCCAGAGTGTGTATGTGAACGTTTAGCTCAAAATACCCCACAGATATTTTTTATAGCATGTTAAATTTGTCACTTTTTGAGGGTGAGCAAAAAACGCTCAGTTTTTGTGTGTGTCCCTTTAAATGCAAATGACCTACAAAGAAGGCGGAGTTTCAAGAGCTCTTGTTAGCAGCCAATTCGGTTGTTAAGTCTGACGTCACGCGGCAGCGCAAACGCTCATATCATACCACAAGAAAAACAACAAACGGTGCTAATATACAAACACAATGTGGTGTAATACTACAAAAAATTATAATCATAACCTTTCTCCATACCAAAATTCCAGATGGCCAGACAGCGATTCATCTTTTATAAATCGTTAAAATATTAATGTCTATGACGCTGTGAGCATGGAGACTGTTGTGTAGACTGTAAGTATTTAAAATATTTAACTTTTTAAAATGTTTGAAGTTTAATATGAATAAATAGCACTCAAAAATCGGCCGTCGATGGCATTTGCAAGTGAAACTAGTTGAGGCTTGGACCCAGAAACGGCGTTCCTTACGTTACGACTTAACAATTATTATCTCAGACTCACTGAAAATGTCAGAAACTGTTCAGCCTTTTATGTTCAAACCAGAGTTGGACAATGATGGAGAGACTCAAGAAGAAGTGAACACATGTAGAATGCAACAGGACGTTTCTGAATGGTTAGTTGATGAATTTATATGGCTGATGTGGAGTTAACTATCTTAAAATCACTGGTTAGCATATTCTGTCATGATAATCGTGTGGGAACTGTTGTAAGATCCTTCAGAGCCAAAGAATATATGCTGCATGAAGATAGAACAGGTATAGTTTAGTTTAATTACAGTTATAACTTGTCATGTTGTCATCTTGCTTTTATGACATGCTATTGCATTTGTGTTATGTACTGTATTGCAATAACATGGCCTCATCCCTTTTGTTGTGTGTTCCCGGGGGCAGGGTTTATGTAAATTTTAGGGTTAGTGATGTCACCAACCTGGGAAGAAGCTTGTTGTAGTCCCCTACCAGCTGTTTTTTGTAGTCCTTAAACAGAAAATATCCCTCTTTGCTTTGAACTTTGAACGTCCTAACTTTGCAGACATTGTTTGTGCTCTAACAGTAACATTACACACTAACTAAAGTTACAAAAGTGAAATTGCAATGAACCACCCCTTTTTTTAAAAAAAATAAAGCTAATTAGAAATAACAAAAAAGAGAAAGGCACATGACAAGACTGCTAAATTTAGAATGAAAACTGAAAATGTTAATTCAAAATATTATAAAACTATAATAATACATACTATAGTATGTTATATATTCTATAACTAATACTAAAAACACTGGTGACCAGTGCATATGCATTTTAAATAAGGAGGTGCTTAACATTCAGAGAATTCATACATTATATAAAATATATGATGAGCTCTTTTATTTGCTATTAATTTTCTTGGAGGTTTGCCCTTTTTTCAACCCTAAAATTTGAGACATGCTTGTACAGTTTAAATTCCTGCATTTGATCTTGTGTCACAATGTTACATCATTTTTTGTAATGCAAGAAATTTTAGGGATAATTAAAATGAGATTTTTTAGCACACCAGGGTGAATATGAAATTGTCCACCCGTGACTTCTAGCTTAACAGGAGTACAAATATGAGGAAACACAAAGGCCAAATTCCCTTAATTGTCACAATGAGTAAAACCAAAAAAATATAGTTATGATGTACAACAAAAGATTGTTGAGCTTAAATAAGACAGTGGCTGTAAGAAAGAATAGCTAAAGCATTAAAAAATCCCCATTTTCACTATCAGGGCAATAATTAAGAATTTCCAATCAACTAAAGATGTTACAAATCCACTTGGAAGGGGACATGCGATCACAGCTGGAGAACTGCAGAAAATAGTTGTCTTGGGGTCAGAAAGCCTAAAAAATAAAAATTCAAACAGCACCTACATCACCACGTTGTTTGGGAGGGTTTCAAGAAAAATCCTCCTCGCTCATTCAAAAACAAGCTCCAGCATATGCAGTTGTCAGATATGACTGGAACTTCAGATACATGAGATTCAGATACATGGCATCATGGATTCTGTCAAATACCAACAGATAAAAAATCAATACTTGACCGCTTCTGCTAGAAATCTTATAATGACCTGTGGTTGAATCTTCCATCAGGACAATGATCCAAAACAAACATCAAAACTAACACAAAAATGGGTCACTGAGCACAAAATGAAGCTTCTGCCATGGCCGTCCCAGTTCCCTGACCTTAACCCTATAGGAAACTGAAGTCGAGAAGCACCAGCATAGAGCAGGGAATTTGAAGGATCTGCAGAGTTTCTGTATGAAAGAATGGTTTCTGATCTCGTGTTGGAGAAAAACATTTATTTCATAAAGAGATTTTTCGCTCATTTTCTTTTACTGTAATGAAAGGTTAGGTTTTGTGATTTTTAAAATAAAAAATTAAAAAGGCAGATTTATTTTCACAGGCTTCTTTGTTCATATTTACCAAGGGGGCCAATAATTGTGAAATTCTGTAATTCTGTTTGATATATAAATTTTATAAAAGCTGACATTTCCTAGCAGGCTTAATTCTTTTGGAAACCAATAGAGAGGTGAATTACTGTAGTGACTGATTGAATCTGTTGTTATGAACATTACAATCGAAACAATTCTCAAAGTACATCACAGAATTTCCAACACAACGTGAATACTGCATTAGTTTATTGAGAATAGAATTATGGATTAGAACGGAACTCCCTGTTACTGTCATGTAATACTGTGCCATGTAATACCATCATGGCGCAACTTTGTTTCTATGACACTGGAAATACAATAACAATAAATAATTTTCAATAATTTGATTTGAAGGGTACATAAGATGTTAGGCCAGAATCAAGCATCGGGCCACAATGGTTCTTAGTCACCTACTTTCGGAGGCCTGCATTGGATTATGATAGCGCCAGCCAGCCCTTTCATCAGCAGGCTCTTACAGCAAACTGAAAAATCAATTGAGCTGGAAAGAAAAGAGAGGCCAGAGAAATGTAGTTGAACTAATAACTATTGACAGACTGATGGCAGTTGAGAAAAAGAGAGAAAATGAAAAGGTGTCTTGAGTAGCAACAGTCTTTCTTGGGGATTTGGAGTGAAGTGGCCATGAAAACACTGAAAAATACCAAGGACAATGAAACAAAATGTCTAACTATAGCTGACCCAGACTCAACTCATTGAATAGCCAGAGTGAGCAGCTGCTGCCATTTTCTCAAACTGATTAAATGGCTAATGCTAGCACTCAAAACAGTGCTATTGTTGTTGACGCAGATAATTGAGGAAAAGAGACCCTTGAGGAGTTTGGGTTCAGAACAGGAACTTCAGTTAACTGTGAAAACAACCCAACCCTGTTGAAAAGGTATGTTTTGAAGCATGGAAGCTGTTTAAGCTGGTTTATGCTGGTCCTTAGCTGGATTGGGCTGGTTTATGCTGGTCATGAGCTGGTTTAAGCTGGTCAAGTGCTGGTTCTAAGATGGTCCTGAGCTGGAGCTAGTTGCTTAGGACCAGCACTTGACCAGCTTAGAGCCCTGCACGGGCCACAAATATTGGCCCTAGCCCGGCCCTGGCCCCAGACGCTCAGGCCCTAGCCGGCCCGTGTCCGTCAGCTTGTCAGAGTTTTCGACCTGAGCCCGACTGGAGCCCGTTTTTTTTTTTTTTTAAATCCTCTCCATAACGCAGCCTTTGTTGCAGCCATTAAAATGTTCAGTTTTGTTTTTAATTGCAAAGTAGTTGTAATCCTTTTCATTTCTTTATTAAGTTAATTTAGAAAAATGTTTGGAGCACTTCTTTGTTTATTAAATTTAAGTTTGTTTCTTAAAGTGATGACCGAAGCGGCCGACAGTGAGTTGAGCATGTTTGATCGATTTAGACTCTCAAATCAACACTTGTTCAATAAAAGCCATAGATATAAAACACTAATATAAACATATCGCAATGTTAGTTTAAACATTTATTAGCACTACCACAGTAAAAAGCTACTTTTTTACAAGCTGAGGCGGGCTGCTCTGCTGCTCATAACAGCGTGCGGAAAAACAAAAAACAAAACTGGCTTAAAAACAAAATTACAGGTTGTCTTACCTTACTGTGCATCAAAATCAAAGCTTCACTACTGAACATGGTCATTTTATTTTCAAATGAAAAGCGAGACAACATGCTACAGCCAGAAGAACACTCTAGAGAAAGAGAATCGTGAGAGAAAAAGCACGGCATCCACATTGGAAAGTTTTAATAAGGAATGCTCATAATTGACTAGTTAACTGTTAACCAAGAAGTTGGACCAATTAATACTATCGGTTAGACGGTTTAAAAAGAAAACAAACTATAAACATATAGCTATAGACGACAAATCCTATAAACGGTAGCCTAGAACAGAACCATAATAAAAAATAAAAGAACATGTCGCCTACCTCTCCAATTCGGCACAAATCCAAATGTTTCCATATTCGTGATTTGAATGCTAAACTATTATTTATTATGTAAATTATAGGCTTTGTACTTCGCTCGCGCTCTGAGCCTCTGAGCTATGACGTGAAAATCGGCACGAAGCCCGGCCCGTGGGCCGTAAATAAGTCGGGGCCCGTCGGGCTCGGGCAGAAATGCAGGGCTCTAGACCAGCTTAAACCAGCTCATGACCAGCTAAGGACCAGCATAAACCAGCTCAAACCAGCTTCCATGCTTCAAAACATACCTAACAAGCATATGCTGTTTTTTTCAACAGGGAAGTTCATTACTTTGTAAGAAAAATCGCTGTTGATAGCACACTTTAGTCCAGAACTAAACTTAATCGGTGTCTGGGAAACTGGCTTTGCGGTGTACATATTTATTGGGTAACAAAACTTTAAATAGATGTGCAACATTGTTAACACGTCGTGAAGAGATGCCAGGCCTGGGAAAGCGAAAGGCTCAATAGAAACATCATTTTCCACCAATGTAAATGAACCGCAGGGTGACAATAAATGGTTGAAATCTTTCATTTTTTCTCTGTTTTTTAGGGGGTGTGTTGCGAGGGGACGTGACAGACAGCCTTGCGTGAGAGTCAAGCGGACAATGAACAGGAGCCTGCGGGTTCCTGGAGAGGAGATGACTTGACTCATCCGCACTTCCAAACATGAGCAGACACCTCAGTCTGGGGCCAGAGCCAGACGAAAGAAAGAAAGGCAACATCCTTTTTAAAAAAAAATAAAATACCGTGGTGATACCATGGTATCAGATAGCAATACTATGGTAGTTTGATAAATGCCTTAATATTGAATGATTACCATATTCGTAAAATATTAACCTTAGGTACTTCAAAGAATACCATGGTATTACCACGGTAAACATTTTTACAAGCTGACATTCACTTCATTGAGTTTTTAGCAATCTTTAGCTTCCTAAACTACACATTTAGTCTGCGTGTTGCTGCTTGTGTATATTACAACAGCTATGATGTTCACTTACATGATACTTACAAACTTTGGTATCAAATCAAATCCAAGGACAACACAACTGTATATTCAGGAATAAAATCCACTAAATATGAACCAAAACTGCTCATTTAGACATTAGCAGGCATTAGCTTGGTAGCTAGCTACATTTTACTAGCTGCTAGCTGCCAGGATATAGCAATGTCCCATGGTATCTGACCATAGTATATATAAAAAAATCAAGGGTATAATCATGGTAGGCCTACCATGTTCAAAAACCATGGTAAAATCCTGGTACTTTTCTGTGGTTCGTGGTAAACATGATCAAAGAGTTTATCCTAAAATATTTCAATAAAAACAATATTTTACCATCTCATAGCTGTGCGCATCTGAAAACTGTTTGTAGCATCTGAAAATAGTTGTATGTTTTATGACAAGGGCATATTTGTCTGACATTTATTAGGGCAATAAAATGATTTCTGGAAAATGTCTAAATGTAATTTGTCTTGAAATAATTAAAAACTCCTCACCCCTGCTGAAATCTGGCCTAGGTGGTAGCTGATTTAAAATGGTTATAAGCTAGCCATTTATGATCATTGGCTGGTCTGATTAGCTGCGGTTTAGAAAGACATGAGGGTGAGCAAATTATAGAAGTTTTTGGTTGAACTTTTCCTTTAAAAGCAGTGAGCACATTACTAATAAATGCTAAATGGCCTGAATGATCGTCTTATTTAATATTAAAAGTGATCACACTGCACTTTGAAATGACATTTATGTGCTTTCAACCACAGAAAAAAGAGACCAGTCAAATTAATGAACTACCCAATATATATGTGTACTAAACGTTAAGGCCTGGATTCACAGACAGGGCTTAGATAAAGCCAGGACTAGGCCTTAGTTAAATTAGGACATTTTAGTAGCTTTGTCCCAAACCCATAAACTTCGTTCTTCGTCGGATCACAAATTAAGATACTTTTGATGAAATCTGAGAGGTATCTGATGCCTCCATAGACAGCAATTTAAAGACCACTTTCAAGGTCCAGAAAGGCACTAAAGACATTGTTCAAATAGTCCACGTGTTCAACCTTATTTTTTTTAAGCGACGAGAATACTTTTGTGCATGAAAACAAAACAAAAATAACAACTTTATTCAACAATATCTTCTCTTCTGTGTCATTCTCCTACGCTGTTTACTTTAAGGGCTCATTATTGGCCGACGCTGTTCATGTGAGCAGCATGACGCATGCGTGTAATGCTGACGCTGGAGCCGGCCAATAATGACTCTGCGTTCTGACGTAGAACCTGGAAGTTCTGAACATAAACAGTGTAGTGTAATTTTCATTTTTGGGTAAACTAACCCTTTAAGCTTTGTCTGTGAAACTGGAAGATAAGAGTTTCAGTGTTGTTAGCTTAGCTGCATGCTAACACCACCAAACTCTAGTAGAGTCATTTCTGAGTCAAGTCCGCTGTGCGCTTCCCATTTAGGGAGTTCTAAATCAGTCATTTAAAGGCTCACTTGCACTTACTGCTCCCTTAGAGGGAAGCTAGCTAGTTAGTTAGCCACCCACACAATTTAATCAAGCATAATCACCAATTGTACAGTTTAACTGACCACACTCATGTGGCATTATATGCTTCACTTTTTTATTTATTGACTTAAAATAAGTTTTATATTTGTTATGTTGTAGAACTGTTCTTTTAATAGTATTACATTTATAACACCCTGACCAGGCCTATCCACCTATTTTTTAAGGTAAGAACAAGCGTTGACATTTGAATGTACAAGGCAAAACACTCCGTTATTCTGCTTGATATTGCATACTGGTACTGGTTACCATATTATTTTAATGTATTATCATAAATCAAGCATTCTGTGTTAGTTCAGGCAGGCCTCGTAGTCAAGCTCCACTATCAGCTGATTCGCAAATTCCAACCCCACCCATATCAGCTGATCCGATTTCTATGGACTCCATTGGCAACTCTAAAATAAGGCACATTACTTAAACGCAGCTTCTATCTCTCTGCTTGCTTGGCTGCTTCCACTGCACGCTGCTTGCAACCTACCTCCTCCCCAGCTCCTCCTTAAAGGGATACTCCACCGTTTTTTCATATTAAACTATGTTATTCCCTTAACTAAGACGAGTTGATACATACCTCTCTCGTCTCAGTGCGTGCACTAAATCGCTCTGTCTTGCGGCGAAACTTTGTTAGCACTTAGCTTAGCCCAGTTCATTCAATAGGGGCCAAGCAGAGAAGCTACCAAACACCTCCACGTTTTCCCTATTTAAATACAGTTACTCGAGTAGTGTAACTCGACCTAGGACGGTGACACAAAACAAAACGTTGCGCTTTTCTAAGCGTGTAAAATGGATAACTATATTGTATGGCGGAATACCATAGCCGGTGAGAGGACTTTTCACGAGTGAAGATATTACTGCGCCAAGTCAAAGTGCTCCCGAGCACTTGCTATGGTATTCCGCCATACAATATAGTTATCCATTTTACACGCTTAGAAAAGCGCAACGTTTTGTTTTGTGTCACCGTCCTAGGTCGAGTTACACTACTCGAGTAACTGTATTTAAATAGGGAAAACGTGGAGGTGTTTGGTAGCTTCTCTGCTTGGCCCCTATTGAATGAACTGGGCTAAGCTAAGTGCTAACAAAGTTTCGCCGCAAGACAGAGCAATTTAGTGCACGCACTGAGACGAGAGAGGTATGTATCAACTCGTCTTAGTTAAGGGAATAACATAGTTTAATATGAAAAAACGGTGGAGTATCCCTTTAAACTTGTGTCTAACTTAATCAGTGTCATTCTGTTGTCATTGATGCATGCTCTGTTCTCAATAGGGGGATTTTGTGCTGCTCTCCCAGTTTAAAAAATGGGAGGTTGTCCTCAGAAGCTGCTGCTGTTCCCAGTCTTGGCGTTCATGGAGCATGTGAAAAGGACGGGGAATTTAGAACAGAGCCATACCACCAAATTGTAACTTTAGCAAAATATGCCAATAATAAATTGACTATAGTTTGTCTCTTGTAATTTTTGACTTAAAAGGTTAGTTCACCCAAAAATGAAAATTCTGTCATTTATTACTCACCCTCATGCCGTTCCACACCCCTAAAACCTTCGTTCATCTTCGAAACACAAATTAAGATATTTTAGTTGAAATCTGATGGCTCTGTGAGGCCTTCATAGGGAGCAATGACACTTCCTCTCTCAAGATCCATAAAGGTACTAAAAACTAGGGCTGTGTATCACCAACAATGTCACGATACGATACGCATCACGATACTAAAGCCACGATACGATACGTATCACGATATGGTTCAATTTAGAATTTAAATTTATTTTGAGCAGAGTTTAGTAACAGTAATATGTGTTTATTGAATAACCAGTGTTATAACAGTCGTGATAACTGAAAAACTATTTTGTTTTTGTCATTAAAAAAACCAATGATTTAAATTAAATATAAAAAAATTGTCACAAAAAAGCTTCTTTTAAAGTCACTCCCTCAGTAACTGAATTGACAATTATAGTGACACTGAAGCATATCAACAAAGCTCAATGACTAATTTCACTTGCAACAGTAAGTTGACTGTAAGAAAACTAAGTTGGTTAATTATATCGGCTATAATATTATAATAATGTCTATACTGCCTGTTTTTTTTCCATCTGTAAAAATGATTTTTTTGGATATCAACTCAAAATATGTTCTAGAACAACATACGTTTTTATTAACGTGGTCTACAAAATATGGGCTACATGAGTTTACAATACACACTTAACAATAAGGTTCATTTATTAAACATCAGATAATGTATTAACATGAACTAACCATGAGCAATACATACTGTATTAGTTCATCTTTGTTAATGTTAGTTATTAAAAAATACAGTTGTTGATTGTTTGTTCATGCTGGTTTACAGTGCATTAACTAATGTTAACAAGATTTAAATGATGTGATGTGACCGCAAAGGGCACTTTCACTTTCACGATCAAAGTGCATGCCACTGATAAGCATTGTAAATGCAGTATTACAGTATAGCTACACATACCAATTAAATGCGCATGTCTCCTCTCGTGCGTCCTCCCCACTGGACGAGGCCAATATCACTTTCGTTTCGCTTTCAGATATCTCTATTATATATGTCATCACTGCTTTTACCTTTCTAGATGTAATTACCGAAATCAAAACAGTCCATAAACTATATCCTCACGAAAACTTAAGTCAAGCCAGCTCGCGCGTCAACCTGAGAGATCGGCCTCCAAATTTCTCGGTTTCTAAATGGACGGTTTGGCTTGATTGACAAACGCTAACGTTCGGGCATGATTTATATACCATCGACCTGTCCTAAAACGTTAGCACGCTTTGATCGATGATTTGGAGATTGCGTGTTTCTCCGTTCGAGAGCGCATTTCCTGTTCACATTCGCGACAAAACTGCTGATTATTTACGAATGAAAGCTCACAGAAACGTGAATGTGTGCTTGCATTGCTTGCTAGCGTCAATTGACATCACGTGATTGGCTAGATTTAAAAGCAAGACAGACTCGATACGGCAGCTGCTGTATCGATACGCGCATCGTCAGGAGTTCATGACGATGTATCGTTGTATCGATATTCTGAGCACAGCCCTACTAAAAACATATTTAAATCAGTTCATGTGAGTACAGTGGTTCAATATTAATATTATAAAGCGATGAGAATATTTTTGGTGCGCCAAAAAACACAAAATAATGACTTATATAGTGATGGCCGATTTCAAACACTGCTTCAGGAAGCTTCGGAGCGTTATGATTCTTCTGTGTTGAATCATGATTCGGATCACGTGTCAAACTGGCAAACTGACTTTGGCGCTCCGAACCGCTGATTCGACACGCTGATTCATTTATGCTCAGAAGCTTCCTGAAGCAGTGTTTTGAAATTGGCCATCACTATATAAGTCATTATTTTGTTTTGTTTTTGCCGCACAAAAAATATTCTCGTCGCTTTATAATATTAATATTGAACCACTGTACTCACATGAACTGATTTAAATATGTTTTTAGTACTCACATGAACTGATTTAAATATGTTTTTAGGAGCCATAGGATTTCAACTAAAATATCTTAATTTGTGTTCCGAACATTAACGAAGGTCTTACGGGTGTGGAACGGCATGAGGGTAAGTAATAAATTACAGAATTTTCATTTTTGGGTAAACTAACCCTTTAAGTGGTCCTGACTGAATTATAAACAGTCTTCTATTCCTTCTCCTTACTCATTTCCAACTCTCATTTCCCTCCCTCTCTAGCCCCAGGTCACTTCCTCTTCCGGTTCAGGTCTTTCTGTAGCTGTCTGGCTCCATCTCCAGGGTTCTCTGTGCCCCTGTCTCTTCATCTCTGTTTTGTCTGCTTCTGTTGCTAAGGCTAAAGGGAGACAGCAGAGAGTTAGAATTCCTCTTGAGCGGCTGATCACGTCACAAGCGTGCATAAATCACACATAAATCTGTATTTAGAAGCTCTACGGCAATCCATGCACTACTCATGACAACAAAAATATAAAATGTAATGGTTCTGAGTTTGCTACAGTTTTCTAGGTAGATTTAACATTGCATTGTACGAGGAACAGTCTGAAATTTTGTTTTCTTGGTGAATAATCTGTTTTAGCTTAACTAGAATGATCCCAGCTGCTTCCTATGGCACTTGCTGAATTCTTCAGGTGGTAGTTGATTTAGTCTCCTGTGGCGATCTAGCCCACCCCTACATGTTTGTTTGCTTTCAGCCAGCCTGTTCTTCACACCATGCTAGGTGTGAAAAGGAGCCATTTCGTCCTGTCCATGGCACGATCAATACAGACTTGAGGATAAAAGCACTGAGTGGGAATGTTTGAAAACTGGTGAGCCACATTTGCGTGTGATGGCAGCATTTACACCAAGCCGGATCTCCCCAGTGAAGTTTGAACTTGAATAGGAATTTATTTTAAAGGTAAACTAAAATGAGTAAATAATTGTATTCAATGGGTAAATGTACACTTTGTGGCACAATTTTTACCACAAAAATGGAGGGGAAAAATAACCAGTCCCTTACTGCACACCCCCATTTTGATAAGTGAGGCATAAATGACATACCCAAAATAAAAAGGTTGCAGCCTAAGTCATTCTGAATAGACACATAACCAACACATATTATTAAATAGCATAGTAATAATATAACATATATCCGTCTTTCGGATGAGACGTTAAACTGAGGTCCTGACTCTCGGTCATTAAAAAAATCCCAGGATGTCCTTCAAAAAAGAGTAGCGGTTTACCCTGGCATCATGGCTCAATTTGCCCAATGGCCTCTGTCCTTCATGGCCTCCTAATCATCCCCATATACTGATTGGCTTAATCTGTCTCCTCTCCACCAATAAGATGGTGTGTGGTGAGAGTTCTGGTGCAAAATGGCTGCCGTCACATCATCCATGTGGATGCTGCACATTAGTGGTGGTTGAGGAGATGCCCCCACTTCCATGTAAAGTGCTTTGAGTACCCAGAAAAGCGCTATATAAATGTAACAAATTATTATATTTAGAAAGTTTACAGTTCAATACTCAGAATTACTCAGACCTTTATTAATATGGAGATATATAAGATCAAACATAAAAAACAAAAATATTAAGAATATAATTTTTGAATGTATAAAATATATTACGTGCATGTGGTGTAACAACTTATAATCAAGTCTGCTTATGCTTCATTTAAAATCTGAGGATAACATCTCTAAAACTATTAATTTTATTAAGTATTTCCTAAGACATGTCATGTGAGTTTTTAGAGAAGGCTGATAAGATGCTAATAAAATATTTGATTGCCCTGTAAACACCTACTTGCAGTCTATTGTCTAATGTCTGACGAGGAGAACCGCTCAATTTACCTTCTATTGTTCTCACTCGATGAACCTTTCACACCTCTGCCGGTATGAGACTTAATCTTCATTATTCTTTTATCATTATTCTTTTGTTTGAATTCAGCTGTTATTAGCCTTTATTCTGACATTACATGGCTTGTCAGTCTACACCACCTTGATCCCACTATACATTAATTCACCTATTTTTCACATTTTTAGAGTTTTTTTTTTTTACTGAGCGACATACACAAAAGTAAAGATTCATAAATCCAAAACTATAGCAAGGAGTACAGAAGAGGATTAGGGCAAAGCAATAATAAAAAAATAAAACCATCTCGAGATTAAAGTTGTTAAATTTCGAGAAAAAAGTCGAGATAAAATGTTGAGAATAAACTCGTTAAATTACGAGAAAAAAACTCGTTGAATTTCGAGAAAAAAGTCGAGATAAAATGTTGAGAATAAACTCGTTAAATTACGAGAAAAAACTTGTTAAATTTTGAGAAAAAAGTTGCGATAAAATGTTGAGAATAAAGTCATTAAATTATGAGAAAAAAGTTGTTAAATTACGAGAACAAATTCGTTAAATTATGAGAAAAATGTCGTTAAATTTCGAGAAAAAGTCGAGATAAAATGTTGAGAATAAAGTCATTAAATTAACAAATTTATTCTTGTAATTTAACGAATTTGTTCTCGTAATTTAACGTCTTTTTTCTCGTAATTTAATGAGTTTGTTCTCGTAATTTAATGACTTTATTCTCGTAATTTAATGACTTTATTCTCAACATTTTATCTAGACTTTTTTCTCGAAATTTAACAAGTATTTTTCTCGTAATTTAACAAGTTTATTCTCAACATTTTATCTAGACTTTTTTCTTGAAATTTAACAAGTTTTTTCTCGAAATTGCTTGGCCCTAATCCTCTTCCGTAAAGGAGAGTCAAAAGGTATGTATTGTTTGAAAGAACACCTTTTAAATTATTTTTAGAAAATATAAATTACATTACATTTGGACATTTTCCTGCTGAGAAACTGCTGATAAAACAGAAAAAATATAATTTTTATTATGATTTTTCATATCTTTCTTATCTGACATGAAATTACTCAGAAAGGAAATAAGATCAGAGAAAAATCTGGAATTTTGTGGTGATGGCATAAAGTATTCAAAAGTTACAGCATTTGGAACCAACTTTGCCTTTTTGTTACACCCCCTAATGGGCATTTTTAAAATTGTTCCTCCATGAGGAATATCTTGTGATCAGTGCAATGGATTATGTTGATTTTGGGCTCATTTTAATCAAGAGTATCTGCTGTTTCATGAAGTGAAAATGCCACGTGAAATGAAAATATTTTGCAAATGTAAGAATAAATGAATATTTCTCCAAATATGTGCACTTTTGGACTAAGAGCCCTAATCTTTTCTTCCCTACTGTGATGTATAGAGTGCCCCAGGGATGACGCGTTTTTGTAGGCCAACCCGGAAGTTAGCGGCGCACGGGTTCCCTCGGTTGAAAGCCTATGCATTTTTCCCATAGACTTTTGGAAAATCGCAGAAAATAAGCTCTGTGTTTAACAAAGGGTTATGACACTTACACCTTTTGTCTATCAAGATAGTCTTTACAAGTTAACACAACATTTATACATTTTGAAGCCTAAATAAAGTTGTCAGATATAAAAGCTAACAGTAGGCTATAAACGGACTACAGCACACCATGGTCGCGGATCAACGTCACCACCGCCAAGCTTCCTCAAACTGTATTTAAAAAAACAACTTTATTTAAAAACATGCTCGCTGATTATAATCTGTGCTGTTATGAATACTTATCCACTTTTTCATGAGAAATGTTGTCCAAATGTCCCGTTTTTAATGATGATGTCTAAAGTCCCCGCCAAAGGAAGTAGTCCCTTTTAGGAATTTGTTAGCAACCACCGATTTTAAGACACAGTAAAAGTTTAAAAAATCACAAGTGGGTTATAACTGGTGTGTTTTATGTCATAGATCAAAACGTGAACGTATTTAGAGGCTTTGTTAACAACAGACCTTATTTCAGGCGATTTAGCAAAAACCCATTAAAAAACCCATAGACTTTACGGCGTTGGAACTGGAAGTCCGAAAATGCTAACTCGCTTCCGGGTTTTGCCTACAAAAATGCGTCATCCCTGAGGCACTCTATATCAGAGTGAAATGACTTCTCAAACTAGAAAAAATGTAGAACAGGAATTTTGTCAGTGGGGTGATTGTATTGTTGAATTGGTTTGCTATATAGTGGTGCAAGTATGACAAAACTTTATAGGCCAAAACATGGAAACGATTTAGCCTTTTAGCACTTCTGGTTCCATCGTGCCGAAGTCAATGTGTTTTTTGAATGGAATTCCGGTTAAATGGCTGAAATAAGGTCTGTGGTGCAGGGACGTGCACAGGAATTTTGAGGGGCAGTTGCTCTGACCTAAAAAAAAAAGGGCACTCCCCTGAACTAGTGGGACCATGGTGTAGTTCGTTTATAACCTACCTTTAGCTTTGTACTTCTGGCAACTGCATTTAGGTTTCAAAATTCATAAAGGTTGTGTTCACCTGTGAAAATTATCTTGATGGACAAAACGTGAAAGCATCATAAACTTTTGTTGATCACAGAGCTTGTTTTTTTGCAATAATCCAAAAGCCTATGGGAAATAGGAACATGCTGTGCTCTCAATTCAGGGGCTGAGTCCTCCAGAGGTCGCATTTGAAGACTGTATACGTCATCGAGTAGGTCTCATTTAAGAAAAAGTAACTGTTAGATTGCAAAGTAATAAAGAAATTAAAGTATTTTACACCTCACGAGGAACAGTCCATTTTATTACGGTTACTTTTCTTAAAGGATTAGTCCACTTTTAAATACACTTTTCCTGATAAATTTACTCACCTCCATGTCATCCAAGATGTTTATGTCTTTCTTTCGTCAGTCGAAAAGAAATGAAGGTTTTTGAGGAAAACATTCCAGGATTTTTCTCCTTACAGTGGATTTCAATGGCTACCAACAGATTGAAGGTCAAAATTACAGTTTCAGTGCAGCTTCAAAGGGCTTTAAACGATACCAGACGAGTAATAAGGGTCTTATCTAGCGAATCGATCGGTCATTTTCGGAAAAAAATACAACCGTTTATGCTTTATAAACAAAATATCGCCTTGAACGTACTTTCCGCTTCCGCATTCTTCAAAACGCTTACGCTGAATGTTCTACGCCTTCCCTATTCTACTTACGGAACGAACGTGGCGCCAGTTTCGTTTTTTTCCGTAACTTGAATAGGGAAGGCGTAGGACATTCAGCGTAAGCATTATGAAGAATGCGGAAGCGGAAAGTACGTTCAAGGCGATATTTTGTTTATAAAGCATAAATGGTTGTATTTTTTTCGAAAATGACAGATCGATTCGCTAGATAAGACCCTTATTACTCATCTGGTATCGTTTAAAGCCCTTGAAGCTGCACTGAAACTGTAATTTTGACCTTCAACCTGTTGGTAGCCATTGAAATCCACTGTAAGGAGAATAATCCTGGAATGTTTTCCTCAAAAACCTTCATTTCTTTTCGACTGACGAAAGAAAGACATGAACATCTTTGATGACATGGGGGTGAGTAAATTTATCAGGTAAAGTATATTTAAAAGTGGACTAATCCTTTAAATGAAATCGAATTGGGACACAGCTATTGTCAATTCTGATTTCATGGTGACTCATGGATGACACTGTGTTCGTCTGGACACACCCATCAATATGTCCAGCCTAAACGTCCTGTTGCAACAGGAAACTTGGCCCAGTTAGCCTGTGCTGGTAGATGCTGTAAATTTATCTAGGTATAACTCCTTGGTTTCAATATAAAATAAATAAATATTGGGATCATAGGAATAGAAAATTGTAAATAATGTTAAATACGTAATATATGCAAAATTTGAAAATAAGATTCAGAAGAACTTAATAGTGAGACCTGTTGTGATTGCACAAATTCTTTAATTAAAGGACCAAATTGTACATTTCAACAAGCAGTCAAATGACAAAAAGACAGAACTGCATATGTACCTATCATCTCAGCTACTTTCAGTGTGTTAGAATATTAAAATAAATCCGAATGTGATAAAAAAAAAAAAATCAAATATGAAGAAAAAAAACAAAACAACCCAAAACAAAACATGGCAAACCATTGACATGGATGACATAATTTCTAAACAAATATTAAAACATTTAAATTCTGGAAAGTAAAATTTACCAGTATGGCACCATGTTATTTTCATATAAAGTGTAAAACTTTTTCTTAAAATATACAAACAGAACACATTACCTGAAAAAATTATACAATATTTACTCCAAAAACATCTCTCTAGAAGCCTACATCTTGTGCTGGAGAAAAAGTAAAACCTGGTTAGGTTGCAGTGCTCTTTCAAATAGTGCTTACAACAATATGAAATATTTTTTTTGACTATTTACAAGCTTGTACTCTTTAAACAGTTTTGTAAATGATTGTCATATTATTTTCTCATATACGTGTTAAAGAAATTTTGAATCCATAGTCGAGCCAGTGGTACCTCTTATAAGAAATGTCTGTAAATACAGTATATATATATTTATTTAAAAAAGAAACGTAAAAACAAAGAGGCTGGCCTGGAAGTTCATTTTCTCTGTGACTTCATAATACTATAACAATTAAAAATATTATTCAATAAACACCTTGCAGCACCATATTTTTTTCTTTTTTTAAAACTGCTTTACAATATACTCAACACATTCAAAAATGTAAGCTTCCAGAATCTCTTTTCATGGACAAAAGAAACCTGCTCTTGTGCAGACAAGTTAGTAGTCTAATGTCAAAAGCATAATAATTTGTATTAGTTAACCATGTTAAAAATCACAATATATTGTACAAGTTGGCATGTACAAAATGATTTAAGAAATTTTACTACAATTGAGACAAAACAAAACAAGTCGTATGATTTAACCTTGCTAAATTTGTAATGTATTACATGTTGGCTTTTACTCCAATTGAGGCAAATCAACCAATTAAAATCAATACAACATGTACAAGTCAATTGTATGTACAAATTTTATGACTTTGTCAGATTGGTTAACTAACTTGAATTATTATGCCTTTCTCGTGAGACTGGGTTGGTTCTGGAATCACTATACACATGAACACCTGTATCTAAAAGGTAAGTTGATTTGTAAAGTTGATGTAGAATCATCTTTCCAAAATCTAATCTCACAAAATGTAATAGCGAGAAGGGTTCAGATCTACAAGTGACATCTACAGAGGACTCTTTTTCGTACTGCTAACTGCTTTATCATTGACATCTCACATATATTTTTTTCTGTTAAACTGTCGGAAACACCCTTGCTTTTTTCATAAATAAATATGCATCCCAATCTCCTGTTCATATAATCATCAAAGTCATTTACTGCGTTTCAGGACAATCAGTTTTGCAAGAGCTATATGTTGCATATGCTCTCAGTGTGATTTTTAGTCACGCAAGCATGATTTTTATGAACGATTTACACAAATTTGTGCTGCTCGTGTTCATTGAATGAGGCCCAATGATTGCGATTGACGTCACAAACACTCACACGTGCATATGCACAAAAATACATGTCCAATCTCAAATTGTGATCAACTACATTTGCCAAAAATGTAAAAAAAAAATCTCACAAAGCAGCAGTAAATAACAACACTCACAGAAATAATCCAAACATAATCGGAAATAATATAAATGAGAATGCTCTCACATTATGTTGGGTGGAGTATTTGATATTCCAGAGGTCAATCTGGCTCATTTGAATTTAAATTATTGTAATTCAAGTTGGTAAGGAAATCAAGTCTTTTTTATGTTTTGTTTGACAGTCTTCCCGTGATTCATAGCATCTCTGTACGGACTTATCTTTACTAAGTGTGTTCAGAGGTAGAAACCAGTGGTCTGAGGCTCTGGGGGAGGTGGGAGTGGCTCAGGAAGGGGGTGGGGACTGTTGCTGGGTGTGGCTACTGCATTGCCATTGGGAACCAAACAACTTCCTGTGTAAGCCACACTAGTGGAGTTGAATATAAAATCCGTCTCCATCTGGAAACAAACAAAAAAACAAATGTTAGAAGTATTTAGCTAGCTAAAAGTGAAAAGGTAGGTTCATGCCATGTCGTAATTACGAGATTCCGACTTGTAAAAAGCATTTACTTCCTTTAGGAACCCGCAATTACAACTAGTAAACTCTGAATTTTCTGAGAGCTCGGACTTGTACCACATCACCGCTGTACCACCTGACCACTGCAGATTCATTTTGCCAATTGATAGTGTTGCCATAGAAACACATAATTCCGTATCTGAGGACAGCTCAGAGTAGAACATCATGTGTTGTCATCTCGTATTTACGACATGGCATGAATGCAGCAAATGTATCTAGCTAATAACTTAAATCTATCAAGGTTTGACAATTAAGAACATTATCCTTCAAAATGTCCAAAATCTAAATATAAAATGCACCACAGCATGGCTGCTGTTAGGTTAGCTTAAAACATTTAAAACTTTTAAAAGTCATATAGTATTAATACAGAACAAAAATGATAAAATCCACAGTGAGCAACCACAACTACTCATAAGCATTAGACTTCTCTACTTTTGAGCTAAATAACAGAGCTCACTTATTGTGCTAGCTTATGGAACTAGCACAGCGGTTGCTTATTTAACCAGGTTAATGGCAGCTGGACAACAGATGTTGTATTTGGTGGGGTCAGTTAAGGTCTTTAGAAGATACATTCAACAGGATCACATACAGAATCACAAACTAATTCCACTAACTGCTGTTTTTAGAGACTAACCAATCAAAATAACTACATTCAGCATGCTAAAGCTAATCTTAAAGATAGCCTTTAAAATGACATTTACTTTCTAAATATGTCTCACATGACATAATTCATCAGTGCATTCTAATTTAAAGAAAACTGTATTCATAAACTTGGTTTAGCTTTTCAACAGCAATAGTTCTAACCCTCACTAATCCTACTCAGAGTTTTAACACTGAACTCACAAGACAGAATACTGACTACAAGCAAATACAAGAATAATAGAAAATTACTCATCATTCACTAATTTTTGTGTGTGCTGATGCAGGAATGTGGTTTGCAGATGTTAAGTAAATCCAAAGGCAAAATCACAAAGCTCCGATAGTTAGTATTTGAAAGTGCAGTGTTAGTATGCATGAGGTAATTTTGATGCCAGATTGTAGGTCATGGGTGCTCACGCCTGGCTGGGCATTTAAGCTCTATTCTCCTTTCAGCTGAGAGCAATGACCCTGAACACAGACACATACCCAAAGCTCAGAATGTAATGCTGGATATAGACTGAATTGTCTCTTTCTTTTTCACCTTGCCCTTTCATTGATTATTTACTTCTCGTTCTAACCTCCTCATTCCCATTTCAGTATTATTTCTATCTGCATCTCTCTCTTTTTCTCTGCAAAAGTTTCTCCACTGCACATTTTCTTTCCTTATAAGATGCATCTTTAAAAATTATTCAATAAACAGTGAAAAAGTCACCACCACAATGTCAGGGCATTGCAGTGCAGCTGTTCTACATGAGTTTTTAGCATGTTGCTACTTTGTAACTCACTGGCCCAAGTCAACACAGTGCACCCCAAGTCTCTATGATAGTCTTTGAGGT
Source organism: Megalobrama amblycephala (assembly GCF_018812025.1). Classification (NCBI taxonomy): domain Eukaryota; kingdom Metazoa; phylum Chordata; class Actinopteri; order Cypriniformes; family Xenocyprididae; genus Megalobrama; species Megalobrama amblycephala. Next base: position 26,097,883 of record NC_063045.1, read on the forward strand.
CTAGATATGACTCTGCTCCCTCCTTCAGTCTATGGATTTTTGTGCATGTTTTGGTTGTCTGCCAGGTGAAGTGCAAGTCTAAACGCTTATAAAAGTTATAGCACACCTCTACCTCATCCTCAACAAGCCACATGATTTTAGATCATTCATGGCTGTAGCACAAACAATAACGGATGTGTTATGCACCAAAGTTGTCTTAGCAAGCACTGCTTACAATCTACAGAAAGCACAATCCCTATATGTGGAACAACAGCATGGTGCCCTACATATGGAAAGGAAATTTTGTGTGGATAAATGAGTGCAGACAAGGGCCCATGGTCTCAGAATATTGCCTGCTGCATGAGCGGTCCTTTTGTGGAGGCTTCTCTTCCTCTATCTCTCATTTATAGCCTTGGGCTCCCCTTTTACAATAGACTAGATGCTACAGTTGGCTGCCATCAGTACAGCAGAAAAGCCTGTCTGATGCTGGTGGGTTGACCTGGAAGCTTACACTCTTAAGCTGAAGATTACAATCTTAACCACAGTCACCATAATAAAGCAACACAGCAGGCAAAGCAAACATCCACCTGTGTGGGGCCCCAAGGCGACTCTCCAGAGACAGCCAAGACTTTGTCGGTCTGTCACTGTGCATTATGCAATCTCGGCACATTAGCTTTGACCTATCAGATCTTGGTCCTTATACAGAGCACAATTAGATCATAGTGAACATTTAGGCCAATGGAAAAAAGATAAATATGGAGGGGGTGGAGTGGGCCATATCTAGGTTTAGAGCTCAGAATATCTTTAGAACTACTATCCTAGACAATCCAAGTAGAAAGTTGTGAAGGGTGGTCAGAAGGATCCTTACCATTATCTGAAATGTTAAAGGATTAGTCCACTTTTAAATAAAATTTTCCTGATAATTTACTCACCCCCATGTCATCCAAGATGTTCATGTCTTTCTTTCGTCAGTCGAAAAGACATTAATGTTTTTGATGAAAACATTCCAAGATTATTCTCCTTATAGTGGACTTCAATGGCCTCCAGACGGCTGAAGTTCACGTGCTTGTATGTGCTTCCGCTTTCCGCATTCTTCAAAACGCTTACGTTGAATGTCCTATTCTACGCCTTCCCTATTCTACTTACAGAAAAAAAACGAAACTGGCGCCGCGTTCGTTCCGTAAGTAGAATAGGAAAGGCGTAGGACATAAAGTGTAAGTGTTTTGCAGAATGCGGAAAGTGGAAGTACGTGCAAGGCGATATTTTGTGTTTATATAGCATATACAGTTGTATTTTTTTCGAAAATGACCGATCATTTCGCTAGATAAGACCCTTATTCCTCGTCTGGTATCGTTTAAAGCCCTTTGAAGCTGCCCTGAAACTGTCATTTTGACCTTCAACCGTTTGGAGGCCATTGAAGTCCACTATAAGGAGAATAATCCTGGAATGTTTTCATCAAAAACCTTAATTTTTTTTCGACAGACTTAACAAAGACATGAACATCTTGGATGACATGGGGGTGAGTAAATTATCAGGAAAATTTTATTTAAAAGTGGACTAATCCTTTAAAGACAACTTCTAGTAGGCTATCCATCTATACCAGCAATCTATACCAAACTTGACAATGTAAATACCAAACAGGGTTTGACAAGGGGTGTAGCCAATTCCTTGCGGTGTTTAGCTTCAACACACCTGCCTGGAAGTTTCTAGTGATCCCGAAGACCTTAATTAGCTGGTTCAGGTGTGTTTAATTAGGGCTAGAGCTAAACTGCTGGAAGGTGGCCCACCAGGAGCAGGACTGGACACTTATGGGGTACTGCAATACCTTTGGTTTTCCCTTATCTTGGTCTTAGAACAAAATTTGTATCAAGCAATAAGTTTTAGGATTAGGGGCTTGAACAACATTCTTATTAACCAATCATTAACCATCAGAAATCAGGGGTTGAGGGTGTACTTAGGGTTGTGGTTAAGGATAAGGTTTGGCCTGTAAAAGTTTGATTGGGATGCTGATCCAGGAGCTTGTCCATCTTGGTTAAATTGCATTGTGCAACTATATCTTTATTTAATTCTTACCTTACTGTGGGTGGTGTCATGGGTCAGTTCAGAGCCGTAATCTGTCAATGAGGGAAGGTTTGAAGGTGTGGCTAATCCCAGGATATGCTCTAGAGAGGAGTTCTGTTTGGTATAGGAGGCGTAATAAGTGGGTGCGACCTTTGGCTGCTGCTGCTGTTTCTGATATCCCTGCTGATAGGACGAAGACGAGGCCATGGCTGCCTGGAACGGCCCTAAATCCACAGCTGAACTGCTGTTCATTGTAAAATCCACCCCTGAATTGTCAGTCATATTGCAGTCAACATGGGTACTCAATGTCTGTGTGTGTGCCTTTTGGCCATTGGGAAAACAAAGTCCATTTGTAACCAATTGGTCTGTGAAGTTGTATCCATGCCACTGGGGATCATTGTAGACCCCGTTGGGAGGGGTGTCACTACCCTCAACTGTTTTCTGTTTATACTGGAATGGGACGAGTAACTGGCTGTGCTGCCATTGCTGTGGCTGTGCTTTACTAGTGCCTGTTATCTTGTCACCAAGTTGAGAGTTCAAGTTGGCTTGTTTGTGTTCAGAGACCCAGTGACCATTGTGTACAACTGGTACCGAGTTCACCAACAATGTATCATGCTGGTTAAAAGTAGTAGTCTCAGAGTCTGTTGTAGACACCTGAGGAATATGTGCCTGGATCCAGCTCTCGGATTTGTGGCAAACTGACTGGCCATTGACATGTTGCTGCATACGCTGTGAGAGATGAATTATGGGTGCTATCTGCTTTTGTGGCCAGAAAGGGACGTGAGGAGCAGGCAGTGAGGAAGTAACTTGAGGAGCTGACTCGGAAGCAGAACATGGCTTAAGGGGTTCTACCGAATCTAATACTGTGGCAGGGCTTTGAGCATCTGTTGAGTCCTCTATCCGGTTCTCCAGTGAGTCGTGAACGTAGGACAGTATTTCATTGTTCGTGAGAAGATCATTCAGAGATGGGATGTAATCCGGTTCCATCTCTACCTGAATCATCCTCTCATCAAGAAGCAGCAACTCCAAGTCCTCTGCGTTGAGTCCAAGATTTTCCAGGGCACTGAATAGCTCACTGTTAGAGCAGCTTTCCTCATTTTCCAGGGACAGAGAATCTAATGTTGCCAGTAGTGGGTCAAAACTTGATGGCTCCTGTTTGGAGACCGCAGTTACAACATTCTGAACTGGATTCCAACTTTCATTCTCCGAAGAAGAGAAAGTGTTTGTCTCTCCTTGCTCACTGAAGAGGCTGCTGTGGAATGACATTCTAGGCTCCAGAGCAGGCTGGCAAACGTAAACAGACTCGTCCTGTCTCATCATGGCTCCCAGCAGAGAACTTGGGTCCACATCATCCTTTGAGCTTTTGTCCACCTTGGTCTTTTTGGCTTTGCTGTTCTTGCCTTTGCCCTGAAGGGTGTCGGGGAAGCCTGGCATGGGGTAGCTGATTTGGTACAGCATAGCTTCTCCAGTAGCAAAGGTGAACGGAAGATGCATAGATCGCTTCCTCAAATGCTCTCCACCCTCTTCTTCTCTGAATAAATGAATAAAATACTTAGTGTCAGTGGATGTGTAAGAAGTACTATCAAACTCCTGCTAATTAGGTGAACACTAGCATGCTAATCAACTATTTTGTAAACTGTTAACACAAAATATAAATGGATATTAGCCTTATTACACTTACACAAGCGGCCTCTGTGTGGCAATGATGTAGTCAGGCTTGCCATTTTTGTAGACAAGTCTAGCATTAGCTTGTACCCATTTCCAACGGTTGTCCTTTGTAAGCAGTCTGAAGACAGTCAGACCGCTTTCTCCAGTCTTGATCACTGCAATGGACAATGCAGCAGATTGTAAACCCAGTTGAAATATTTAGACTAGATTTTTCTGCCTTGTACCCTTTTCTGCTATAGACTATTGGTTCCATATTAAATTACTGATATGGATTTATGGCTCTAGTTCACATGTCTCTCTAGTCCTAATGACTTATCCAATCTCCTTCACAGTCTATGGGATTATGGGAAACCATTCCTCCTCCTTTCTCTTGCTCTGTCTATTTGTCTCTTTTTCTCCACTCTTGCGGTAAATTAGCAAAGAAAAATCAGGACACCAAATCCACACACATCTTCCCCATACAATTGACATTATCAATCGCCTCCTGTGAACCACATTGAATGAGTGGACTGTCACTCGTTCAAGTATTTGCCTAAGCACACAGGGCTAATGTCTTTAGTGTCACTAGAGTTTATTTTAGACACCAAGCCTTTGGGAGCAATGTCAGCATGCATCAGCAGAAAGACAGTTCAACATAGCTGTTTCTGAATCTTAATGTTATTCAGTCAATCACATTATTAGGGGCCAAGAACCAAAGGTGCGTAGACACCTATTGTATCTATTGGTGTTCTTATTATTATTCTTTTTCTTATTCTTCCACTCTGGAAGTTTATGGCAGCCCATAGAACTGCTTGCGGGAAGGTTATAGCACACTGATTGTAATTTGGCACACTGATCGAGGCCAGTCTGAACTGTCACCATAGCAAATTTGGAGTCTCTAACTCAATCCCTCTAGTGCCACCAACTGTCCAAACTTGCACTTATATTTATGCTAATAACTTTTCAACCATAAGGGCTTGAAACAAAATTATTTTCTGAATTGGCTGAATTGAACAATAAAACTCCAAAATGACAAATCTGAAGAAATCAAAGTATCTTACTCCTGACATGGTTCTCGGCACAGTAGAGCATATCGGCTGCATGGATGAACTGGTACCCAGAACCTCGAACTCGCAGCTCAGCCTCTGTGTAGCCAAGAACGATTTTACCCCTAAAACACAGGCAAAACCAACATCAGTGATTTCTGTACCATTTTGTATTGTACTTACAAAGATACAGTAAAACTAGGATAAAAACATTTTTATACAGTGCATGTTAGTTTATCATTTTTTTAAAGAATTGTTCATCATTACTTAGCATCACAGGCCATTGGGGTGAAGTCCAACTTGTGTTTGGTTCTAAAAATCATGTTCTTGGTTCGGATCTCCATTATGGAAGGAGGCTGTAGGGGTGTTGCTATGGCAAACAGGGCGAGCTGGGGTGGCATTTGGCCTCCATCATCCAATCGCCTGTTCTGTCCATGCAGGAATTTCAGACGCCCTTGAAGATTCAGGGCCTTAAAGGGGCATAAATGAAAACAAACATTGAAATATCTACTATACAGAAAGGCATAACTTGAAAAATATCAAAATGGGATTTTATATTTAAATTCAGAATTTAAAATGTATTTTAAATTTGGAATTTAACTTCTGAACTTTAAACTTCACAATCTAATAATAAAATATTTAAAATACATGGCAAGTACAACAAAAAAGAATGATAATTGCATGCAGAACAAACAAAAAATCATGTCATATATTGCATTTGAATGAAAGTCACAAAGACATAACATAAAAGACACAACTGATTCACGTAGTATATGTACATACACAGCTGGAGCTAATGATTTTGTTGGCGTGCCCTTGGTGAACCACATAATTTGTCTCTGACTCAATGTGGGCAATAGAGTTCAAGCTAGGTCATCTATCAGTGAAGGCTGTATGACCTGTCCAGAATGTGTTATATCACTCTCGACAACCTATTTTTCAGTCATTTCATTTGTGGGTGAGCTATTCCTTTAAAGCTTGTACATTATGTGGAGGCTTGTGCAATGCCTGATTTAAAAGAGTCCTATTTATGTAAGCCTACACAACAAATGCCTCAGGGTACATTTACATGACAATGTACTAAAAATGGAAAAGTTTTTCCTTTGCATTTTTTCATGTACAGACGACACCATTGTCAAAACGATCTCCGTTCACACGGATCTGCAAAGATGACTAAAAACTCTGTATTGTAGTGTTAATCATGCAAGGCCAGTAGTTGCCGATGTCACTTTGTAAAGAAACACTACTCGCCTAGACTGAACATGAAATACACATGCACATGACGTCATTGTTTTCACAAATTTGCGTTTTTACAGTTTAATAACTTAATGGTTGCATTCTAAAATGCCAAGAGGACAAAAATAAATAGATAAACAAATAAATAAAATAAAAATAAATGTAATGGAAAAGAGCTTGAGGTCACTTGTATTTATAGCTCAGGCTAATGAATTTCTCTGAGCATACGAGGAGACCCCTGCTAGCTTTCTGCTCCTGACAAGCTAAGTGTAGTCATGCTATTCTTGAGGGAGATTGATTTGGTAAAGATGGAGTAGAGAGGAAAGAAAGTAAAAGAGAGAGAATGAGGAAATAAAGGCCAAGAGTCCAGAGAATCCTGCAGTAGTGGGTTTTGCATGCATACAGATTACTTCACTACCGCATTGCCAAAATTAGCAAAGAAAGAGACAGCTGTCTGGCTGGAGAAAATGAATGGGAAAAATATAGGAATAAAGTTTTTAAAGACCGCTGAAAGAGTCTGTGGTGACTGTGGCACTCTATAGCTAAAGCCTGATTTTCCTCAAATTATCTTCAATTTAAACTAACTTTAACAGGTTCTTGTTCTCATTGTTTTGCTAATTTCTTCTAGCACAAACCTCATGACCCTTTTGCCCCTTTAAGAGGGATTACAGAGCTTTTCCAACAATTCTGATCTCTGTGGCTGCAATACGACACAAGTCTAACTTAGATGCTAACTCACTCTGTAATCTGGAACATCGGGGCTTAGAGACTCTGAATAGCATGATATATTCCAACATACTCACATTTCTAATATTACTGTACATTAGCAGTTGTGCCAAGAGTACTACCAAATCAGTCAACTTTTGATGTTCCTAGGTAGGTTACTCACTAGGTTTTGCGAGCAAAAGAAAAGCTTTAGCCCAGCTTAGCTGGTTGACACTGACCAGGAATCCAGAGGAATTGTCTAGGAGGCATCGGAAACGACAGACAAAATTTCTCTCCAGGAAAGAGGAGTTTTCTGGAGGCAGCTGGTCAGGGTTGCACATCACCAGAGACATACTTGGGGCAGGATCTCCATCTAAGAGAAACAAACAAGAAAGACACGCTTTCAGACTTGGTGGTGTGTCTAGACTTTTTCAACCGGGGGTCATTACTGGATTAGCCAATGACCACCATTTCTGTTTTTATCCTTTCTGTTTGCTGTTATCCTTAATTAAAATGGACATTTTAGTGACCATAACATTTATTTTGCAACTCCGGGAGCTTCCACTAAAGGTCAAACCACCCGAGTTGTCTCTTTTTTTTCCCCATTTACTCTCTTCTAACTCAAATGCTCAAAACTATTAATTTGAATATTTGTTTAAAAGTTTTGGGTCTTTTATCAATAATTTATAATGAATATTAATATTTTTTGGTTTGCGTCCGTCAAGTTCCGAAAAAAAAAAGAAAAAGAATGAAACAGCTTTCATTTATAAAGCATTACTTCACTGGTTTATTAAAACATTGGCACTGCCACATGGTTATTTGATATACAAGCAAATTTTGACTGAATTTCGAGCAAAAAAAAAAAAAAAAACTATATAAATACCAATACATAGTGCTACCATGATATAAAATTATATATTTCCTGACCTTGTGAGGAATCTTCTGTCTGTGTGCTGGTTGGAGGTGGGTTCAGAGCCCAGTGCAAGTTGTGTCTAAAGGCCTGCTGGTCCTCAGTATGAATGAGTTCAAACACATTTTGATGCATCACATCCGTCTGGGTGATCAAGGGACAAATGAAGAGGGACAATATGAGAGAAATAGTGTTGAAAGGATGTAACATATTATGAGTTTAAACAAAAAAAATACACACACTCTTATTATATATTTACATACTTTCATGTAATTAATTGATTTGACATTAATGAGAACAAAAGGAGGACAGTGTAAACACATAAGATAGGCTAAACAAATATAGTGATGCCTCAGTTGGATAATTCATAAGTAAATTATGATGAATTGGATTACACTGCCAGATTGAATCTCAGAGTAAAGCCTATTTGATTAAGCTCATTCAATTTCTACAGCATTCAAACTGCTCATCGAGAGAGACACTGCAGTATTAATCAGTATTAGGTAGATCTGATGAGTATATATATATATGTGTGTGTGTGTACTAAGAATAGAGGTGAGAAGTATGTAATGATTATCCAACATCTGAGCCTGACATAATTTTGATTCTGGGAAAATGTACATACAGGGGATACTTATCAATCAGATTAAAACTGTGTCCTGTTTATGATTCTTTGATACCACTGTGGGAACAGGACCTAGGAGTTTTGTTTAACTCCGATGATTGGACCAAGATCTGTGATGGTATTTTTCCAAAATGCACCTCAATTTCCATACATGAACAAAATTTTAAATTATTTCACAGAATTAATTTTACACCTGTTCGTCTGCATAAAATGTTCCCAGGTCGTTCCGACCTGTTTTAAATGCAAAACTTGTAAGGGCACATTTTTTCATGTATTTTGGTCCTGTGCTCACATCCAACCATTTTGGAGAGGGGTTCATTCTGCAATCCAGGAGATCATAGGAAAATGTTTTATTTTATCCCCCTCACATTTTGTGTTGAATGGCATTCCTAAAGACCTTTTTGACCCAGACTTCAGACCTCTGTTTACAACCCTTATATTCCTGGCTAAGAAATGTATATTATTAAAATGGTCTACATCTCAGGTCCCAGCTATTTCCATGTGGATTTCTCAGTTGTCAGCCTTTCATCCTTTGGAGAAATTAACTTATGACCTCAACCATAAACAGGACAAATTCAGGAGTCTTTGGGAACCTCTCCAATCCTTCCTACACAAATGTTGAATTTTTTTTATTTTAAGAGAATTTTTTTTGACTTATGTTTTTTGTAAACAGATACATTTGTACATTTTATTTAACTTGCAGCGCTTGGGGTTTGTTTGTTTGTTTGATTGATTGTCTTTGTCTCTGTTGTTTGTACTATTTGAAAATCCTTAAAAAAAACAAACAAACCTTAGTTTCAATGTGAACAGACAAATTAAAACTTGTTACACCACATCTGTTTTGGACGTAATAATAAGTAGTCTACTTCAAAATAAATGCCTATTCACAGCAAAGAGCAATTTTTAAAAATGTTGTGGTGCAACATAACATGCAGAAACATTTTTCATTTAAATATGTTTAGTTAGTATTTCATGAAGAGATATATTGCAATATCCAATCCCAAATTTCAGGTCCCAAAGATATTAATTCAGCTGTATATTGGATTAGTATTAGAACAGTGGCTGTATGATGCATACAGTATGTGTTTATGTAAGAGACTGTTGAGAAGGATAATTACCTGGTGGAATCCTAAGTAATCCTGGATGGTGTGAGAACAGTAGAAAACGATCCCCTCGGCAGTGACCACCAACACAAAGCCATTAAGCGCCTGTGACCATAAATTAATGAACAAACAAACAAAGAGAAATTAAAACTATTAGTTTACTGGTCATTATAAGTCAGATTTGTTTGTGTGCTTAAAGCGCCCTAAAATGGATTGACAAGTACAGCGCCTGTGACCATAAATTAATGAACAAACAAACAAACAAACAAACAGAAATTAAAACTATTAGTTTACTGGTCATTATAAGTCAGATTTGTTTGTGTGCTTAAAGAGCCCTAAAATGGATTGACAAGTACAGCGCCTGTGACCATAAATTAATGAACAAACAAACAAACAGAAATTAAAACTATTAGTTTACTGGTCATTATAAGTTAGATTTGTTTGTGTGCTTAAAGAGCCCTAAAATGGATTGACAAGTACAGTTTTCCTTCCTGTGTTGAGGTATCTCCTATTAAAACAGGAAGTTGGGCGGAGCATATTAAACAACTATTTTTTGGGAAAAATAACATTTTTTGAGAAAATAGTGCTGTGGCTTAATTAAGGTGTAGAGATCGTAGAAAAAAACAGTATCTTATAGAGTCTTCAGCTCCCAGACCTCTAATTATTCAACCATCCAGGGGGCTGAAAGAACATGGTTATGGAGTGATGCCTAAGGTGGAAAAGATGAGCAGTCAGCATTGTCCCTGAAGGGCCCGACATTACCTACCAAAGCTGAGGTTGTTCTGACTGGCTTGGTGGGTAATGTTAGCGTATTTGGCGGCAGGTCGAATTAAATGAAATGGATTACACCTAATTTCATGGTGCCCATCTCCCTTTTGGTGCTCTAAGGGGACCGCTCTGCCAACACCACCACCACCACTTCAAGGTGCAGCAGTCTCTAGCGAGCCCATATCTCAGTGTTCGTCTTGGGACGTTGCTGAACTGGGATGCTTGATCCTTAGGAGGAGGGTTCAAGAGCAGTCAGTTTGGTTGTTGCCGGCTGGTTCGCCGCCGGCACCGGATTGGCCGCTCGAGTTACACCAGAGACCAGTTTTGAGAGACTGGTTCCCTTAGTAGATTTTTTGGGAGCGTGGAAGTTTCTGCCAAATATATCTCAATGGGTCCTGCACACCATAGAAAAGGGTCTTGTTTGGGTCTCACTCACACAGGTTCAATGGGGTCCTGTCCACAGTCGTAGGCCTCGAGCAGGCTCTGGTTATGGAACAGGAGGTAAAAGGTCTGTTCCTCCTCCTGACAGGGAGTCCAGGATTTATTGTTCCAAAGAAGGTTGCGCCCCATTTTAGATCTGCACCAACTGAATCGTTCAGTAAAGAAGCTCAAGTTCAAAATGCTGACTGTAAAATCATGTCACAAATCAAGTCTGAGGACTGGTTTGTCACAATGACGCATACTTTCATGTATCCATCCTTCCACAACACAAGAAGTTCATGAGGTTCACTTTTGGGGCCGAAGCAAACCAATATCAGTCTCTTCCTTTTGGCCTAGATTTATCACCTCACACTTTCACCAAGTGTGTGGATGCAGCACTGGCGTCGCTACCATTCCAGGGCATTCGCGTGCTGAATTATATAGACGACTGGTTAATACTAGCTCAGTTGCAACAGCTGGTGGTTCAGCATTGATGTCGTTCTCACCCACATGAGAGTTTTGGGGTTAAGATTAAATGCCAGGCACAGAGAACCACTTTTGGTGGGAATGGTGTGGGATTCGATGACAATGCAGGCACATCTTTCCCCTGCTTGTATCAATTTAATTCTTGCAGCCGTGATGCTAAAGCTAGGCCAGTCACTAGTCAACAGTTTCAGAGACTGTTGGGTCTGATGGCAGTGGCATCCAATGTGATACTTTTGGCCTGTTGTACATGAGATCCCTGCAGTGGTGGCTCAAGACCAAGGGGTTTCCCCCAAGGGGCAACCCGTTTTGCATGATCATGGTTACACGCAGAATTCCTTCATACCTTGGTTATATGGAAGAAGCCTTGGTACTTGTCTCAGGGTCCCATGCTGGGAGTTCCTTGTTGTTGCAAAATGCTAACGACGGATGCTTCCCTCACAGGGTGGGGAGCGATTCTGGACGGTCGCTCGACTCAAGGTCTGTGGAGGGGTCATCATCTCTCTTGGCACATAAACTGCCTGGAGATGATGGCTGTGTTCCTTCCTTTGAAACACTGCCTCTCAGACCCCCTTTGTGTTTAAACTTTGCATCAGGCACGGTGAAATCGTTTCTATACTCTAGACCACGTTATGTTCCTAAGATTCCCACTAATGTGGTGAGATATATTTTGCTGCAGGCCTTTTGTCCTCCCCCCTTTCAAAATTCAGACCAGGAGAAAATTAATCTGTGTTGCCCAGTCAGGTCATTAGATGCTTATGTCCACAGAGCTGCCCTGTGGCATAAATCTGATCAGTTGTTTGTCTGTTTTGGGTCATCCACAAAAGAGTTCTCAGCATCTAAGCAGAGAATGAGCACGTGAATAGTTGAGGCTATCTCTCTTGTGTATGAGTTGGCTGGCCAGCCTTCACCTATGGCTGTTCAGGCCCACTGGACTAGGAGTAAGACTGCCTCTAAGGCTGTTTTATCAATAGTTTCCCTCCAAAATGTTTGTGATGTGGTAGGCTGGTCCTCTCTGCACATATTTGTGAGGTTTTATAACCTGGTTCTGGGCTCTACACCAGGGTCCCAGGTGCTTCTGTCTTAGTGCTGCTCTTAACGATTTCACACAAGACAGGCCCTTGTCAGTACGGCGACATGGATGTAAACATTCCTACAGCGTCAAATTCTCATACGCAGCGCAAGTTCCCTTGAAAGGGAATGTCTGAGGTTACGACTGTAACCATGGTTTCCTGAAAAGGGAACGAGACGCTGTGTCACCCTGCCATACTTCCTGCATGCCTGTGATCGACTTGTTTCAGCCTATCAGAAGCTAATGCTGTTTGGTCTGGGTATACTTTATATTTTCCTGGTCATGATGTCACCTGCCTCTGACGTTCTGTCATGCCATTGGACTGATTTTACACATGCTTCACGTTGCAATCACGCAGAGGCGTTCCCACAGCGTAGAAATCTCTGAAGCAGCGTTTCGTTCCCTTTTCAGGGATCCATTGTTACAGTCGTAACCTGAGACGTTATCTGCAAATGATGGCTAATGGCTAACAGATGTGCACTAAAAGCCACAAAACTTCAATCTTGTTTTCAAGTGAACTTTAACTGTATAAATATACACTCACTGATGGAAGTTTTACAGGTAGAGGTTTTACAATTAGAAAACCTTTGGTGAATACACACACTGAATTTTTAAACCTAGCTAAGATTGCATCGCAAGAAGTTTGGTTACAAATATCCAATGCTAGACAAAGAACAAAAAAGATGAGGACTATACAAAGAAACTAATGATTAAACAGGACATACCTGGAATCAGTAAACAATGACATGAAGAAAGAACAACTTCAAAATTAAAGTACCCATTATAAAAGTTCACTCCAATAATAATAAAAAAAAACAACATGAATTGGGCATGTATAATATTGAGAAATATTAGCTACAAGTGTATTGTTAAACCAGCCAAATGCTGTAGATTTTGATTAAAGATTCTAAACACAAATGCTCAATAAAACCACAGACAGTTATTGAGAAAGTAAATATTGACCATTTCATGCTGTCATTAAACACTTCATGTGAACATGTGCTGTGTGTATTTTTGTGGAAGGGATTTTACAGCTCATCTCCATCTGGAGGGCTCTGAGTGTGGATTTGTGATTATGGTAATCTGATGCATCGACAGCCCAAACCATACAAAAACAAACGTTTATGGCTATACTGTGGAGTCACTATAAATATCTACTATCTACTATCGACAAAAGCCTAGAGCACAGAACTGGTAATCAGGGTTAGACTGAGTGTGGACAGTCTAGTGTCTGACATTCAAATAAGTATGTTAGAATACATGAAAAAACAAATGCACTATGCATGATACATACCTACATACATACATATATAGTGCATTTACTTGAATATAGGTACCCAATTTTTTCGAGAAGGCTTTTAAATATAAAATAAAACTAAATTAGTAGTAAATTCTGAAACCATGGCTAACATTAGAAGTTGACATCAGGGAAAAAATACAACTAAAAATACTATAACATTGTAGAAAATGGTTATTTTAATAAGATTCATAATACGACAACAAACACAGCACAGTCCCTAAGTTCGGCACTGCATCCTCTGGGACTTCCGTCTGAGCGTAAATAAGGGCTCTCTTGAAATCCTATCAATGTTTTATGTAGGCTGTGCTTGTGTTTGTGTTGCAAACATACTGATCTAGAACCACTCTCTGCTTTCTGCAAACTGAATCCTTTAAACTAACATGATATGATGAGGCAACAAGCAATAAATCACAAAATAATCTCTTCCATGTTATTCTTCGATTGTCTTTTAAATATATGAACAAAGAAATGTGCTGCAGAGTGTTAACATAACGCAATAAGCCACAAGATTCAGTGTGCGTAAACCCATCGTAAATCACACGCCAGTTTATGGGGTTATATCTTCCATCACCCCTCTCATTTGCCTGAACATCTGCATTGTATGGCAACATAAACACATACTCATTCATACATGCACACCTGGTCCAAACACACTCAGAAAACATGGCCAAGTAGCAGCACTCAGTATAAATATTTCGGCTTGTTGGTTGGCAGAACAGCCCACACTGGGCTCTCGTGGGGCAGGAGGGGGAGGGGGCAGCAGTCAGGAAGCATTACTATCAAATATGTACCACTGCATCATTCACAGTCCAACACACACAACTATACACAACACAGGGGAGTGAGTGAGAGAGAGAGAGAGAGAGAGAGAGAGAGAGAGAGAGAGAGAGAGAGAGAGAGAGAGAGAGAGAGAGAGAGAGAGAGAGAGAGAGAGAGTGATTAAGTATGAAGCAGAGACACAATAGAGGTAAAACAGAACATAGATAGATAGATAGATAGATAGATAGATAGATAGATAGATAGATAGATAGATAGATAGATAGATAGATAGATAGATAGATACTGAAGGGAGAGATGGATTGATCAAAGTAAATGTTAGGAAAATATACATAAGAATGGAAAAAATGAAAAATATTAAAAAATGAAGGAAATAGAAAGGAAGGAAAGGAAATAGAGGAAAAGATAATGTGAAAGCATGAGTGAGAAAATTAAAAAAGTGTAGACAAGAAAAGAAAGAAGGATGGAAGGAAGAAACAACAGGAAGGAAAGATAAAAGATGTTAGAGGTAGAGAGAATGGGTGAGGAAATGAAAAAGTGTAGACGTGAGTGGACAGGTGTTTCAAACTCCTCAGAACTGCTGTCACAGGATGGACAGAGCAAAACTTTAAAAGTAAAAAAAAATAAAAAAAATGAGAGAATACTTTTACCTCTTATTTTATCCTTCTTTTATAATACATGAGAGCTCTATCTGTGCATTATTCATGCATAAGTGTCTGAAACGAGAACAAGGCCGGGCAGAAATAGCCTCTCCTCTTTTCTCCTTCCTTGAGGGCACAGCTTTAAACGATTCTTTATAACATGCTATGAAAGCACAGGGACACCATAAACATGTACACACACATGTGTTTTTACTTCTGACCTGTAGTAGGAGCTCTCCCTCATGCAGCCAGCCATCAACTGTTGCTTTACTGTTGTCACGGTTACTGTTGTTTGCCGACAAACCATTGCAGTTGTGGTTTTTCAGTGCAACTGTTGACAAAAAGAGAAAGAGAGAATTATACACACAACATATCTTGCACAGTACAACTATAGTTAGTAGTGTTTGCCAAGTTAAGCATCACTACTATTTAAACAAACCCCTAACCTTAAAGGGATAGTTCACCCTAAAATGAAAATTAAGTCATCATTTACTCACCCTGGAGATGTTCTAATTCCGTATACCCTTATTTCTTTTTCAGACCACAAACAAATTTTTTAAAAATATCCTACTGGTGCTTGTTCATATAATGGCAGTGAATAGTGACCAGCACCCACCTTTTTAACTCTTTCCCTGCCAACGTTACCAGCCAACGCCAGCGTTTTTGATAATTTTCACAAAAATGTAATGGCCCCCAGAATATTTTGACGTATGAATAACTGAACATTCAACATATCAAAAGAAAGGGCAGAGTCTCCGCTTTTAAACAAAAACAAAACAAAAACGTTTTATTCTAGCTTCATGCATTCTTTATTTATTAACACTTGAATGTGGGTAAGTTTCATAAAAAATCACCATAAAAAGCTGAAAAAATTGCGTTTTTTCCCCCGAAGAATTCAACGTGCATAAGCAATGCTTTTATCGCTTGTTTATGCAGAAGTTGCATAACAACACTCCTACCATATAACAGTGAAAACATGGAAAAAGAAAAATTTGTCAATGGCTGGAAAGCGTTGTCTCATAAATGATTGAAAATGCCCTCAATGGTGGGGAAAGAGTTAAAAAGATGCAAAAGTATCACAGAATGCCATATATTCCAAGTGTTCTGGGGATATATGATACAGTTTTGTAAAATAACAAATGGAAATTTAATTGTTAAATGTTATTTAATGAAAATTCTGACCTTTGCCGTTTTCTGTGCATGGCTGCGCGTTCATGTGACTCTATTAGTTGCAGTTCACTCCGACTCACCCAGAAAAAGCACACGTTATGAGAAATCAAGATTTATAAAACATAAAATTAAATTCAAGGTGAATATTCGTCACAACAAAAAGTTATCACGCTAATAGAGTCTCATGAGCGTGCATGTTGCACAGTCGCGCACAGAAGACCAACGGCCAAGGTTAGGATTTTCATTAAACAATACATTCATTTTTGGTTTGTTTTTACCAAACCCTATCATATACCCCCAGAACACTTGGAAAATACAACATGCGTTGCATGGGACCATTCTGTGAAACTTTTGTGTCTTTTTTAAAAGTTTGATGCTGGTCGCTATTTATTGCCATTATGTAGATAAGTCAAGAGTGGGAATTTTTATTTTATTTATTTTTTTTTAATTCTAATTTTGTGGTCTGAAAAAGAACGAAGAGCATATGGCATTAGAATAACACCAAGCTGAGTAAATGATTTTTAATTTTTATTTTAGGGTGAGCTAACCCTCTAAGTAATACACATTTGGGCGAAACCCATTCTCAAAATTTTGAGGTTACGAAAACAACACAATTCTCCATGCAACAGAATTCTCTCAAATTTACTTATCGGAAGAAAAAAAAGGCTCAAATATTGCTCTTTTATAGCTCAAAAGACTTAATGGAGATCTTAAGTATATGTTTCATTTAAGTATCAACGTTATCTCAGGTGTTTCACACAAAATTCATTAAGATACATGCAAATAGACAAAATTTTTGACAATAAGAGTATAGAGATAAAAATGAACATGGTTAGCACAGCTCACATTAAAGGGATAGTTCACCCAAAAATGAAAATTTGATGTTTATCTGCTTACCCCCAGAGCATCCAAGATGTAGATGTCTTTGTTTCTTCAGTAGAACACAAATGATGATTTTTAACTGCAACCGCTGCCGTCTGTCAGTGGTATAATGCAAGTCAGCGGGAACTTGGACTATAAGAGTAAATAAAACACAACGGCAGTGATGTCTCGCTCTCATTGAAGTATATGCGCGAGACATCACTGCCGCTGTCAGAGCGCGATCAGACCAAACGAATCGAGTGATGAATGCAGTTGGACATAGTGGTGTATTAGAGGTCAAAAATTATATAAATACTGTTCGGTTTCTTGCACAAACCGATCGTTTCGTGTCTAAGGACATCAATGCGTCGTCACGAGCCGCAGGGTTTAATTTGGATTTGTCTGTCGTGTTTTATTTACTCTTATAGACCAAGTTCCCGCTGACTTGCATTATACCACTGACAGACGGCAGCGGTTGGAGTTAAAAATCATCATTTGTGTTCTACTGAAGAAACAAAGACATCTACATCTTGGATGCTCTGGGGGTAAGCAGATAAACATCAAATTTTCATTTTTGGGTGAACTATCCCTTTAAGTCTTTGATGAGAAATAGTTGAGTTCATATTGAGATCTCTGACTTTATTACAGATTTTACAAAATCTGAGTAGAGTTTGAGACATTGAGATCTCTTGAATTTTTAGAAGAGACAAGAATCAAAGCATAATCTTATAAGCAGGGGATCTTACACAAATGTCTTTATTTGATCTCAATTGAATCTGTAAAGGAGAAACAATTCAGATAGCAAAGAGATCTCATTTGAGGTTCAGTTCAATTATATTATATTCACTTAAAGATGACTCAAAAATAACAGTTTGTTTTCAAACAGGTTTCCCACACACTCTGCCATTGGTCAGACAGACAGAAAGCCCTGCCCCAAACTCTGCCACTGTTGCCATGCCAGGCTGGTCGGAATTCATAAACAGAGCAATGTTTTGCTAGCACCACAGAAACACACGCTGCGTCCAAAATCAAATACTTCCCTACTATATAGTATGCAAAAAACAGTACGCCAACAGAGTAATATGTCCAAATTCAATCGAAAAACAGTAGGTGAAAAGTCCCCAGATGACCTACTCCTTCCGGCGAGATTCTGAAGTGCGCATTCGATGGACACTTTACTATCCCATGAGGCCACAGGAAAGGATTTATGAATAGAGGTGAAGCGAACTGACACTGGTAGGTCACATGACAGTAACAACATGGCATATGTGGTACATACGGATTACATGCATACTACATACATTCATACTATTCATAATCAAATATATTTAATTCATAATCAAATATAGTACTCAGACAGTATGTGATTTCGGACGCACCAACAGTGTTTATATCTCAAACTACTGACACAAAAAAGTATTTTAACATCAAAAATCATTTTAATTGTTATTTAAGATACATCTTACTTTCTTTTCAAGGTATTTAGTATTTAATACGGTGCACTCTAAAAATGATTCTGTGCCGTTTTCATCTTGGCCAGTAATGGATTTGGTCTGTGTGTCCCTCTTTCAGGACAAGACAAACTCTTTTGAGCATTAAAGGAGGAACTGACCTACAAACGACAGGGGAAATAGAGAGAGACAGGCCAGGAGAACAGGGACATGAAAAGCTTTTTCACTGAGAGAGAGAAAGAGAGAGAGAGAGAGAGAGAAAAGAAAAGAGGAAGCACTTTTCACTTGTGCGAACATACGTGGAAAACGCATTTGGTCACGGTGAGAGAAAGGTCACCTCGTTCTCGCTCGTTACTGTCTGGCAGCGACATAAGCAAATGTGTCATATTTTATTAGCATCTTGGGGTTTATTTTAAAACTGTGAAGTGCTCAGCACAGTTTCGAACATTTGTTTATTGATATCGTCCAAAAACGTCCACAATAGTTGAACTACTACTTGCGCCACTTATTCACGTAAATTAAATCCCACTCAAGCAAATGTCTCTTGATGTCATGCAAACTCGAATTTAAGTTCATTTGACGATTACATGGGGCTCCTTTTTATGCTCCCTTGCTGACCTTTGACCCTTTCAATAGACACGTAACCTATCATGACCCCTGACCCCGTCGAGCCGTAATGCAATCAGTGCAAATGAGGTTGACCTTATTTCCTGGGACATGAGGATGTCATCAAGAAGAAAGATGTGATATTACAGACTTTGATGTTAAGACTTTTTCTTTTTTCATAGAATAGTTCTCGGATTGAGTTTTTTAAACCAATTTTTATTGTTTTATTTTTTAATTATTATGACAAACATGATTTCTTTTACATTTATTCTTAAAACAAGAATAAACAATTTGGTAAAGTGGTAAGAAAAATAAACAATTCATAAAACATCTTTTACCATGTTTAAATCCATTCCAGCATAAAAACGTGTGCACATATTTTGCCTGGACTGGTTAACCACTTTCTAATAAAGCAGTTCGACTTCCACTGCCTTAGTGTGTTTCCCATTTACCCTTCAAAAAGCCTCATAATGTACTCTGCCATAGCGTGAAATAAGCGCGACAAATATCAGCGTTTACATTCGCCATGGGTGTCAAACTCATTTAACCTTAACTCATTGTAGGTTGAGGGTTGTGTGAACAAAACATCACATTAGGGCGGCCACAACAATTTTCTTTTTTAATTTATGTTTTTGTTAAATCTAGGTCTCCCCATGGAGAACTGATGCTCTTCTGGAGTTAATAAAGTCCAGAATCAACTTCAATGCTGATGTTCTTTGAGTATTATTTATATACTATTATAGTATTTATTAATAGCTTTTATTTTTAGATTTTCACGTTTCAATTTAATTTTAGTGTAAGTTTTTGTCATTTTGTTATGTGCTTTTGCCATTATTTCTTTTAAATATTTCTATTTAGTTTTAGTATTTTTAGTACTTCAACTTTAACTAATTTATTATTATACAGTAATTTTCATGTAAGATTTTTAGGTTTATGTTTTTTTTATGTTTATATTATATTTCAGCTTCATTTCAATTATCGAAAATTATTTTTAAAAGTTTTAGTTAACATTAACAACACTGGATTTAAAGGTGCCCTAGAATTAAAAATTGAATTTACCTTGGCATAGTTGAATAACAAGAGTTCAGTACATGGAAAAGACTTACAGTGAGTCTCAAACTCCATTGTTTCCTCCTTCTTATATACAGTAAATCTCATTTGTTTAAAAGACCTCCGAAGAACAGGCAAATCTCAACATAACACCGACTGTTACGTAACAGTCGGGATCATTAATATGTACGCCCCCAATATTTGCATATGCTAGCCCATGTTCAAGGCATTACACAAGGGCAGCCAGTATTAACGTCTGGATCTGTGCACAGCTGAATCATCAGACTAGGTAAGCAAGCAAGAACAATAGCGAAAAATGGCAGACGGAGCGATAATAACTGACATGATCAATGATATCATGAAATTTTTAGTGATATTTGTAAACTGTCTTTCTAAATGTTTCGTTAGCATGTTGTTAATGTACTGTTAAATGTGGTTAAAGTTACCATTGTTTCTTACTGTATTCACAGAGACAAGAGAGCCGTCGCTATTTTCATTATTAAACACTTGCAGTCTGTATAATTCATAAACAACTTCATTCTTTATAAATCTCTCCAACAGTGTGTAATGTTAGCTTTAGCCATGGAGCACTATCAAACTAATTCAGAATCAAATGTAAACATCCAAATAAATACAATACTCACATAATCCGATGTATGCATGCAGTATGCATGACGAACACTTTGTAAAGATCCATTTTGAGGGTTATATTAGCTGTGTGAACTTTGTTTATGCTGTTTAAGGCAAGCGCGAGCTTCGGGGGAGGGGAGCACGAGAATTAAAGGGGCCGCAGCCTGAATCGGCTCATAGTTAATGATGCCCCAAAATAGGCAGTTAAAAAAATTAATTAAAAAAAATCTATGGGGTATTTTGAGCTGAAACTTCACAGACACATTCAGGGGACACCTTAGACTTATATTACATCTTGTAAAAAAACGTTCGATGACACCTTTAATACCCTAATACAGGGGTAAAATGAAAGGGGAAACATTGAATTAAAGCAACACTTAATTCGCAAGATATATAAATATATTATTATTATTATTGATCAAATATTAATAACCATAAAATATTAGCATATACTTCTGACATCTCAATTTATGGTACGTTTACACTACAACGATGTACTAAAACCGATTTTTTTTTGCGTTTAATGCGTATAGACGACAATGTTGCCAAAATTAATAAAAACTTTTACATTTTTTGTTGAAAATGATGTTGTGTAAACGGCCCCTAAGTTAAAATTAGCTCAAACATTTTTAGTATAGTAACATGAAAAAGCAGTAAGTGTTTTTTGTCAATTTTGATAAATCATATAACAGCATAATACACACAACAAGTGTGTGTTTTTTTTGTGCTGATTGTTTATAATCACTTTCATTAATATCTGGCCAAGGCAGCCATTTTGACGTAGTGCATTTGAACATTCTCAAACAATCTTCACAGCGCATGTGCGCACTTACCTTTGCTAGTATAGTAAAGTATCTGCCTGTCAGTCACACAAATGTTTTTAGCATAGCATATTTCAAGAGATTAGGCTTTATTATGACCGTAACAAGCATAGCAGAAGTTAGTGGCAGTGATGAAAACAGGAGGCTAAGAGCATTTTAGTGCCCCTGACAACCCTCCTTATATGCTTCAAAGACCGACGGGATGTTTAAGGCCCTTTTCCCATGATCTTTAGCTCCTGTCTCATAGAGCTGGAGACAAAAGGTGAAGGGCCACAGCCAAACAGAGACCGAACTCTGCACGCAACCACACCATGTATGTATGCCAATGACACTGAGCCATTTACACCAGCGAATGACCAACAAATCAACATTTAAAATGAAGAGATCATGAACACATACAGGTCAAAGTTCACATTTAAAAAAAAAAATTATAATCAATAAAATAAAAACATAAATAAAATTATGCATAATAATAATAATGAAAAAATAAAATAAATAAATAAATAAATAAATTGCCTATTTATAAGACCATTACATTCTGCATTGCAAAATAATCTTAATGGCCTAAAAACAGGCTTTATTTTCTTAAACGGCACTATAAACTCTTGAAATTAACATGATGTCATCGTACATTAGGTGACAGATGAGTTAGCGATTCCCTTCGGAGGGGATTCAGAGGGTTTCCGGGCTGTTCGCATGCTTGTGCTATGGGGGTTTGACTGTGTTTATGTAGCGGGCCCAATGTGGGTCACTGCACATTGAGTCTGTGGGGACGGAGACTCTGGAAAACCTGCACTAAATGTTTTGGCTTGGTTTCTTGTGGTTTTACAGACAGAGTAAAAACAGCCGTTGGGGAAATATGAATGAAGTAGTTCAAATGTCACTATAATAAAGTGGAAAAATAAAGAGTTACAATGCATATTTATAACAAAATGTCAGCTTGATAAAGAGGAAAAATAAAAAGCTTGAATATATATATATCTTTTTATTTGTAGATATATATTACTTTTTATTTTTAAATATAGTGCTTGCTTATAACACTAAAATGTAATTTGTTTTGGTTGAATATTATTATTGTATTTTAAATGCGATTTTCTCTGTGTCATTTATAAATGACGAAACACCATATACATAGTTATGAACAGAATTATTGGCACCCTTGATAAATATGATCAAAGATGACCGAAAAAATAAATCTGCATTGTTTATCCTTTTGATCTTTAATTTATAAAATGAGCAAAAATCGAATCTTTCATTGAAGGAAAATAATTGAAAGTGGGGGGAAAATCACATTATGAAATAAATGTTTTTCTCCAAAACACGTTGGCCACAATTATTGGCACCCTTTTATTCAATATTTTTTGCAACCTCCTTTTGCCAAGATAACAGCTCTGAGTCTTCACCTATAATGCCTGATGAGTTTGGAGAACACCTGACAAGATATCATAGACCGTTCCTTCACGCAGAATCTCTCCAGATCCTTCAGATTCCCAGCTCCTTCTCTTCTGTTCATTCCACTCATTTTCTTTAGGGTTCAGGTCAGGGAACTGGGATGGCCATGGCAGAAGCTTCATTTTGTGCTCAGTGTTGGATTTGATGTTTGTTTTGGATCATTGTCCTGATGGAAGATCCAACCATGCCCCATTATTGGATTTCTAGCAGAAGTGGTCAGGCTGGACAATTTCATGTTCATGATCACCCTGGTGTGCTAAAAAAAATGTAAATATGAATGGGAATATACTTCAGATATATTTTACTAATTTATTAAAAAACATTTATTTCATAATGTGATCTTCCCCCCTCTTTCAATTCTTTTCCTTCAATGAAAGGTTAGATTTTTGCTAATTTTATGAATTAAAGAATAAACAATGCAGACTTATTTTTACAGTCATCTTTTATTCATATTTACCAAGGGTGCCAATAATTCTGACCACAACTGTGTGTGTGTGTGTGTGTGTGTATATATATCCCTTTAAGAATAAAATAAAAACAATACAATTAAAAACAATTAAAACAATAGATTTATATATTAATAATAACAATATTACAAAATTAAAATAAGCAATTGTATGTGTGTGTGTGTGTGTATATATATATATATATATATATATATATATATATATATATAATACACACATATATAGTTTATATATTAGTTTAAAAAATAAAGAGTTAAAATAATTACATTGTTTTACTGACGGTTTCAAAACAGCTGAAGGAAATAGCTGAGGTTGCATTTAATTGAACAAATTTCAATAAAATAAAATGTCATTCTTTCTAATGCTAAAAGATTGTAAGAGTAAAGAAAGCTGTGGGTGTTTTGTTTCATGCGGAAGATAAAACGAGAGAATGAGAAAGGCATAGAGAGAAAGAGGCTATGTTGGGTATCAAATATTAACACTTGAGCCTCTGAGCGGTGCGTCATGTGTTGATGACATCACGGTAGCAGATGTGGAGGTCTGCGAGTGTCTCGAGGGGTTGGGAAGATCAGGGAAGATTCTGCTGGGCCCGGCTGAATGGAGCCCTCTAGATAGAGAGCGACAGCCAGCAAACGATAAAAACATCACAACAGACACATCTCTTTGCGCACACAGATGAACTACTCCCAAGGAAAAGAATCACCCCACTCGCTCTCTTTTTCACTCCCTCTTCTTATTCTTCCGCAACATCTCAGTCAGTTGTGACTAAGCGAGTATTCTTGCTCATACAAACAAAATAAACTAAACTTGACACTAAAAACATTCCTACTGCTCATTATTTCACATTTTTGAACAAGATTAAAATATGTAAATGCTAATATAAAAGTATTAACTAAAAATGTAGCTAATATGTTACCTTGATAAGTAAGGTTTGGTTTTATGATCAGGTTTTTGTTGTCCAACAAAGCTAGTTTGCTAGTCACATTAACACTCAGAAACCCAGATACAGAATTAGAATTAGTTATATTAGCATTAATCTTGCAAAATTAATGATTTATTCATGAAAGGGTGGGATTTCAATTTCAATTTATTTATAAAGCATAATTAAAAACAACTACCGGTGACCAATGTGCTGTACAAAAATAAATAACAACCATTAAATAAAATTCAGACAAAGTCACGAGTAATCAACAAAGCATAGAATGATTCAGATATAAATCATAAATTATAAGCCAGTGGGAGCAGTTCTGAAAATGCCTGATCGCCCCTAGATTTTAGTCTGGTTTTAAGGAGAACTAAGAGCTTCAGACTGGCAGACCTAAGAATTCTCCCTAGTTGCTGGTCCATCAACAAGTTGGAGAGGTATTGGGGTGCTAAACAATTTAAAGATTTAAAAACCAACAAGAGCACTTTAAAATCAATTCTGTGGCACACAGGTAACCAATGTAAAGACCGTAGAACAGGGGTGATATGCTCACGCTTAACACTCCGGCAGCCGCATTTTCAACCATCTGAAGGTGGTTTAAAGAAGACTGACTAATCCCCAAATAGAGAGAGCTGCAACAGTCAAGCCTAGTGGTGATAAAAGCATGGATAACTCTTTCAAAATTATTAAAAGAGAGAAAGGACTTCATTTTTACCAGGACTTGCAATTGGTAGAAACTTGACTTTATGACTTGTCTTAACTTGTCTATCCAGCTTTGCTGTCCAGTAAAACACACAGATTTTCCATATGGCCAAACATAAGGTGCCAAAATTTAAGTTTGGTATATACTCTGGGCATTAGAAGGGGTAAATACCACAATATCCATTTTGCTCTAATTCAGACTAAAGAAATTTATGGACATCCATGCTTTAATATCCAATAGGCAAGCAACCACGGGGTCTAAACCATTTATATGTTTCAAAGAAAGATATATTTGTGTCGTCCGTGTAACAATGCTGACTTATACCATACTTCTGTAAAAATTAATTGTTGGTTTAAGTAAGTCACCTGGTTGCCTTAAAATGTTTAAGTTCTTTGAAATTAAAAATTTGAGTTAATACAATGAAGGCAATTGATTTAATCAATAGAAACTCAAAATATGATATTATCTGAACTACATTAACATTTCAAAAGAAAAAATGTTGTGGTCTATAGTATCTAAAAGTACCTGTACAGAATCCCCAGAGTTGATGGCTAGAACATCATTTAAGTAGAATGAAATTTCCCAAAGCCCAATTAAAACATCAAAGATTTTGTATTCGAACAAAAAACTCTGGAGAACTACTTTGTCTAGAATTTTAGCTAAAAATGAAAGGTTAGAAATAGGTCTAAAATTAGATAAGCCTGAAGTATCTAAATTAGGCCTTTTAATTATAATATATAATTAAAATATTAAATTAAATTACCCTAATTGTAAGTTATGAAATGGAATTCAACTGATATTGCAATTAAATATTTTAGTCTGTTGATAGCCTTAAAAACAAAAATAAATATAGAAGAATTATGCATGGAAAATTCATTCTATATTTGAATCTGTTTATGTTTCAATAAAACATAATAAAATAAAATAAAAAAATAGCCTAACTAGAAGAATTATGCATAAAATAAAAATGATTGAAAAATAAAATATTTTAATCGATTGACATTCAGAAAAAAAAATAATAGAAGAATTATGTACAAAATAAAAATGCATTAAAATTTCATTAAATATTTTACTCGGTTGACAGCCATAAAAACAAAACAAATAAGGAATAAAATAACAGCCTAACTAGAAGAATTATGCATAAAATAAAAATGAATGAAAAATGAAATATTTTAATGGGTTGACGGTCAAAAAACAACAATAATGAATACAAAATAAATAAACAATTTTGCACAACTAGAAGAATTGCGCATAAAATAAAAATGCATGATAAACTCATCCCACCATCCCTTCAACAGGTGCGGACCTCGGTCAGCGATATATAGAGCAGAATCATTAGTGTGCACTTCTGTCTGACAGCTGGATACCATTGAACAACATCTGTCTCCTTCACTAAAAACACTGCAGAAAGCCAGCTAGTCATACACACACACAGTTAGAAATTTAGTGTGTACATGTACACAGCATGTCCATTCACTGGATGTGCTCCTAACTGTGTGTGTGTGTGTGTGTTTCTCCCCAAAGCAGAAATCTCGTCCACATTCCGATCTATTGTAGTGTGACAGCGGGGCGGCAATGAGCGGAAACGTGTCAAACAGAGACAGAGGCCTCGATCAGGGGCTGCTTTTGGATTTTTTTCTCCTTCTCTGCTGTAGTGTTATTGCTGTAATTACCTAGAAAAACAGAAACACTCCTGATTATAATAAAACTGTTTGTTGGCTGCACTAGAGCTTACTAGGATGCAATAAGGAAATTCGTTTAATGGGATTTTTTTTGTGGAACCTAATGCATTAATTATGACAAAATTATATAATTAATCACAATTCAAAATTTTAATTGTTTAACACCTTTAAATATTCAAAATAATGAATAAATTAAGCTAACTAGATAAATATGAAATTCAACTGATGTGATTTGACAGATGTGTATATATCAAATACATAATAGCAATTAAAGATATTTATCAACAGACAGCCCTAAAAAAGGAAATAATTGAAATTAATGACAAAATAAATTAAAACACAGGTGTATATTATTTATATAATCACTATTTTTAAAGTATTTTGATTGACTGATAACCCTAAAAATTGCGCTAAATAAAATGAATTAAAAAACAAAAATAAGTGTGCATATTAAATATATAATGGCAATTAAATATATGAATCAAATGACAGCCAAATGAAAACACAGATGTGTGTATATAATCTATAATAATTTTTTTAAAAAGCATTTTAATCAATTGATAGCCCTAAAAAGAATGATAAATAAAAATAATGAAAAAATAGGTGTGCATATTAAACATAATGGCAATTATTCAATTGACAGCCCTAAAAATAATCCATACGAATTAATAATAAAATCAATAATACATTAATATATCAATTAAAACACAGATTCATGTACATTATCTATATAATCACAATTTTAAAAAAAGCATTTGAATCAATTGATAGCGCTAAAAATAATGATAAATAAAATTAATAAAAGATTTAAAAATAAGTGTGTATATCAAATATATATTGACAGCCCTAATAATAATAATAATTAATATTATTAGAATAAATGAACTTAACTGCAGATGTTACAACCCAAAGTTCAATAAAATAGGTTTGGGTTTGTTAAAACCATGAAATGTTGATCATTATGCGATTCATTCAGTTTAATCCACCACCGTTCACATAGTCAAGAAATAGTTTGGCAGGGTCCGAGAACAAAATGGGTCCAAAAGGTGTCGGTTCCCATTTAAAACAAGCTGTAAAGATGTGAACCTTTTGATACATCACAGATGTTCAAGTACTTTATTAACAGAATGTTTTTCATTCCATTAATTCAAAGTACTGGAGTCATAAATTCGTATTTGTTGACATCACCATGGTATCTGATCTATAAACAGATCAAATTTGAAATATCTTCACTGGCCATGACTGGGAACCATCTAGCTCTTCAAATACAGAGATACTTAGTCTGTCTGTCCAAACAAATGAACAATTAAGCTCAGATGTGAATCATTCCAAACGGGATTTCTGTTATGTGGCAATTCAGCGTATCTGATTCAGGGAATCTGATTACATCACAGCTCACACTATTCCTGGAAAAGCAGATGAACAAACAAAACCACACACAAATATTCACAAGAGGAGATCTTTGAATTAGCGAGGCATTAAGGGCAGCAGTTACCTTTAAAAACCCTTAAATACCCATGATACATTTCCTCCAAGTGAATTTAGACCTAACCAAGACATTTAACACTAAGTTGTGCCATTCCAGTGGTTATTTTTGAGATTATTTTGACAAAATGGCCACCACTATCATTAAAGTGATCCCACCTAGCATGAAGCTTAGCATGAGCATAACACATAATTCTCTTTCAAATGTTTTAGCCATAAAAAAGCAAGCTTCAGATTTAGTGCCAAAGGACAAAGAGAACAAAACTATTTGTTATACACAATATATTTCAAACAAGCATCATTAAAAACAAACGACAGCTGTCAAGTAGCCCAAAGACTCAAAGTACAGTCCAACGCTTGGCTCCATCGACGTCTGTTCTGAAATTTATAGGACTGAGTTTAGGTTTAGCTGTCTTTAGTTGCGCCAAACTAGCTAAAATGACCAGCGCATGTGCTCACATTATGATCGTAACACTAAAGCACCCAATAAAATGAAATGAATGTGAAGACAGTCAAGAGTACAGTTACGTTTCCCCCGCTGTTTTGAAGTATGAAACATGTGGAACAAATTTAAGGAACTATTTGACCTAAAGGAATTCTTTATTTGGTGGGAAAGTATATATGGGCTAGAGAATAGATAATATTACACATTAAAGAAACAGATGGAGAAAATAAAATGTATTATTAAACAAAACCCTGCCAACAGGATAAAATAGATTCTAAGTAGAATAAAACAGGAACTAATGAATAAATAAATAATATTAAAATAGATCATTTGATATGAGTTAAAAAAAAAAAAAAAAGTATAAATTTTTTGACATTCTTTATGAAACAAACAAACAAACAAACAAATAAATAAAGTGAAACAAATTTAAGCAATAATTTGACCTAAAGGACTTCTTTGTTTGATGGGAAAGCTTAGAACTAGAAAATTTATAATATTATACATTAAAAACACATAAAAAACAAACAAATACTGCCAACAAACAATATGCTTTCCTGTAGCTCAGTGGTTAGAGCATGGCACTAACAATGCCAAGGTCATGGGTTTGATCCCAGGGAGTGCACATACTCAGATACAAAATGTATAGTATAATGCAATGTAAGTCAGCCAAATGCATAAATGTAAATGTAAACAATAAATAGGTTTAAAAAGATACTTCAATATCTTTTAAAATACCTTTTTTTCAGATTAAATAACAGTAATGCCTAGTTCAGACTACACAACTTTAAACGATGGCACTGTGCTGTTCAGACGATACATGATTTGCTTTCTGTAATCTGGAGTCTTGAAGTCTTGTGGTGTTCACATTACGTGACACTACTTAAATGATCCGCAACAGGAGTTCACACTCTACACGAGCTGACGACAACTGTTATACGGTCATCAAACCACGTTTTGTCATGAAAACACACACAAGAACTGGAACGGGAAATGACACGAAACAGTGTGCGAAACGGGAGTTGTTTATTTGAAAATGGACGCTGTAAGCTGTTTGCACAATGATCTGTTCTGAAAAATCCCGAAAAAGGAAAAAGAAACAAAGAATATGGGTTCAGAAGAATGGATCAGCACACGCAGGCAGCAGGGATTGCCTGTGCTTCCGGTGACCTCAACCCATGCCTTGCTCTGTCATTGGCTATAGCTCGTCGCGACACTTGACTCCACAGGATGTCGATTCGGCCGACAGCTCCAGATATGAATCATGCTAGATATCTGTCTGCAAATCAGCTTAAAGGTGCCATAGAACGTTTTTTTTACAAGATGTAATATAAGTCTAAGGTGTGTGGTCTGTGAAGTTGCAGCTCAAAATACCCCATAGATTTTTTTTAATTAATTTTTTTAACTGCCTATTTTGAAGCATAATTAGAAATGCGCCGATTCAGGCTGCGGCCCCTTTAAATCTTAAAACTGTTACGTAACAGTCGGTGTTATGTCGAGATTCGCCTGTTCTTTGGAGGTCTTTTAAACAAATTAGATTTATATAAGAAGGAGGAAACAATGGAGTTTGAGACTCACTGTATGTCATTTCCATGTACTGAACTCTTGTTATTCAACTATGCCGAGGTCAATTCAATTTTCAATTCGATGGCACCTTTAAAATCCTGTAGTGTGAACTTGGACTAACAATTCCAGTTGTATTTCCACTTGAGCTTGGTTTGGCACATCACAGTACGATTACAAACCTTTCTTGACACGGAATTCTCAGCACTATTAGCTTGTTTGTTTGTTTTTTTTTTGTTTTTTTTGGCGTGGGTGCAACAGTGTAAAAGTAGTCCAATTCCGCTGCATGGTGGTAAAACGCGTGTAGTGATGTCGCAACTCAAGATTGGTCACTTGTCTGTTGCCTGGATATCAGAGTGCTATTTGAGCAAAGTAAACACAAGTTAATATTAGAAATATCCGATCATCCTCCATAATGCGGCCTTTATTTACATCTCATACCAGCTGTAAACTCTTGCGTTAACAAGGCAATGACTAGTGCATTTGTATTACATCCCAAAGAGTGGCCATTATCAGCCCCGCAGTGGAAAATGCATGGAATGCATTTCAGCATATCAGCATGGAATGGAACGGTAAAGGATTAGTTCACTTTCAAATGAAAATTAGCCCAAGCTTCACTCACCCTCAAGCCATCCTAGGTGTTTATGACTTTCTTCTTTCTGTTGAACACAATCGGAGAAATATTAATAAATATCCTGACGCATCTGAGCTTTATAATAGAGATGTTCCGATACCCCTTTTCCATTCCCGATACCGATTCCGATACCTGAGCTCGGGGTATCGGCCGATACCGAGTACCGATCCGATACCTGGGTGTGCATCTGTATATATATATATATATATATATATATATATATATATATATACTACTAGCCCTGTATGAATTGATAGAATTATTTATGGTGTGCTTCAGACTTATCCCTTAATAAAACAAGAAGAAAAACATACAGTGAACTAGAGTATTTTTATTATCTGACATACATTTGTCAGTTATATTATTTTTTATTTTAAGTGAAAAAGAACTTCAAATGCAGCCACAAATCTAACACTGTAAACTGAAAAAGGTATATTAGTTATTACAATATAACTATAAAAACAGTGCAACAAATAAATCTAGGAATATAATTAGGCTATATAAGAAAATAGTCTCTTTAAAACCTGAAGTCCAGAAACAATTTTGTTAAATAAAAATCTCACGTTTTCGACAACTGACAGCAGCTGGTCATCCAGAACAATAAACCCGACAATTTCAATTGTCGGTTATCTTTATTTGTCTTTTGAAAACTTCTCTCTTTGTTTGAATGAAGCTGGCAGGCTTCGTCCTTCTCCATCTTAAGCGCGTCAAACGCCCGAATCGCTCAATTCGCACCGCGTCATTCACGCGAATCGCGCCGCAGGGAGTCAATTCGCGTCTTTGCATTGACTTAACATGTAAATCACTCGCGCTTATCGCTTCATTCGCGTCTGGTGTGAACGCAGCATTAGCCTTTATGTAACCATCGTGTTGTGCGGGGTGACGCGTCTTCAAATGCTTTATTAAGTTATTTGTGTTAAAGTTGCCAATACTTGTGCCACTCGAAATTGCAGCATTGCATATGAGACATGTCGCCGTTTTACTGGTCTGAAATACTGCCAAACAGCAGACATACTGCTAGCGCGTTTTCACTTCTCCGCTGCTCTAAACAGTGGTTGCTTGTGGCAACACAGCACAACTTCCTGTGTTTGCATTCTGAGCCGCGAAGAAGAATTGATTTCCGATTTGCTGCGTTAAGCAAAGATAGCGGGCACAACTAGGTATTGTTTAAGAAAATGGTATCGGATCGGTACGTGAGTTTAAATACACGCCGATACCGATGCCAGAAATTTTTGTGGTATCGGTGGTATTTCCGATACTAGTATCAGAATCGGAACAACCCTACTTTATAATGGCACTGAACGGGACCAACGAGTATGAGCTGAAGAAAGTGCTTCCATCCACATCCATCCATCATAAACGAGTATTCCACATGGCTCTGGGAGGTTAATAAAAGCCTTCTGAAGCGAAGCGATGCGTTTGTGTAAAAAAAAAAAAAAAAAAAATTAAAAAAATACATATTTAACAAGTTATGAAGTAAAATATCTAGCTTCCGCCAGACCGCCTTCCGTATTCAAGTTACGAAGAAAGTGTAAACTGGCATCACGTCAGTTAAACTTTTTCCTTAAGTTGAATAGGGAAGACGTAGGATGTAGCGTAAGCTTTTTGAACTGCAAGGTTTTACACTTTCTTTGTACGTTGAATACGGAAGGTGGTCTGGCTAATTTTCATTTGAAAGTGAACTAATCCTTTAAGCAACGAGAACGGTTTGGCTTGACGATGTAAAATTTTACCAACGGGGAACTGAAATGTCTATCAAATACTTGTAATTAGTCATTTTAAGGTACAAATACGTGTGACACAAAATACAATGTACAAAATTCAGAGTGAAAATGATTGACATGCTCACACACACGCTGTTGTAATGCCATGATTAGCCAACACAGTTGTTCTAAAGTGAAGTAGTTTCTTTTAGCGATTACATATTCAAACAGAAGTGCATGTGCTAGGAAGGATTGTTAGCGGTCAAAATGTCCTCTTACTCGTTCAACAACAGATGTGCTGACTGGAAACAAAAACATAATTTTTTTCCTCTAAGCTGCTCATAGAGCCCCGCCCACATTTACTCAGCCAAACTTCATCAGCTCTCTCTTTTTTTCTGACGTGAAGCAACCTCACCTCATTTGGCCAAGGGTTCAAAAGTTCACTGCTGCCAGACTGTTTTTGCAGGCCCTCTTTCGTTTCTGTCTTGCCCTCCCCTGTTCTCTCGCTTTTTCAAAGGGATCTCGGCATGAATGTAAGTGGATTAGCTCTGGAGTTGTTCGACCAAAACACTTTCATCTGCTGCCGTTCGTTCATGGCTCGTTCATGTTTACAGAAGGTGAGAGAGAGAGAGAGACGAGGTGTCATGACTGCTATTAGAGATAGTAGATATGGAAAAAGAGTCTAACAGGTAGATACATATTTGGATGGATGGATAAGATAGATTGCCAGGCAGACAGAAAAAAAGACATACACAGACAAATGGATGGATAGATGGATGGATGGATGGATGGATGGATGGATGGATGATGGGAGGCCAAAGCCACCAGGGAATACCATTTCCATGAAAGGGTGTACATGGTCTGCAACAATACTTAGTAGGGGTGTAACGATTTATCCCAGTACGATATTTCGCGATGCAAAAATATTACGATATGTATCGTAGAGTGATGGCGATACTTTTACGATATGACGGCAGTCTAATCTTATTGGTTGAGCTGCCGACGTGACCTACTCTGCAACAAGGAGGTGGCAGTTAGAGAAGCCGGGTTGTCACAATCAGCTCTCTAGTTTAGTGTTTCGCGCACACATCGAATCTTGCAAGCAGGTTTAAACAGTGTTGCCAACTTAGCGACTTTGTTGCTAGATTTAGCGACTTTTCAGACCCCTTTAGCGACTATTTTTCAAAAAAGCACCTAGCGACAAATCTAGCGACTTTTTGGACAAACCTAAGTAACTTTTCAAATGTCACCAGCACTGTCCTGTGAACGCGAGGTCTTGCTTTCCCGCTGCCGTCACACCTCTCTCGGCGTTTACTCTGTTCAGTGAGTGGCTGAGAGGAGCAGCAGCACGAGTTCACGGCATCTGACAGACGTGAATGAGTGAGCTACACACGAGCACACAGTGTTGCCACGGACTAAAGACTATTTCTGATTCTCCTTTGTTTAATATTTAAATAATTTAGTTTGAAGGTTTTGATTTCCATTTTTCTTGTGTGCTTATCACTTACTCACTATCACAGAGCTTTAGTTCATCCGAACTCTGTGAATTCATGTAATTTACAAATATATTAAAATGTCATTCATTATATCATACTCGTTCTGTTGCCGGAGAAAAAAAATTAAAATGTATATAGGCTATATATAAATTATATAAATTATATTTATATATATATAGGAAATGAGAACAGCTTTATTTGACATTCGGCTATATTATATTGTATTAAAATACAGTATGTGAGCACGGATTAGGAGAGAAAACACTTTTAGGCAGGCAGAATGCAACCGACGTGATGACGCCATACATATTCTAATTCACGCATGACGTAATCTAGCGACATTTAGCGACTTTTTGGGCAGGCTTTAGCTACTTTCCTTTGAAAATAGTTGGCAACAGTGGGTTTAAACGTTTCTCGCGTCAGTCTCTTGCTTGGTCGTGTGAGAAAAGTCGTGACTTTCTTTCACCGCAGTGCCACAGCAACAGCTGTGCTCACAGAAAATCAAAAGATGCTTGCGATGCTTTGCTTTGAAGTTCTGCGGGGCCGTTCACATATTGCGTCTTTTCCGCGTGCAAGTCAGTTATTTCAAATGTAGCCACGCGGCAGACGCGCTCATAATGGGAGCAACGTGGTCGCGACGCGCATGCGGTGCGTTTTCCAGGCGCATCGAGATGAACAATCATAGCTGTACAGCTGTCTCATCTCCATAAATATATCTCATTGTAAAGCTAATGCAAGCGCAGTTCATGGTTGCATAGCAACGAGCGACGCCACAGGAGCGCAAGCGCTTTGGAAAGAAGGAGAAGCAGTGCGGCCGCGCCTTCCACGCATTTTTAGACGCGATATGTGAACGGCCCCTATTCATAATTCTAAGTTCATGTTAGATTTAACATTATTTTTCAGTGACAGACAGACCTATTCAGCTGTTGATTTGAATACAGAAGGTTTTTATTAAACCGTGAAATGTGATCTTGTATGTACAACAAGGGAAATTATGGAAATTTGTTCATGTTTTTTGAATAAATGTTGTTTGAATTTCAGTTTCATTTTGTTCAAAATATCGTGATACGTATCGTATCCTGAACTCCGTATCGTATCCTGAACTCCGTATCGGGATACGTACCGTATCGTGACCTGGGCGTATCGTTACACCCCTAATACTTAGGTAGGTGGTACGTGGCAAAGTAACATCCACATGGATGGCAGGACCCAAGGTTTCTCAGCAGAACATTGCCCAAAGCATCACACTGCCTCTGCCGGCTTGCCTTCTTCCCATAGTGCATCCTGGTGCCACGTGTTCCCCAGGTAAGCAACACACACACCCGGCCATCCACGTGACGTAAAAGTAAATCTGATTCATTAGACCAGGCCACCTTCTTCGATTGCTCTGTGGTCCAGTTCTTTTGCTCACGTGCCCACTGTTAGCGCTTTCGGCGGTGGACAGGGGTCAGCATGGGCACCCTGACTGTTCTGCGGCTATACAGCCCCATATGCAACAAACTGTGATGCACTGTGTATTCTGACACCTTTCTATCAGAACCAGCATTAACTTCTTGAGCAATTTGAGCTACAGTAGCTCGTCTGTTGGATCGGACCACACGGGCCAGCCTTTGCTCCCCACGTGCATAAATGAGCTTTGGCTGCTCGTGACCCTGTCGCCGGTTCACCACTGTTCCTTCCTTGGACCACTTTTGATAGAGACTGACCAGACGGGAACACCCCACAAGAGCTGCAGTTTTGGAGATGCTCTGACCCAGTCGTCTAACCATCACAATTTGGCCCTTGTCAAACTCGCTTAAATCCTTACACTTGCCCATTTTTTCTGCTTCTAACAAACTCATCAACTTTGACGACAAAACGTTCACTTGCTGCCTAATATATCCCACCCACTAACAGGTGCTGTGATGAAGAGATAATCAGTGTTATTCACTTCACCTGTCAGTGGTCATAATGTTATGCCTGATCGGTGTATGTTAAACACTGTGGTATCAAATGTTCACGTTTTAATTTGTTACACTTTTTACTTAAGTGTAAGCTATGCTATAATATTTTCTTCCATTATTTTGATCTTATAATTTTATATAATAACATATATTTGTAGGCTACATATATTCCAAGCTTTGACAATATTGTATTGTTTACATCCATGCCAATAAAGCGATTTTAAATTGAATAGATAGATAGATAGATAGATAGATAGATAGATAGACAGACAGACATACAGACAGACAGGCACACTGACAGACAAAAAATTAAATGCACTTAAAGTACAAAATATCTTCATCTTTTTTCCCCCAGTGCATTTACTCGCACAGATCATACTCTCTGCCTGAACTTTGGTCACTGAGTTCAGTAAAGTCTATCAAATCCAATTTAAAAGGCAAATGAGCATCTCATTTTACCTCTTAACACCAGCATGTCAATTAGGCTATTCTGAGTCCTAAGAGAGGTTAAACTCCACCATCTCTGCACAAAAGCCAGCTTTGTTTGCTGCTCTTTGTGCAGTTCACCCTTTTAGTAGCTTAAGGCCCCAACGGGTCAATGCAAGTGTGTTTTGGTGAACAGTAGAGCATTTCCTGACACACAAACACTAATCCAAGATAAAGACCCACCTAAAAAGGCACTGAATCAGACCATCACTGTGAAAGGAAATGGCCACACTTTCTTGAACTGAAGAGAGTCTGTCTAATTTGTCTCTCACTGTGGAGGAAAGTCTTGCTATTGTATGAATGGGGCGCCTAGCAACCGGCGACAGGGGAAATACAAAAGAACAAAGAGGAAAAAGTGTGCCAATTCAGTCAATTCATGAGAGGAAAAAAAGGAGAGCTTTTGGTATGATTGCACAAGACCTTATAAATAACAGATTAAGACTATAGAAATTCCCCTCATGACAAACAAAGAAACAAACAAACAAAATCTTGCTCTAAGATCATCTGAATAGGCCGTCAAAACAATCGCTGAAGTCACTGAAGACTAATTAGCAGCGTAACACCACCACATAAGGGATTTAAGCAGCTATATTAAAGAAAAAAACTATCATTATTAAATTACTTTTTTAAATGTCTGTTTATGTAATGTGTACATATCAGATTTAAATTAGATTATAAATTATTTAATGCAGTTAATTAATAAATTATAATTAATTCATATATATAATTAAAAACATTAATATTAATAAACAACAATATGACATTAATATGTTAATTATATCATTTTAATTATCATTATTATTAATGAATTTTAATCATATATTTAAATTACAATAAACATATATACAAATGTGAGTTTAATTTTAATTAATTAAATTAATTTTTAATTTTAATTCTTTTTAATTGTATATTTTATTATTATTATTATTATTATTTTATCAATTGACAGCCTTATTTAAATTAGTTGTATTTGTCCGCCATGTCCTAACTAAAATGAATTTGGAATATCTGATTTTCCTTTTTTTGAAAAATCAGGTTGTCATGACATGGTCAACAAAATGTCACTGCAAGTGACGTTCGGATGTTACTGTTATATCATATTATGGATTTTCTTGTGTATTGGAGGTGGGGAAAAGTGTGACAACCTGCTGTAAAAGCAGTGACAACTACTCAAGAAGTGATCTTTGCAGAAGACGTTTCATGGAAAATGCGATCAGAGGTCAGTTTTGGCAGGGTTGCTAATGATTAGAGGAAAGATCTTGTAAAGCAGGATACTAATTGTGCTAATACACTGGCCAGACTGGAAAAATGTTTACGCTTAGCAGGGATTTCTGTCTTACTCCGAAACATCCTTTTTACTCCGGATGATTACTTTACTAAGAAAGAGTGGGCGAACTGTTAATCAGTCAGTGAGACTATTTACAATGTTTCATATTAATTAAGTTCAAGTTCAAAGTACTTTATCGTCATTCCAACAATCCAACAAATAGTGTATTTACTTTCTAGACAGAGGATGCAAAATGCACTTCAATGATATAAAAGTTGTTTTAAATTTTAAATAATAATATATTTAATAAAACAAACAAACAAACAAAACAAATGCCTGCCAGTGTTCAAATGAAACAAAACAAAAAATGCCTGCCAGTGTTCAAATAAAACAGAATAAAACAAAATAAAGAAATGCCTGTCAGTGTTCAAACAAAACAAACCAAAACAAAGAAATGCCTGCCAGTGTTCAAACAAAACAAAACAAAACAAAACAAAACAAAACAAAACAAAACAAAACAAAAGAAATGCCTGCCAGTATTGAAACAAAAAAAAGCTTGCCAGTGTTCTAACAAAACAAAGAAATGCCTGCCAGAGTTCAAACAAAACAAAACAAAACAAAACAAAACAAAAGAAATGCCTGCCAGTATTGAAACAAAAAAAAGCTTGCCAGTGTTCTAACAAAACAAAGAAATGCCTGCCAGAGTTCAAACAAAACAAAACAAAACAAAGAAATGCCTGCCAGTGTTCAAACAAAACAAAACAAAACAAAACAAAACAAAACAAAACAAAACAAAACAAAACAAAACAAAAGAAATGCCTGCCAGTATTGAAACAAAAAAAAGCTTGCCAGTGTTCTAACAAAACAAAGAAATGCCTGCCAGAGTTCAAACAAAACAAAACAAAACAAAGAAATGCCTGCCAGTGTTCAAACAAAACAAAACAAAACAAAACAAAACAAAACAAAGAAATGCCTGCCAGTGTTCAAACAAAACAAAACAAAACAAAACAAAACAAAACAAAACAAAAGAAATGCCTGCCAGTGTTCAAACAAAACAAAACAAAACAAAACAAAACAAAGAAATGCCTGCCAGTGTTCAAACAAAACAAAACAAAACAAAACAAAACAAAACAAAACAAAAGAAATGCCTGCCAGTATTGAAACAAAAAAAAGCTTGCCAGTGTTCTAACAAAACAAAGAAATGCCTGCCAGAGTTCAAACAAAACAAAACAAAACAAAGAAA
Source organism: Megalobrama amblycephala (assembly GCF_018812025.1). NCBI lineage: Eukaryota > Metazoa > Chordata > Actinopteri > Cypriniformes > Xenocyprididae > Megalobrama > Megalobrama amblycephala. Next base: position 26,136,736 of record NC_063045.1, read on the forward strand.
TGCCTGCCAGAGTTCAAACAAAACAAAACAAAACAAAACAAAGAAATGCCTGCCAGAGTTCAAACAAAACAAAACAAAACAAAGAAATGCCTGCCAGAGTTCAAACAAAACAAAACAAAACAAAACAAAGAAATGCCTGCCAGAGTTCAAACAAAACAAAACAAAACAAAGAAATGCCTGCCAGTGTTCAAACAAAACAAAACAAAACAAAACAAAACAAAACAAAACAAAACAAAACAAAACAAAACAAAACAAAACAAAACAAAACAAAATGCCTGCCAGTGTTCAAACCAAACAAAACAAGTGCCTGCCAGTGTCAAAACAAAAAGAAATGCTTGCCAGTGTTCAAACAAAAAAAATTCCTGCCAATTTTCAAACAAAAACAAAACAAAGAAATGTATGCCAATGTCCTTTACCAAGTTTAACTGTATGATTATGATCACATTACGGCCATGCAACCACAACAATGAGCTATTGTGTAAACAAAAAAGCCACAAAATCAATAAAACATATATTGTGATAAGTTTTCCCTTGATATAGAGAATAAGAGTTTATGACTGAAATATCTTGATCTTGGATGACCAGAGAGCTAAACCAAAAATAAATTATACTGAAAAACTGTGCCCACAATCGAAACCATAGACATAAATGTGGTAATCCCTTTAATACACTTACAATCACAGCGTTATTTACATCTATGTGTATTTTAAGCTAAAGATTAAAACAACACAACTCTGTTATTGCGACATTGAACTAACCAAACCACTGGCTTCTGATTCTGTGAGAATGTCTAATGATACAATGAATTATACTAATCGGTGCTCAACTAATGAATGCTGGCAAGACATCTACGAGGCAATAAAATGAGGGAATAAATTCATGTTTTTATTTGCGTGTTTAATAAATGTTATGACCATAAGCTTTCCATAAATCACTAAAGACCTGCCAAGATGTAATTCACAATCCACTATCCATCATGCTGTAATTAATGCCTCGCTCACTCATCTCCTTTGCTTTCATATGAGTCAGACTTCCCATGACACAGCCCTTCTGAGACAGACCAGACAGAGGCACCTTTTTGGGGGTCTTTTTATGCTCTTCAACATGACCAAAATCATACCAATTTTGTATGCAAAACTCAGTGAACCCATTAGATTGATGTGCATATGTTACTGTATGCTAGCCTTGCATGCTAAATTAATTCACAAATGAACCAAAACTGGAGATATATGTAACATCCTGCTAGCTAAATCACACACGATGCATGTCACATTTCTTTTCCCAGAATTCCTCTGGAATTAAAAATAGGATTATTAAAAATACAGACAAAAATGCTAAGAACCTTGGATGAGGAGAGATAAAGAAATACACAGAGAGAGATGGGGTAAAAAACAAAAAAACACTTTTCAGTGGCTAAAGTTGATCAAAATGAAGAGCTCCTCTGGTGCCATCTGGTTCTCAATCCTAATTCGTTGGTATCCGGCATACAAAGATTAAGGATTGCCCTGCGATAACCTGGCAATACAAAAAGGGGAAAATATCTTCTAGGCGGAAATCGGAAATCCCAGTGTGGCCTCAGAATAAAGCTTTCATTGGGAAATTCTATGTTTAATCCTTTTTTAAAATGTGTAATCAATTAGAAATTGCCAGAATGAACGAGGGCCACAAAAGTATTTTTCTTTCTTTCTAGAATGATAAATGTTGGCCACAAAAGTTTTCACTTTCAACAACATTTTGTGTCGGGAACTCCCCATCCCCAAGCGTTAAAAAAAACAAAAACAAATTTGTCCTAAGCATAACTATTCCTAATGCATGAGACCAATTCAGTGCACGTGAAGACAGTAAAAGAGAGAATTAAGGATATATATATAGACTCCAGCATTTAGCTCCATTTCCCAATTCTTACAAGCATTTTACAGAAAGCTTAAATCTAATATTCACACGTCAGATAGCATTTGCTCTGTTTACTCATAACAAATAATGTTTTATTTACGCATAACAAATTATGTTTTGTTTCTCTGAAGGATAGAAGAGAGAAAGGGAATGTTACTGCTGGTTCCATGACCCGGAGTTGAAGAATATAAATAGAGACAGAAAGAGAGAGAAATAACAACACTAAGAAGTGCACTAAGAAGATGAAGTCTAATTGGGGTCTTGTTTTAGTCGCCGTCTCTCCAATAACACAGAAAGCTTCCTCAGGCATTATAAGTGCTGCAAACACTGACCTACATTCAGTCATAAAGTCCCTCCCTCCCAGAGGAGGCCTTCAGAAAGCATTTATGCTGATCCAGAGTCAGTTGCTAACGTATATATCTGACTATTCCACAAAAAGGTTTCATTTCTCAGTGATATTGTACATGCTTGTAACGACAATTAACAAGTATCATCAAATAGGCCAAAGTACTATGAAGAAACAGTCACATTCATTTTGCTGTGTTCTTTGTAAAATTTGTTGAATAGCTATACAAGGACAGTTTGGTCTATCAAAAAGCTATAATAATTTTTTGCTAGCATGGTCTGAGCCAATTTTGGTGAAAATCGGACAAATCATCTAGGATGAGTTCGAAAAATTAAATAAAATAGAAATAAAATAAAACAATTATTTCTTTGTCATTTTTCATCAAAATTGAACAACTTGCTCTGCTTCTAAAACAACTTTCTTTTTCTGGTGACCTTATTTCACAATCCAGTCAGTTCCTGATGAATAACATCAAGTCTAACATTTGTTTCACATGGGAATTAGAAAGTATTTTAACATAAAAAAGCTCTGAAGCAGTTTTCAATTATGTATTTTAAATAATATAGTGCCTGATTATTTTGAGACATCGAACTCCTGTTGGATAGCATCAATTATGCTTGAAAGTAAACTGAATGACTATTCATAATAATTATCCCTGCAATAACATCAACAGCATCATCACTGATGTCACAACAACTGTAATTGTTAGTGACATCATTGAACAATTAGTCATTGTTATAAAGCAACATCACACGATGATTCATAAGCGCAGCTACACGCACATAATTCATCTAGATCACTAAATCAGTCGTTAACGTTCACCTGAACAGCCATTTTAAACTCCACTTCCTTAAATAAACACACCCCTCCATTTAATAAATTCTTTAAGCTCGTTATGTTTAATTATTCATGCCTCAGAGGAGGCCCGTTCCCGCAGTGCAGTGCAGCACGTCCACGCTTCATTCGAGAGTCACAGAGACAATGACATGTTTTTTCCAATAACACAGCAGTTATAGACTCAAATTTCAAAGTGTCTTATTTGTTGTCTGAATGGAAAGAAAGAGTTATTTGTGCGCTGCAGAACTCACACAATCCGCCGGCGTAACCGTGTGGATGTATTACGACGTTCCCTTCATAAGCTGGAAGGAAAGGACGAATGGACAAACCGGACAACATCAGCTTCGACCAAAAGCTTTGTGTGCGAATTCAGAAAACAAACGTTAAAGTGCTTCTCAAACCCCAAAACCAAACAAATTAAACTGCTGAGGGAGACGGAGCATCACAAATGGGACACTAACAAGCAAAATAACAAAACAAATCAAATCAGTTTAGGTATGTATATACGGGAACAGAAATATTTATGGGAAAAAGACGAAACAGACAAAACAAAAACAATATGTTTGTCTGTTCATCTATCTACCTAAATATCTGCTTGTTTGTTTACCTGTTTGTGTATGTCTATCTGTCTATCTATTTATTAATCCATATATTAATTTGTTTGTTTATGTATTTGTTTGTTCATCTGTCTGCCCACTTGTCTGTCTTTCTATCTTTTCATTTATTATTTTATATATTTGTTGTTTATTTATCTGTATATCTGTTTGACTATCTGTTCATTTATCTGTAATGTCTACCAATTTGTTGGTTTATCTATCTATCTATCTATCTATCTATCTATCTATCTATCTATCTATCTATCTATCTATCTATCTATCTATCTATCTATCTATCTATCTATCTATCTATCTATCTGTCTGTGTATCTGTTTTCCTGTCTGTCTGTTCAATTATATTAATCTGTTCATCTATCTATCTATCTTAGTTGTTTAGGTATCCAGTAAGTGTACAACTTGACAGTCTATAATGAATTAAGCCATTTTAAGTTGTTTTTATTTTCATTTGTCCTCAGTATCTCAATATCTTATGATCTTTTCCACCATGTCTAAACAACAAACTGTTATGCCTGACCCTTCACAGCGCTACAACAATCCTGTTAGTCTCAGCGACACTCATCCGCCCATATCTCGTCCAATAAACACACAAAGTCATCAAGCTCCACGTGAACTCACCAGAGAAGAAGTTTTTAGCACGCAGGTAACTGACACTCAGACGCAGGATGGAGAGTTTGTCCAGGCTGCTCGTGACCTCCTCAGGAAACGGAAGGAGACTGGCCAGCCGGTCTAATTCGGAGTTTAACCGATCTCGATGGCGTTTGGACGGGTTAGACTTCACCCCTTCAGTTGGGGGCTGCTTCACCCTGAGTACGAGAGCACAAGAACCGACTCTTAAAATCACATTCAGCAGTGTTTTTTCATGAACCAAAAAAGGGTTGCAGGTCTGTTTGGACAGAATCACGGACAGCATTAAAATTCTGAAACCACAATCAGAGTGTCCCATGGATTTGCACAAGCTGTTTTTACTAAATTTACTCAATTGTAAACTTTCCTACTCTGCCTGTCATATTTAATAATTTTGCATATTGTTGGGTCTGTGCTGTTCTCCTTATACTAATACATTTTAAAATTTGATTTTAAGGAAATGTGTGTGTACCTTTGTACGAATAAACACATTTGGGTCACCACCCCAACGTAAAAGCCCTACACACACACTCACACACAGCTGTTATGAAACATAATTTGTCTGTTACTGTAAATATGATGAATGGTATTAGATTAAAGATATAAATACACAAAAAGGGAAAATTTTGATTGGCTAATTGAAATCTTGTAAATAGTAAGTAAAATATAATGAAATATATTTTTTACATATTAAATGCAATTTGAAAATATAGGCTATTATTTAAGCTCTGGTTTATGGTTTATGTAACATGTTATACAAGATTATGTTATACCTATTTGGTTTACACTTTAGCAATTAAGTGATTTTAAAATAATAAAAGGTGGCAGAATTATATATAGGCTAATTAATTTGTTTTATTACGATTATTATGTTCTAATAAAAATGACAATTATACACACTATAGTCCTCACTGCATTAACTAAATATAATATATATATATATATATATATATATATATATATATATATATATATATATATATATATATATATATACACATACACACACACACACACACAAGCATTATATAAAATAATATATTTGTGTTCAGTGCTCATGTTTACAACAGAATTTTAATGCTTTAATTTAATTTCACGCAATTTAATGTATCTGGATTTTTTTGTACATGATAGTTTCTTTTAATCAAAAATGAAAAAGAAAAGGACAAAACACCTTATTTGAGGAAGAGTGCATGGAAACTGTAATATAATAACATTACGCATACATTAAACATATATAGCAGCACGGGTTGTAATACTCGAGCGATACTTTGATGATCTTAAATATAATAATAACAGTAAATATACCTAAATATTTACTTATAGATGCGCCTAGAGAGGAGATCACACATACGATGTGGGTCAGATGTACATTACTAGGCTATACTGTACTGAGTTTTGGAGTCAGAACAACATAAATTGTCATTGAAAAATGAATAACATCTCGCTTGATTATTTGTTTGTATGATCTCATTTTGGACTACAGGAGTTTAGTGTTCACTACGCATTGAGTAGGCTAGCCCATACATGCATCACACACACACACACACAAACACACACATTTATTTACATCACTTACGTTCTTTGCACTGGTTTTCTTCTTTTTCGTCCTGCATACATGTTTAAGGCGTCAGTATAATCCAACTCTTCGGGTCCAATGAATTCAACCCAATTTCTAACAGATAAAATCCAGAAGACCCCCTCTTTCTACTTAAACAAAAAAAACTTTAAATAAGAAAAAAATGATTTCTTGTACAGGTCACGGGTGTTAAAATTCAAAAATCCAAAAAATTATAATAAATAAGTTCTGATATTTTATAAATTGTGCAAAAGGCACCCAGAATCCCTACTGCTACAACATGACCAAACTGCATTTAATATCAGTCTTATAAACTTAAATCGCCAAAACAGAGATGCAAAAAGTGTAATTCCTCTTCAAATATATTTCAGCGTTCATAAGAGGAGTGACAGCAGGTCCTCGTTATCATATTCTTCATCCTCAGTGCTGCTGAGTTTGTATAAACAGCCCTTCAAAGTCATTTGCTTGGTTAAAATAATGCATTATAATCTATATTTACACAGAACGGGCAAAATAAACCAAATCCAGAATCATAATTTGTTCCAGCTTCGTGTCTAATTCATTTTTGGCCGAGCTCCTCCACTAAGTCCCCCAACTGCGCGCCCCCGACACCAGCTTGCAGGGGCACGCGCATTTGGTTGACCAGGCAACCGGCACAGATTTGCTCAGGAGCGCGCGCAGAGCATCAGAGGCCACGGCATTAAAGGCAAAGGGGAAAAATCTCCTAGGATACATGACGTCAGACTTTACATCTCATGTGATTGGTCAACGGAGTTCAAAATTACGATTTCTTGCTTATAAATATTAATAAAGAAACGTGAAGCGTGATCATAAGCGTAATGGATAACAGACGTTGGTAGGTAGGCGCAACGAATCATACTATGGGGAAGAATTTGTTAATTAACATTAATGAGATTACAAGGTTACCAAGAAACGCTGGCGAGGCTGATTAATATTAATTAGAATCCTGGACACTTCTGGCCAGTCAGCGGACAGCAGAAGGATTTGTTGCAGCAATTACATTATCTTGAAAATCCCTGATATTAAAAATACAATAATTATTTAGGTATAAATAAATGTTTTGAGTAGGCTAAAATAAATGTCTTTGTATTTTCTAAAATGTTAGGCTACTAAAAAGGTTTTAATGATGATGATGATAGACCTACAAAAAAAAAAAAAAAAAAAAAAAAAAAAACTGGCATGTCACAACATAAATAATTTGATAATTATAATAATTCGTCATTTATTGACTATAATGGCATTATTATATAATAGGCCTACTTGTTTATGGTCCACAGCAAATCCGATCTAGTGCATGCAAGCTACTGACTCTGTCACATTGCACACATCTGTTTTATAGCTACGCGTGCATTTAAATTGCAGTAATGAATAAAATATGATTCGAAAGTGATTGTATGTCTCCCCAATTTTGTTCTAGGACACCCTATTACTGTGACATACCTCGTAGTTACTTCTTTGTTGTTTTGCCAACTGGGTCATCAACTAGGTCACCGTGATTTTTTATTTCGATTTTCAAATACGAAATAAAACATTAGTGCTAATCCTACCCATAACTTATCCCTAAAATCAGAGATAAATGATAGGTGAATAAGAATGGTGCAGAAACCCCTAACCCTTGTTGTAAGACTAAACTTGATAAAAACTGTAAACTTGTCCCTCAAATCTGATTGGTTGATTGGAATGTTGTTCCATGATCAACACAGATGTTGATCCAGGAAAACGTACTTGGTGAAATAACGTTCACCATACAGGTCTACCGCTGAAATAGTAGGCCTATATACTGGCACACATTCAAAATATATACATTAGCGCCCCCATGTGGTAAACACACGTGAACTACATCCAACTGTCTACTCTGGTCTACAGCCAAAATGTTGCTGAAATAAATGTAGTCAAACTTTACTAATTCTGGGTCACTGAGAAAGAAAAAGATGCTTAAAATTTTTTGATTGTTGACTCTAGTTTTCAAGATATGCTATCAATTCACAAGGTAGTTGAAGAAAATCTGCATAAACACAACAGACCGGAATGCATGAAGCTACAGCGACAATGGAGGCCTACACCGATCAGGCATAACATTATGACCACCTTCCTAAAATTGTGTTGGTCCCCCTTTTGCTGCCAAAACAGCCCTGTCCTGTTGAGGCATGGACTCCACTAGAGCCCTGAAGGTGTGCTGTGGTATCTGACACCAAGATGTTAGCAGCAGATCCTTTAAGTCCTGTAAATTGTGAGGTGGGGCCTCCATGGATCGGACTTGTTTGATCAGCACATCCCACAGATGCTCGATTGGATTGAGATCTGGGGAATTTGGAGGCCAAGTCAACACCTCAAACTTGTTGTTGTGCTCTTCAAACCATTCCTGAACCATTGCTTTGTGGCAGGGCACATTATCCTGCTGAAAGAGGCCACAGCCACCAGGGAATACCGTTTCCATGAAAGGGTATACATGGTCTGCAACAATACTTAGGTAGGTGGTACGTGTCAAAGTAACATCCACATGGATGGCAGGACCCAAGGTTTCTCAGCAGAACATTGCCCAAAGCATCACACTGCCTCCGTCGGCTTGCACTCGGCCATCCAAGTGATGTAAAAGAAATCGTGATTCATCAGACCAGGCCACCTTCTTCCATTGCTCTGTGGTCCAGTTTTGATGCTCACGTGCCCACTGTTGGCGCTTTTGGCAGTGGACAGGGGTCAGCATGGGCACCCTGACTGTTCTGCGGCTATGCAGCCCCATACGCAACAAACTGCAATGCACTGTGTATTCTGACACCTTTCTATCAGAACCAGCATTAACTTCTTGAGCAATTTGAGCTACAGTAGTTCGTCTGTTGGATCAGACCACACGGGCCAGCCTTCACTCCCCAAGTGCATCAAAGAGCCTTGGCTGCCCATGATCCTGTCGCCGGTTCACCACTGTTCCTTCCTTTGACCACTTTTGATAGATACTGACCACTGCAGACTGGGAACACCAGTCTGTTCATGTAGTAAACACAGTGTAGCGCTTCCAGGTTCTACATCAGAATGCCAACTCGGTATTGGCCGACGCTGTTCATGTGAGCAGCACCACGCATATACATGTGATGCTGATGCAGGAGCTGGAATAACGCTGGAGTCTATCGGAGGCCAGAAAGCTCACGGATTTCATCAAAAATATGTTAATTTGTGTTCCAAATATGAACGACGGTCTTATGTGCCAGTTGAAAAACATGGGGAGATGCGAATTATCCACTTTCTACATCCGCCACTGAAAGAGACATGGAACGAAATGACCAGCTAAAGCCATTGAGTCATCAACCTCCTTTTAATATTATAAAGATATCAATAATGAGATTCACAACAAAAAATTAATCAATTGATAATACAAATACAAAACAAACAAAAGCTATATTATATATATAATATAGAAGTGTGTGTATAACTTTTATTTGTGGGGCATCCATTTGCGTATAGATTTTACAGTTGTGCGGAACAATGTACAAAATAATATGGTAGCCTACATGTAAAAGCATTTACAATGCTGGGTGCACAAACACAAGAAAAGAAACAAACATACAATGATACAACAAATAAACAAAGATACTGCATTTAAAGAGAGGCCTCACAAACACGTCGTTATGCAAGAAACGGGCATCTGAAGTGTTAAGTGCTATTGTTTCTTCCTAAAGGACTCGTAGTTTAGTGGTGAAGGGGAGGACGTCCTAACAAGGGCATGTATGAATGATTTTTTGGCACCGGGGGAGTTCAATGCAGAGGTCGATTGTTGGAGTTTTATCCACTAAAGCGGTTTTATTTAATGGCACTTTGCAGGCACAGCAAATAAAAGGGTAATTTTCTGGACCTCTAAACCTTGTTTAGTCACAAATTAACCCTCTGGAGTCTGAGGCTGATTTGGGGCCTGGAGAAGTTTTGACATGCCCTGACATTTGTGCTTTTTTCAGTTGTTCATGAACATATTAATGACAAAAGTGTCATTACACTGTATTCAGCACAAACTAGGCTACCATAATATGTGAGGAACATGTGTGTACATGTTTGTGTTTTTGAAGGAATAACGTTTATGCGTGGTTACTGAAAAAACAAAAAACTTAAGTCACTGATATAAGGCCAATAAAAGTATATTAAATCTGTGTTCACAAGACTTTTGGGTATTGAAGGTTGTAGACTAGAGTTTTTGCTTCAAAATTATGTAAAAATTATGCTGACTACTCTTTCATTTATAACAATATACTGATTTAGTTTTTGTAAGACACTTTTTGCCAAGAAACACGGTATGCGAGGAGGCGTGAATCTCCATGAATAATGGCTCATTCTCACCTGTGAAGACCTTAATGCGGTCATAAATATGAAACTGTCTAATACAGTTTCCTAAGCAGTTGGACAGGTTTCAAGAGACAAGTTATCCGTCTATCGTCACTGAAAGCCAAATGTCAGTTTAAAAAATATCAGATTTTTATTGTCAACTGGTGGGTCGCAAGATATGACCCAAACACCACAATGCGTTTTAAACAGTGAACAACTGCAGAAATTGATATTGTTTTAAATTTAATATTAAATTAGCCTCGTTATAAAACCCTATTAAGGACATTTAAGTAAGCAAAGCAAAAATTAGAATTAAAAAATGTGTTTTCAATTTCACACAAGTGTGAAAAAATGTAATTGTAATGTAGCCTTTTGGACATACATTGCATACTTCCAATGAATAAAATGGCATCTCTGCCACAACGCTATCAAACATTTGATTGAAATGACATTTATATAATAAACGCCACTGTCTTGAAGCGAAACCATTTGAGAACCACTGATTTAATATACATCACTGTGGACGGAGCTTTATTGCGTCGTGCTTGGTTAGAACATGGCGTGAAAGATATTTTAAAGCAGGAAAATCAGAGCCAAACACTTTTATTTGTGCGTAATCAATCTGTCAACTTTATAAACTTATAAAAGGATCAATCATCCAACTGATCATGCATCAATTAAGCAAACATTTAGCGATTTACTAACCTCCTCTCTTAACCAGCAGACATCTGGCAATAAAATACAGAACGCTCTTACACAAAAAGCGCGAAAAAGTCACTAATCTCAGAAAACGAAGGCTGTTTTAAGGCACTTAAATGGGGAGAATGTGTGTCCTGTAACTTTTGAACTGTGAGGCTATGTACAACACTCAGCAACACTAGCATAATCGATTCCGTCCATGCTAACAACAAACAGCTGTTAAAAACTTTGCTTCTCAGATTCAATTATAGCTGCCATTTCAGTTCCTCTCTCCTCTGCAAACCACGATCATTTCATTCAAAGAGAGCGAAAACGGGAGGGAATAAATGAAATATCCTTTGGGGAGAAAGAAATTAAGGCAAGTGTTCCCATTTCAGATGATGAAAGGAAAAGGCTTCGGGTGCATGAGTTTGCGGTTGTACATACAGTATGTGCTGTTACCATCACACCAAACTTTCTGTTCTTACTGCAGGGAGAAAGAACAACTCTCATAAGCAACAGCAGTCTAAAACACACGTTTCTACAAGAAAATTAAGGTAAAAAGCCTTTTCAGAAAGTAGGTAGCGATCTTTTTTTATATACAATAAAACCAATCAGTCATATTTCTGCAGCTACGAGAAATCTCATACAAATATGTTTTGGTATATTTACACATTCAAAATGCTGATACAGTTGAATCAAATGGCTTTAAATTATTAAAAAAAAAAAAAAAAAAAAAAAAAAAAAGGCACAAAGGGGCCTACAAACTTTGGGCCTCATTCATGAAACACTAGCGGAACACATTTCTGTGTAAATAGCATTCAATTCTATGGTTTTACGATCGATTAACAGAAATGTTCTTGAGAACATTCCCTACATTGTGCTTGGTCTGAACTTTTTGGCTGCTGCTGTATTTCCTGATTGACCAAGAACGATACTGTTGTCGAGTAAAGAAGTCATTCAAATTTTACTGTGGCCATAAAAATTAATCAAATCTTCTTTGGACTAACATTTATTTTATTTTGGGATCTTTCTTGATAACTAGTCTGTGATGTCTTCTCAAAACTCTCTTTTTCTGTCACTACATTTTACATTTCCTCCGGAGGCAGGATACGCTGGCTGTCGTGATTCTCATGGCACGCGACACGGTATAAGAATTCCTATAATTCTTCCATATAAGTGAATAGAAAGCAAGAGTGTAATCAGCAAATTAAAAGTGGACAAAAATGGCTCAATGGCATTTCCATAATTTCGAGTATATGCATACAAAAGTACAAAAAGACAATTATTAAACAAAAAAATGAACAAATAAATGATAAGCAATAACATTCAGATATTGTTGTAATACACATGAAACATATGGTTATGGCAACCATAATAGGGTGGCAAGAGCAGACTGTACTGTTTCATTTTTACTCCTTGAATGGAAAAAAAAAAAAAGGGTGTAGCAGAAAAAGGGATGTATTTCCTGGGACTATTGATTTTGTTTTTTTTAAAACCCAAATTTGCCTTCAGCAACTTTACAACTCATAGTTGTTTTCCATAAAGAAGGTCAAGCTTCAGGGAAGTTCTGGGACAATTTTGTTCTGACAGTCCAATGATGCCACAGAGGTCATTAGTAGAGTATTCATTTCTCTAGACAAAATTATGTCTTAAAAGTGGGGTAAAGGTGGTCAATTCCACCTTCTTAAGTGCATAGGTGGCAAAATAAAAGGGCCTGGCTGAGGCCATTGCACTCTCTAACGAGACAGACTTTCCCTTTTTGCCCACTAAATAGCATCTTGTGTGCACCTTGAATTTATTTCTCAGAATCTCATCCCCGCAATTCCTCTGTTCCTTCTGTATACTTCATAAATGAACTCTAGGCTTCCTTGCGCACACATATACACAAACAAACACTTGCTCACACACCTCTCCTTGCCATTACACTCTCTATCTCACTCTTTTTTTTTTTTTCTTGCAGGAATGGCGTAACAAAACAAGATCCATCAGGGACAAAAGGACGTGCTTTAAAAAATAAATATGCACTTTCTGTCACTGCTTATTTCTCACCAGAGAGGTGTGTAAGTGAATAAGTAGATAAGTGTGAAAAAATGTGTGGTAAAAATTGCTTTTAAAGTTTAGTAATGTCTTGTAGGTTTTCAGCCAAGAGTGTCATCAGAAGCGGATGCATCTCTCGAGGGACAAACAAGTTGCTGTATTTCTGCGTGCATTTTTTCCTAGAAACAGGTACTGCACTGTTGATGTGTCATTCGCTGCATTGGGTGGGATCTACCACTAATAGTCACAGCAATTGCTTTGGTTGTTCTCTGAAAAGTAGATGGTTCCGTTGGTCAGGGAGGGGAAGAGGAACATTCCTTTCTCCTCAAGTGGACGGTCTGGGATCTGTGAAGGGAAAAAATTGAAACCATTAAAGGAATGTTTTGTCCATTCCGTGGTAATCATGTCATGATATTCATTAAGTTGTGCATGGAAAAGAGTTTAAAGCAGAACTCTCTTCATTTTACACTTTTGCGCCCAGCTTGTGGTTTTTGAAATGTCTTTTTACTTTTTATGAAAACATAATTCATATTTAAAAGAACTTTAACTCACTTTAAATAAGACAATGGTTTTGTCTTGTCCAAGACAAAATCTTAGCAGTAGGGGTGTAAAGGTACATGCAGTCAGACAACTAATACAGTCACAGGCAATTCACACTACAATTCAGAAGGGGGTGCGTGGTAATAGAACGCTGTTTGCTAACCGCCACAACAGGAAAAAGCGCAGAAAAAGAAGAACAGACAATCTATGCATAACCTGTTAATAATGTCTTAATTACTTAATATATGTTTAAATAAATTTGTCATGAAAACAAGTTATGACTTATGTTAATTATAATTGAATTAATTTAAAGAGACTCAATTTGTTCAATAAACCATTCTTTAGTATAAAATAAGAAAAATCGTTTTCTCCAACCAGCTGTACCGCAACCCGTACCGAACCGTGACATCAATACTGAGGTACATACCAAAATGTCATGTTTGTGTACCGTTACACCCCTACTTGAGAGTATAAATTTTTTCTTTATATCTAAGAAAAATGGACAATATTACTGACATATACTGAAATGAATTAAAATCGAGAGCTTGTATATCAGAATTGAATTACATCAAGAAATTCAGCCCTAATCTGAAGTGCCCTCAATTGTTTCCTTTCCACAAGTTGAAACAAAATGACTGAGCACATTGTGAATATCATCTGATCTAGACTTCCTCAAAAATATTTCTTTACACATGGTGACAAATGTAAAACCCCAAAAGTGTTGTTTCCCACAAAGACTTGTGACTGGTGGAAGAGATGAGATAACCCAAACTGTTAAAAAAAAAGCCCTGGATGTGTGTTGACACATTAAGCCTGGGGTAAAAACAGGGCAGATCTGCTATTCTCAACAAACTTTAAGACTCATTCTAAAAATAGGGAGTGAGCACACACCTGTTTCTTTGATCGTTGATCTAGAGCACGCTAGTTTAAAGTTATAATTATACAATGGATTCAATTAGTACAGTTTACCTGTGTCTGCCCATTGCAGGAGAGATACTGCTGAGCAAGTATGTTATCTGGAGTTAATCCAAGTTGGACTTGACAGGCCATGGGGCTGATGTTGGTGTCCTCCTGTGGGATGACCGACATATCCACGATTGACTCGCCAAGACCTCTCTGGTAGTAACAGGATGCTTGTGTAGGACCTTTAGCCCTCTGGCAGGATGACATTGAAGATACTGGATCTGCAGAACCATACTGCATCCCATTCACAGAGGGTTGAGGTGTGCTTGTGAACATGCAGCTGTTGGTGGTCTCCTGGGGATAGATGCTATTTGCAGTTGTCTGGGGAAGAAGGCCAGACCCGAATCCTTGTGCGTTTGTGTGCGACAATAGTTGTCCAAGCGGGGGTCTTTGGAAGTCTTTCACTTGGCCAATGAAGCCCGTTGTATTCTGAGGCCCGCTGGAAAATGATTTAGGGACCTGCTGAGGGGTAGGCTGGGATGGCTGCCAGGCAGGCACTCCTGGATTGGCAGGGTTTTGAGTGTGAAGAGAAAACTGTCCTTGTAAGTGGGTAGTTGGGCCAGAGTGTAGTCCTGCATCTTGTGGACCTGAAACGTTACGGTCGCAAGAGTTCAGCAGGTTATCCACCATATTGTTGCTGTTGGATATCCACTGAGGGTTCTGACTGATTGTCGGTTGTTGGGGAAGCGAATTCTGATTGTGGAAGCCCATCGGCATGGCGGAAGTGCCCTGCAATAGAGGGCTTTGAAGAGGGAGAGTCATTGCATTAGGATGGGGCTGGTTTCCAGTCTGTAGGTTTCTCTGGCCACATGGCACCATTCCATTCTCTTGCACAGCACTTTGCAGACCAAGCCTGACTTGGTTCGACTGCTGACTACACTGCATGGCAAGAGGAGGATTAAACATGATGTTATTTTTGCTTGGCATATTTTGGGCTGTCTGATCAAGTCCGAATGATTGGACGAAAGTGTCGCCAGGTAAAATCTGTGGCCCCATATGGGTAAGCTTCTCCAGCCCTCTTCCAGGGCTACTGGCATCCACTCTGATGAACCCACCCTGACCTGGGGATCCAACAAGAATCCCTGCCTGGCAGTTGAATGGCTGGTTAGCAGCTAAGTTATTCTGTAACTCCATCTCTGGAAGACACTCTGGCACTTCAACAAATGGACCCTGATCCTTTAGCTGTTCAGGCAATTGAACGCTGTTTTCCTTGAAAAGTGCATCCTCGACATAGGAGAGGATGTCGTTGGTGATGATTTTATTAAGATCCATATCGTTGTTGTAGTGCATCCTGAGCAGAGTGTTCTCCCAATCCTTCAGCTCTAATTTGTCCACATCAAAATCCTGAAGGCTGTCACAAAGAGAGCTGTCCCCGATAATCTGCTGCAAGGTTTCCATCATGTCTTTTACCACACCTTCCTCCTTTATCTCAGCTACTGTGTTTGGCGCTGACGGCTGCCAGGTGTTCCCAGGGACATTGAGCAGGGCGTGGCTATCCATGAAAGCCTTGTCAAGCGTAAACTGGGAATTGGGGTCATTGTTCTGGTTGTAGATTAAATGATCCTGCTTCAGCATGGAGCCAAGAAGAGAATCTGGGTCCAGCGATGGAGGTCTGTGCATCTTCTGGCCTTTGCTCTGATTTTGAATGTCAGTGATAATGTCAAGGGAGGGGCCAGTCTCATACAAGACACCCTCACCAGTGGCACAGTTAAAGGGTAGCTGCAACTTCCTTTGACGGAGGTGTTCCTCGCCCTCCTCATTACTACAAAATACAGACATTATATTAATTAGAAAAACAAGGATATTAGCTCAACAACAACATGAAAAAGCAGGTTTTACTTACGTTAGTGCTCTCTGTCGAGCAATAATGAAGTCTGGTCTTCCTCCTTTATACACAAGCCTAGCATTGGCCTGCACCCATATCCATGTACCCCCTTTCGAGAGAAGTCTGAAGACGGTTAAACCACTTTCTCCTGTCTTTATCACTATGAGAGAAAGTAAGAGAAAATATATATTTTAAAAAGGTCTTCTATAGAAATCAAACTGATAATCTTATGGTGTTCATAAACTCAACTCGTCCAAAAGCCAAGTTGAACATCTAAGAATGGACTTGGCTTTGATTTAATAGTAAATACTTTGTCAAGGTCTGACATAACTCACTTCTGATGTGGTTGTCAGCACAGTACATCATGTCAGCAGCGTGAATGAACTGATAACCGGAGCCTCTCATACACAGCTCAATCTCAGTGTAGCCGAGTACCACCTTCCCTCTGCAAAATGAGAAATAGATATGGAAAAATATTAGCACTATGTTTGTACCACTTCCCAAACAATCGTTGGCCCAATCTGATGTTGTCAAAGCTACCTTGTGTCGATACCCATGGGTGTGAAGTCCAGCTTGTGTTTGGTTTGGAAAAGAAGAGTCTTGCTCCTGATTTCCAAGATTGAGGGTGGCTGGAGGGGTGTGGCTATGATAAAAAGAGCCAGCTGAGGGTGGGCCAAGGTCCCATCTTCTGACAACTTGTTTTGGCCATGGAGATATTTCAGCCTCCCTTGGAAGTTCAGGGCCTTAGGGGCAAAGGGAAGGATATGAAAGTCATTTTAGCCCCATGAGGGTCCGACACTGTAAATAGTAGATTTATTTACACAGCTGTTGCTGTTACTGCATCATTGTAAGCACAGAAAATCAAACATTGTTGAGTACAGCACAAAGTGTTCATCCCAAAATGAATTCTAAAATATTGATTCTGGTTTGGATTGGGATAAAGGTGTAATAGACATCTAGGTTTTTTACCAGGAAGCCTGATGAGTTGTCAAGGAGGCACCGGAATCGGCAGCAGAAACTTCGTTCCAGGAAAGATGAGTTTTCTGGAGGGATGTGTTGAGGGTTGTAGTTTATCATGTCTCTGGTGATTTCACTGCTGCTCTGCATTGCTAAAGACCAAATGGTTGTGCCAAACAAAAGAGAAAAAAAGTGATGTAATCAGTTGTGAATCACTACCAGTGTTCATCATCCTGGGTTTAAACAAGGCTCCATTTTATAAATCTAATCTGATCCTTCGACAGCTTGTTCTCCTCAGACATACTTCCTTGATTCAGTAATGATAACAGAAATTTGCTCATTCACAAAACATTCAGGGCTGGGCACCGCAGTAAAAGCTGATGACATCTTACCAGGAACTCACTGACCCTATCTGAACTTCATTGTTAGGGTGAGTTGCTACTAACCATCGGATCCTTCGCTTCCATCGCATGAGGTGGGATTGAGAGCGAAGTGTAGTTGTCTGCGGAACATTGCCCGATCGTCTGTATGGATAAGCTCAAATACACTCTGGTGGACCACATCCGACTGTGAAGACAGTGAGAGAGGACATTAATAAAAACATACGTGATCACAGGACATGTTCTGCACCCAGCATCTCCTAATAATCCTTCTCATTATGAGTGTTTTACCTGACCATGCAATATGGTAACGTTTTTTTCCACTGCCACATTCAAGTTCTCGTGTAGTTATTTTCTTTCCATGATGTTATTGTAAGGTTTATGCCAACCAATTGCAAAAAAATAGATACTGTAGTCTATTGTGTTTTGTATTCAAGTGTGAGAAAGCATTATCACATTTATAACTAGAGTTTAAGAGAAGATCTCAATGTCCATTTTAGGCTGTTTTTAATGTATATCAAAAAGTAGATGCTTCCCTCTAGAGGCTTGGCATAGTAACTGCAGCTTGTCTTGCATTTTTCCTTTTGGCCTATGTATTTTCTTCTCTATGTTTAATCTCTCTCTCCTCAGCACACCAATGAAAACAGGCAAGCTTATTCTAAGTGCTTGCGCTGTGTGTGCGTGATAATTGCTGCAGGCTGGAAGGTGGGGATGAAAACCAGACAAGGTCCAGAAAACATTCATGACAACTTGTACCAACAAACGCACATTTAAAGGTTAATGAGGATACACAGGGTATGGAGTAGAAAGAAGAGATATATATTAATTGCTCAAAAATATGTATACATGTTTTTGATGTATTTAAGCATATATCTTTTTAAAAATTACATATATACAGTAAGTATATATTTTTTTTTTCAACAGAGCACACTATACACAACTATTCATTCACAAGGCCATGCAAATTTGGATAATGAATCATGTTGAGCCTTTCTAAAACATCTTAAGATAATAAAATTAAAAACTAATATTATTTATAAAATTGTATAATTTTGACGAGATATATATATTCTATAAATATGTATGCACTACATATCCACACTACCCATCTAAAGACCACATTATTGCAATATTAACTTAAACAGTATATACAATGTTTCTTAATTTTATGCAACCAACAAAATGGTAGTATATCATATATATACAAAATGTTGCCCAGCCCTATTAAAAACTGAATTTTGAGGAGTAAAACCACAGAAGATGTAATCAGGACTATGAAAAATCTCTTAAATAAAAATGTCTGAAACCAGCATAATTAAATAATGTAATTGAAAGTATGCGAATAGTTATAAGCAACCTAAGTCACAACAGGTGTTCAGACCGCTGTAGCAGCGGGTATGCATTTATGCGTTTGTGTTTGCAGGTGGTGCAGGCTTGCCTGACTGCGTAACCGTAGCGACCTGGACTTGCATTACATGCTAGAGAGGGAAAGTCACACTCTAGGGAAATTGATTTAGTGAGGAAAAACAGGTACGCAATAACAAGCACACACTATAGGCCTGTGTACAGATGCACATCAACAAACACAATGACACCAGAGGTCTTATTCACATATCATACAGGGTGTATATATATATATATATATATATATATATATATATGTATGTATTGTAATATTTGTCTGTGCTTAGAGCGAGAATGTGTATTTGAGTAGACATTGTGTAATGTATAGCCTACTTGCTATCATTGTTGGATATAGTAAAGAAAAAGCTATTGTTAATATGATCTATACATGCAATCTATACATACAGTACACAACAGGAACACATACATAAGATCTTTTACAGAACTGGCTGCGGTTTACACACAGACAAACAGGTTTTGCAAGTTCTTCAATGAAGTATCCAAACATTCAATTTGACTCTCTTTGATGTTCTTTTTCTGAGCTTCTCCTCTTTTATAAACAAAACCACACTATGTCCGATATGCACATCACAGGGTGAAAGAAAAAACACTTAATCGCCAAGTATTTGCAAATATTAGCTTACAAAAATTTGAATAAGCCTTCCAAACAGGACAAGGAACAAAACCTATGATCTGAACAACATTGCCTGGTTTGTTGACTATTAAAAAAATTAAAATAATAATTATAAAAAAAAAAAATCCTCACTGATGCCATAGTTGTTTAACAGTAAACTAATTTTTCTGAACAAATAATCAAACCCAGTAACCTCAGCACTTTTCACAACCTACTTTCACGCATCGGTTAGGGAATTATCCTGACGATAAGAGAAATTCATGACTGTAGAAAATGGCACGGCAGGTTAAACTCTCTAAAAAAGCCATTAGTCTTCCTTCAGGGTGAGGATACACTCAACAAACAAGTGAAGAATGATACAAATGTTTCCAGGAACATGACTCAACCACAGATTTGACAATTACACCAGATTTATTAATTGGCAATTGAAAAGCAATAGGATTGTTTGAGGCTGGTCAACTAATAATTATTTTTCTTGGTAAACAATACAAAGACACAAACAAATAACAAAACAAATTAAAGCTGCAAGTAGCGATGAAAGGGCCCTCGCACCCGTGGCTTTAGGAAACAGCACGTTGGGCAATTTGCATTTAAGTATATAAATATAGGAGGACAACGT
Organism: Megalobrama amblycephala; assembly: GCF_018812025.1. NCBI lineage: Eukaryota > Metazoa > Chordata > Actinopteri > Cypriniformes > Xenocyprididae > Megalobrama > Megalobrama amblycephala. The sequence continues at coordinate 26,156,997 of NC_063045.1, forward strand.
CAGTCATTTGTATTTGCCACACTTCCTGCTACCAGCTGGTGGCGCTATGAATATAACTAAATGTTGGTGTGTAGATGTCTTCAGACCAGGGCACTTATCAAACGTGAAGTTTGAGGCAGATTGGACATTGTATGTACGAGTTACAACAACTTCCTGTTTCATGACCATAATAGCATGCTTTAGCGCTCAGCTAAGTGTTGCTAGCATATTTTAGTATGTTGCTAGTGTAACAGACGTAGGCTAGTAAGAGCTATGCGTGTAAACCTCACTCCCCTGACCTCTAGAGGTTCTCTAAATGCTATGTGACATATTGTTTACAAGCGGTTTTATTGATGTCTTTCCGCCATTGAAACACTTGATTGAGCGATTACATGAGGTATGACCGTTTCAGTAAGTTGTACTGTATCTACCAACATACCTTTGAATGTTCATTCATGTTTATTCTGTAACTAGTATTAAAGAGGAAGAGATGATCGCATTCACTCGCGCTCTGCGCTGCCGGTTTGACGCCAAATCAAAGAGTGTCAAAACGGCATTTCTGTTTGAATTTCGTGATTTCGTGGACAGAATTTGAAGGATGACACTTTGTTTCTTATCGAAAGTAACAAAACGCAGAGCTGTGACAGGCTGCCACAGACACACCCTTCAACGAAAACTCAAGATCTTTGCAATTTAACATCGCTAAGGCCTCTAAGGCCTCTAAGGCCTTTAGATTAGACTGACCAAATATGATGTTGTTCTGGTTAAATCTCAATGAGAAGTTAATCTCAGTGTAAAACATGACATTTCCTGTTGCCCGCAGGTGGCGCTATGACTGTCACTGAATACTGGCATCTAGATGTCTTCAGGTCAGGACTCTGGTAAAACATGAAGTTTGGGGCAGATCGGACACTGTATGCCCAAGTTACAATAACTTCCTGTTTCATGGGGAAACATCGAATTTTGTCAGGCCTCCAAGGACACTCCCTTTAGAGGGGCTCTATGTAAGATTTTTACTTTAATAAAGCATAAAAATACCCCAATATGTTTGCAGATATTTAGGAAACATGCTAAATTCACCTACTTGTTTCTCAGAAAAACAATGCTACAGCCAGATATTCTACTTTGAAAATGTGCGTTCCGTGTTGGAATGTCTGTCTTTGTTTTGGTCTGTACGAAACCGTGTGCTGCCAGTTTATCCAATAGTATTTCAACATCACAGGTTGCCAGTTGGCGGAAAACACGCATATTGCAACCATGGAAACCAACAAACAAACTTGTTCAGAGAATCGCAGATTCTACTTGACCTAAAAGCCTCTGAATCCATCTAAAAATCTCTATGAACAACAGCATATTAAAACAGATAAATCAACTCATCAGCTTACAGTGTTTAAGTCTCCTCAGCTTTCATTGTGAATTGCGCTCCCTATTGTTGCGTCTTTGAACGAGGGGGCGGGCAAAAACAATATTTTGAATTTGGACTGCAGTACCTATTTTGAACACTGGGTGTCATTCCTACATAGAGCCCCTTTAACGTAAACTCTAGATCGTCGCAATTTAATGTCACAAAGGCCTTTAGATTAGACTGACCAAATATGATGTTGCTCTGATTAAAGCTTTAGGAGGAGTCTGCAAAAATACAATGTCTGGAAATGGCAAAAACTGCAAAAAGTTTGCAAAGAAAATTCAAAATATCTCACTTCCTGTTGTATTTTCAGATTTTGCATCCACTGACTTTTTTGTAGGTATTGGGCTGTTACATGTGTCTACCGAATTTCATACCTGTACGTAAAACGTAGCGGAAAGGGCGCTTAATTGAAATTTTGTAGGTGGCGCCATCGAGTCCTTTTGCCACACCTAATTCTGAAACCCATATCAGACATAAATTTTCACCACTTCTGATGTGTGTGCAAAGTTTCATGAGTTTAAGCATGTTTAGGCCCTCAAAAATGCGATTCATTTCAGAGAAGAAGAAGAATTGATCGAGCAATTACAATAGGGTCCTCACACCATCAGTGCTCTGGCCCTTATAAAGGTGGGAAGAGGCCTAGCTTTTGTTTAAGCCGCTTACCAGCAATATTTGTGTTGATTACAAAAATTTCAACGTATGACAAGATGACTAATGTTTAATAAAAGCAGTACTTCCTAAAGAAAGGTTTTTAAAGCAAACTCACCTGATGGAAGCCCAGGTAGTCCTGTATAGTTGGAGACGCATAAAACACGTAACCTTCGGCGGTGACAACCAGCACAAAGCCACTGAGCGCCTGAAAACAAAATTAGACAGATGTGTTTGAAGTGTTAAAACATGTTAACAACAGATTGCACACCAAGTCAAAGCTGTATGGATCAGAATATTTCATAACCAAAAACAGACATTTTAATTTTTGGTTTGTTTTATGCTAAACACACAGCGGCTGGGATTGTGAGTGTGTAAGACTGTGGATGGGTGGGAGTAATGGGGCCATTTTTCTTCTTTTACATCTTTTTTTTTTCATGTAAACATCCCATGTAATTAGCCAGGCTTTTGTTAAGGTGTTGAACATGACAACAGACAGGGGGTGAATATCGCCGCTAGTCACGCACAGGAACCAACAGCCCTCAAACAATGGGGAGAGAGAGAGACTGAGTTGTGGCTGAAAAAGAAACTCACAATATTTGTAGGTGGAAAGCAACATGTGATATAGTTTACAAAGAAAAGATAACATTGCTCAACAGCAGAGAATCTCGATTGCTCAGACTTCATTCCATTTCACCAAGCGTGACAACAGCTAGTACAATAAACAAAATGTCAACCCAACTTTCCTTCATGAGTTTATGACATGGAAGCTGAAGTGTTTTATTTGAGCGGGTATAGATGGTCTTCATGGCTGCTGTTTATTTTATTCTCCTTCCAAGGAATCAGGAAACATTTACACATTTACCTGTTACGCACACACACAAACATAATGGGAAATTAACCAACTTTTTTGCGCAGCCCAGAGTGATAGTCTGCATGAATAAATAAAGATGGAGCAAATGAGGACATACAAAAGTGAGGGATGATTTTCCTGAATTGGTAGAAACAGATTTAAGGCCCCTGCAAATAGCTAATGACCTCTGACCTTAGACTGACGTGGCGAAAAAAGGGAAGACCTCCCAGAAGATGATTCTTATCACTTTCACACAAACTCACACAAAGATCTGGGCCATTTTAGGTGGGAAATGAGGTGCAAGGTGTTAATAGAATGTGTTTATGTTGAGTGTGAGTGTATGTAATCAAGTGGGAGGTCGGTATGAAGATTTCTGGTAATTCTGAAGGAAAGAGATCAAGGAATTGGCGCATTTCCATGCGTTTTACCTGCAACAACAGGTCCCCTTCTGAGAAACTGATTCCATCCAGACTGGTGGCCGTCTGTCCATTTCCTCCAAATGTCACTGACCGGTCATTTAGCCATCCGTTTCCTCCTGTCTTTTTGATTGTGGCTAAAGCAAAGAGAGAGAGAGAGAGAGAGAGAGAGAGAAAGAGTATCGGTTACCACCATGAATGTCATTCTATGCCAGTTTGATAAGGAGATTGTTTTTGTAAGATTTCAGACAAAATAAAATAAATATATAATCGAAATAAACCATTTCTTCAAAATAGTCCATTAACATGGATGGAGACAGGCCAAAAAGCATTAAAATAAAATAACTTTACAGGAGTTTGAGCTACATGTAAGTAAAGTTAGCACCAGCTATTCATCAGTAAAAAAAAAAAAATCACACAGTGAAAACATCACGAGCTAGCAGAAAGTTGCTACCCTTTGACTTTGAACTCAGGAAGAAACTAGGACTAACATGATCAATCAACGTCATCAACAGTTTCCTCTTCAGATGTCTTGAACTCTGTACGGTGTTTTTTTTATTACTCGCCTTCTCATTCTCAACATGTACCAAGCAAAAATGTGTTTAAAAACAAGGGCCATTATAGTCGAATTTACAAGGTGCTAGTCAAGGAAACAAATTGTTTATTAGATAAAGCTTCTTTTGCTGAACATTTCAGTCTTGCCCATTTTGGTTACACAAGCTACAACTTCAACATCATGGGCAACTAAATTTGCTAACATGTTACGATATCAATGAGGAACCGCTGAGGTAAACTATGAAGTAAACTGTGAGGCAAAGCCTATGGTAAAATCTAAGGTAAACTGAAGAACAATAAAAAAAAAAAAAAAAAGATATAATCATATAAAATATGAGGCAAACTTAAAAAAAAAAAAAAATCTAAATCCAACTTGAGGTAAAATCTTATTTAAACTAAAGTCAGAGGTAACATTTCAAGTAAACTGAGATGAAATGAAACTACGATGAAACTAAGCTCTAAAGCAAACCTGCAAGGTAAAATGTGAAGTAAATTGATGATAAAATCTGAGATGAACTGAGGTAAAATCTGTGGTGAACTAAGGTAAAATCTGAGGCAAAATCTGAGGTAAATGTGGATTAAAGTTTGAGACTAAATAAGGCAAAAGGTGAAGTAAGCTCTAAGTTAAACCAAAAGGCAAAATGTGAAGAGATATATCTTGAAATAAAATGAGGTAAAATCTGTGATGAACAGAGGTAAAATATGAGGTAAAAATCTGAGGTAAATGTGAAGAATTGTTTGAGACTAAATAAAGTAAAATCTTTGATGAACTCTGAGATAAAAAGCGAAGGTATACAAGGTAATATGAGGTAAATTTGTGGTAAACTCTGATGTAAAATCTGGGTTCACTTCTTGAAGCTCAGCAATAACCACAATGTACTTGTGACAGAGTCTTTTTTAATTCCTGCTCTCAGAGAGAAAGAGAGAGAGAGAGAGAGAGAGAGAGAGAGAGAGAGAGAAATTTCAACACTTTCACAGCACACACATTTTTTGCATGGATTTACCGGACGTCTGAACGCACAAATACACACACACACACATCAACACTCTCACTTCACACACTGCAATTTGTAATGTGCGAGGAAAAAAGTACAGTTTTCTAAGTGTACAAAAGAACCTCAACTAACATCATTAAGAATAGCACAGATAAACAATTTCACATTTTCAGTAGCAGCACCACAAACTGTTTTTCTGTGGTTTCACCACATTTTCCATACATTCCATATCAGTAAAGTGTAATTTCAAATTCACATCGGTAAAATGAATGATAAACTAACTGATAAATCACATCTCTCATGTTTATCGTCAAGTAGTGCATGTTTGACTTCAGTTGGGAGGTTTTTTTTGTGTGGAAATGTCTAGCGCTAGGCTAACGCTGAGCTAACATAAGCCAGTGGGTGCGGCTCGCTAAGCCATTTCCTCCCTGACCGGCGCAGATGCTGTGCTATTTCTAGACCTTATCAAACGCTCTCTATCGTAACCCTTGGAGGAAAAAAAAAGAAGGGAGGGAAAAAAGAAGAAGTGGAGGAGGGGAAAGAACAGCGTTTTTCTGCTAGGGACCAAAAATATCTCCCCACAGGACACAGATGTTGAGAGATTATTTGGCGAGGAGAAAAGCAGAGGCGAACGCAAACCACTTTAAACAAGGACCGCTGATCGGTCTGGCAGTTTAAATTGCAGACGAATGTTAAAAAAAAAAAAAAAAAAACAACGGAAAAGAGAAAAAAGGAGAAAGACAGAGACAACAACAAGGTTCTGTAGACGTTCACCACAGATCTTGATGAAGAAGTAAATAGGGGTGTAATACAAACTCTGCCACCACACCAAAGAAATAACTACAGTACGGATAGCAAAGAGAGCGAGGGGAAACTCTTGATGAGGAAAACAGACCACTTGGCCCCTAGCGCTTGCTAGGCTTCTGAAGCTAAAGAGCGCAAGCATACACAAAGTAAGGCAGCTGCTCAGGAGTCTCTGAGTCTACTGACACACAACAACTCATTGACAGAACTCCACACAATTGTGAGCCAGCCAAAACGAGTTTGCGTTTGGCTTTGCCCCTGCTGAACCCTCTCCGAAGGTCTGGATGTTCCTGGCACGCATGTCCGTCAAACATTGGCAGCCTATTGGCTGTGTGGTCCCGTTCCGACTCTGTATTTAAAACTTAAGTCTTTCATAAGCATATCGTGCCTGTTATTAAAAATGGAGGTTTGTGGAACATCTATGTAATCACGATTCACCTCTTCTTTATGGATCGCACTGACCTGCTTCCAGAGATGAATAAAATGACTAAGTCCGGTGGCCTAGTGGTCATGAGGTGGACACACGCACACACACACACACACGCACACACACACACACACACACACACACAAAATCAGAACCGCCAATCTATTGCCGTCTGTTCATCTGCCATTACAGTAATTCAACACACATGGCCCCTCAATGCAACCACGACGTGCTCTTTCCCTCGCGTTCCCTCTCTCCTTCTGTTGTACGTCTCCCTGTACGTACTCTTTCATTTCGTACTGGCGATCTCTCGACCGCAATCTCTGAACCCGTTCTCCACTTGCCATGTGTAACTGGAGAAAGTAGGAGGTCTGGTGTGGATGGAGTTCAGGAACAGTGTGAACTTGTCTAGTATGGGTCATTAAATCTACTGAAAGGCCCAATCTAGGCCCTGGTGCCTCCCACTTGATGAGCTCATTTTTTATCTGCCTCTCATCTTTTCTGTTCTGTTCTTTCTTTCATCATAAAACTCTCAGTAATTGTGCTCAAATTAAGCCAGATTTGAATGCAAGCTTGCAGTTGATTGTGCAGGACTACACCCTTCCTTGAAAACCAATGATACCCAGTTACGAGGAGGCTTTTTGACCAGAAGGTTAAGCTCATCTTTGAGAACATCTTGATTATCCTGATGATAGTTTTTTTTTTTTAATGCTGTTACTGTCGAAACCCTGAACTAGTGATGCATGAAATGAATTTTTGATGAACAAAAATGATTTCAGCCCTCCAAAACTATTTCGTTCAAAACCGAAATGTATTTATTTATTTTTTCCCCCCACTGTTTCGGCAGCCAAAATTTTCTATACAGCACTACCCAGAACATTACCTATCATTGAATCACTGCATTAACTTTTGTCAAGTTTTTAGTATTATCTACAGTATTATCTAAGAGAAACCTAAAACAATGTTAATAAAAAGAACAATGTCAAAACACTCATGTACTAGTTGCTAATACAGCTGCTAGTAATGGTTTAAGGCCCCGGTATACTTCAAGCGAAGTTCTTTTTCATTCTTCGTTTAGGGGTAAAACGAAGTTCGAAATGCGTGACCAGCGATATACTGTAAACGAAAGTCTGACGCCGTCCACACTGCTGAGAGCGACGGTTAGACGAATATGTAAATATGTGCCATGCACTTTCTTCTCAGTAACAAAATAAACACAACAAAAATGAGAAAACAGCAAGCATGTATTATAGAAAGCATAAGAAAAGCATCTGATCATAACAACATGGGTATGTTAGCACGAGCTCTGCAAAGTAGCACTGCAGTCACGTCACATCTTCATTTGGCACTTTATTCAATAGATTGCTTAAAATCAAGCAGCTTTACAGTATCAAACATGAAAAACAGTGTTAGTGCCTAATTTTTTTCAAGCACAACTTCATTTTGTACAATAAAGCGTCTATCCAGTGTGTTCATGTTTTCACCCACGGAGCTCTTACCTCGACGAACTCAAACACACGCAATGAGTCAAAGACGCGTCCAACGCGAGTGAAGGCGGCGCCTCAGCGCACACCTCCTATTACGTTATCGTCACTGACCAATGAGTCACTGACTTTTCCTGAAAGTTCGCTTTGGCAAGCCATTTCGAACTTCCAAAATGAACACAAAACGAACTTTGTTTTGGCCTGATTTTGTTCAAAATGACGTCACATCAGTTCATTCTTCGATTTCGTCTGTAAGTATACCGGGGCCTTTAGTTCTTTAGTTCTAGACCCACATCTGAAGGCATTAGCAAATCTCCAATACACAACACATTCTGCTAGTGTCTGGATAGCGTCTGCCGCAAATGCGAAGGGAGGCACACTGTGTGTTCCTGAGGGTTCAAGAGAGTGAAAAATTAAGACTGAGAGAGAACGAGTGAGGGAAACCCACTGGGCTCTCGTTTGGCCTGTGGTTTAATAACCTCGCGTGCTGAGAATGACTGCATCTTTGACAGCACCTGAACCCTATTAGCTAACAAACTGGACCACTTCCCAGACGTTTACCAATCCTTTTCTTCACCTCCCTTGACACTGAAAATGTTGGTCTATAGGAATATTAACCTCTCCTTCTCGGTCTCATTCTTTTCTTTCTCCCATTTATTGACATTCATAAAAGTGTAAACCCTGAAAGAACATAAAATGCAATGTGAAAATAAATGCTAAGCTATACCGCACAAAATACGCCAGTGCAAACCCAAACAGCTGTTATGTAAAATCTGTGGAGACAAGTTTCATAGCTGTGAAAAGTACGTAATTTTTATATATTCTTAATAGAGAACAAACAGTCTTTGTCTGCATGTACAAACACATAGTTAATGTTAACATGCTCTTGTCAGGTATCAACATTGCTTGATCTGTGTTTTAACACCTCCTGATTTTCAGGGTAAGTTTTTCGAAATGCTGCCAAGTTGTTTTATTTCCTTGTTTGTATGCGATACAGTCGAACGTAATTCTGCCGAGCAAAGCGAACACAGTCGATTTTTATTGAACATATAGAAACCCACAGCATTCAAAGAGTTTGTGCGACAGGTAGGTCTCGTCTTATATTCTGGCAAAATATGAGCCTCTGTACATAAATGCGCACACTGCACCCACCCACTGGGATTTTAAAGGCTTTGAAACCCCAGTGCTGAATTGAGCCATTGTTTTACGCTGTCAGAAAAACCTTGACTCTGACTTTGATTCTCTCCCTGTCTCTGTGGTGGGGGGCAGGTTTAGACTTGAAGGTATGAGGACTGTGGTATCTGTGTCTTCCAAGATACCTCTCTAACACACATCTCTGCAGTTTCTGTCTCTTGACAGTGTGCCAAACGAGCGTTTTCTAACCAGGCCTAATTGAAAGTCTATGGGGGCAATTTATTAATATAACACTGATGCCGCTGTTTATTTACAAATGCTGCACAGTACAATTCCCAATTTTGAGAGAAAGTGATAGGTTGCAAACAATGCAGACAATGTGTCTGGATATTAGCCTGGTTATAACGGTTTTCTCCATCATTTTTATATATAACAGATGTCATTATCAACAGAAATGAACACAAAATAACAACTGATTTCTGTGGGTGGAGCAAGCAAATAGCACTTTTTGCCTGTTGAGTTTTGTGAAAAAGTGAAACCACTAATGAGTCTAATTTACACAGAAAGTTATTGAAATAAAATGTTATAAATTTACATTAGGCCCTATATATTTTTTTAAATGAAATACTTTTAAATATTTTATTTAAAAAGTAATACTTTTAAAGAATGCTTGTTCATTGTAAAAAGAATGACAATATAAAATATTATTATAAATAATATTCTTAAATCTTGAAAGTATTTAACTGAAATACTCACAGCAGAGTGTTATTTCAGCGTGAGGCGAGGTATGTGCCTGAAGCGATGCGATAAATTCCGTCTGTTTCCCTGAGGGAATTATGAAAGGTCATGACCTGTGCCTGTACATGTTTGTGTGACCCTGATGTCATCTTGACAATGAACTGACCTGGTATTTTAACCAATCAAATGCCTGTCACAAGCATTATCAAAACATACCTTACTAGCCAATAAATCTCTCTAGTACTAGTAATGACAGTAATGGTAGTAGTGTACGTACACTATAGCAGTGTAAACTAATATTTTACTGTTGCTTTGTGTTGTTCTTGTACTGTTCTTTCAACACTTTTTCAATAAAGTATGTTGTCATTCTACAGATGAAGGGACAAACACAGCGAGCATGAAAAGAGGCCGAGAGCAGAGCAGGAAGAGTTGTGTAAAAGAGACGGGGTGGAGGGGGATCATGAGACTTGTTGTACAACCGCTTTACTGTTTACATAGCCTGTTTTCTGTCAGGCAAAAGCATTAAAGTTGAATTGGCCCTCTTTGTCAAAGACACATTGTGAGAGCATGGTCTGAATGTTTCTGTCGAACCAAGTGTAAATTACGCCATCGTCATATCCATTCATTTTAGTCCAGGGATAAAATAACTGAAATTAATGTTTTTAATCAACATAATCATTTTGATAATAATAATAATAAATTTTAGACACTATTATATTAGTCAACATTAACTTTCATTATTAATTTATAACTATTATTAATTTAGAATATATACATAAATAAAATAAAAATATAAGCAATATATACAGTAAAACTAACATTTTAGTTGACGACAAAATGTTGTATTATATATCTCCACAAAAGCAAAAAAATTATTAATTTAAAACATATATAATAAAAATATATTAAGTAATATATTTATAATATATATTTATTAGATAACTCATATTCATTTTAGTCAATGAAAATATTTTAGTTGATAAATTATTTTTAAAATTTTATTTTAATCTATTTTAGTCAATTAAAATAACATTTTAGTTGGATATATATATATATATAAAATTCAGCTTTGCATCACAGAAATAAATTACATTTTAAAAAGTATTCAAACAGAAAACAATTATTTTAAATTGTAATAATATATCACAATATTACTGTTTTTACTGTATTATTTATTAAATGAATGCAGCCAGTGTGAGCATAAAAGGCTTCTTTTAAAAACATTTTAAAAAAATCTTACTGATCCCAAACTTCTGAACGGCAGTGTATATACTATGACTAAAAATAAATAAAACAGATTTTGCTCTCTATCTCTCCCTCCCACTCCATCTGCTGTGAACTCTGCTCATGCCCACACAAACAGACTTGACCCTTGACCTCTGGAGACAGAGCGCAGTCCAGCGGTGCTGTCGGGAGATGTTGCACAGTTTATATTCTGCCGTTGTGTTTGTGTGCGTGGGAGATGTCTGTTTAATTTGCTCTGATCACTGTAACCATGCCATGATAAAGGGCAGGCTGGAGGAAATTCGACCCAGCGGTCAACAACCAGAGGCCTGAACGCTAGAGTTTATGGAGGCATTTCTCAAGCTTGTATGTTGACATTGCACAATTAATTCAATTAATGTTAAAACAGCTTCTGTCCCTAAACGTTACAACAAAAACAATGTCAAAAGTCTGTCTACAAATGTCGGTCTACACGAGACTGAAGTGCTGTCAACATATGTTGACCAGACGTCCTGTTTTCCCCGGGACACTCCCGTATGTCAGCTGTATTTTTAGTGTCCTGACTTTATGAAAAAAATCATGTTTTGTCCCATTTTTCTTCTTTCCAAAATGGTCTTTGCTAGGTGATCATAAAAGCGAGTAGTAGTCTTCTGTCATGCGAGAAAAGACTAATTAAAGGTAGCCAATCTCGTCATAGTATATTTTGGAGAACAAAATTACTACTTAATTCATATCGATTAACCTGCAGTTAGTGAAGGTGGAGGAGATCAAGTCAGGCATGAAGATGTCTCCAATCAAAGAAGCGTGTGTGTACATTTAACGAAGATCTTCAAAAAGAGTTTATCAAGTTGTTTTGTGCAGTAAGTTGTGAAAAAAAAAAAAAACCTCAATGTGTCATTCAGTCTGAGAGTGACTGTCCATGTCATTAATAAAACAACAAAAGATGTTAAATAAACGTTTACATGCGAAATAAACCTACTGTGCCTGAAAAAAAAAAAAAAAACAGTTTATTTAATTTGTATCTCTATCGTATTTGTCCTATTGTTTGTAATTTGCTTCTTTGTTCTATTTTTATGTAACAAAAATAAAATAACTATATGACAAGCTTTTTGTATGTCTCCAACAACTCATTGGAGAAGTGAAATTGGGTGTTTACTTTAACATCTGAAAAAGCAGAAGTTCACAAGAACAAAATGTGCACAGACTGACGTGGTTTCACTGAGGTTTGGACTTGTTTGTTTAGGGTCAGGTGGGATATGATTGGGTGATTCGTTCAGAAGGTCGACAGAGATAGTGTTTGTGTTGCACATCGAGTGAGGGAAAGGCCTAAAGGGCGCCAAAACAGTCAAGGAGGAAATCTGTGTGTGTGAAGAACGAAAAAGGGCGACATTCTTCAATCCAGAGATCTTAGGGTGACTCAACATTCAGAGCAGGAAAACCACATCCTGAGATTTGTTCGCAGCAATTACATTGATAAGGAGACAGCCAGCTGGACAATAACTGTTGTTGAGATGTGGGGACAGCAAATGGAGGGAGAACAAGGGTTTTTGTTTCAGTTCTACAAAAAAAAAAAAAAAAAAAGTGGGCGAGACTTCAGGAAGGAAGAATGGATAAGTGATGAGTTCTGCTGAAAACTGAAAACAAGTCTTTGAAGATCCACTACTATAGTCTGATGTTTCATTAAACTATTACATAGGCTTTAAACAAATAAATACAGCATAATAAACAAACAAACAGACAAACAAACAAAAGTTACTTAAATAAAATAAAAAATGTTTTTATTTCTTCTTTTGTTCAAAAAACAGGTAGATCCACCATAGGTTTTAAACTAATAAATACAACATAATAAACAAAAACAAACAAACAAAAGGAACTTTTACTTATATAAAATAAAAAAATGTTTCCAAAATGTTTTTATTTCTTCTTTTGTTCAAAAAACAGGTAGATCCACCATAGGTTTTAAACAAATAAATACAACATAACAAACAAACAAACAAACAAACAAAATCTGTTACTAAAATAAAATAAAAAATGTTTCCAAAATGTTTGAATGTCTTTTCTTGTTAAAAAAACAAACAAAAAACAGGTTGATCCACCATAGGTTTTAAACAAATAAATACAACATAATAAACATCAATAAACAAACAAACAAATAAAATAAGAACAGTTAATAAAAAAAGCAAAAAAAAAAAAAAAGCAATTAATTAATTTTTTAAGTAGAAGTAAAAGTAAGATATTAAAAGAAAAAATGGTAACACTTTAGTATAGGGAACACATATAAACTATTAACTACAACTTTTCCCTCAATAAATTCCTAATTTACTGCTTATTAATAGGTAGTAAGGTAGTTGTTAAGTTTAGGTATTGGGTAGGATTAAAATGTAGAACAAGGTCATGCAGAATAAGGCATTAATATGTGCTTAATAAGTACTAATAAATAGCCAATATTATAGAAATATGCATGCTAATATGTAGTTTAACTAGTTGAAGTGTTAACTAGCTAATAAGTAGTTTAACTAGTTAAAAGACCCTAAAATAAAAGTGTTATCGAAAAAATATTAAAATATGTCTTTTCTCATTTATAAAACAAGTAGATCTACCATGGACTTTAAATAAATAAATAAACTGCTAATAAAATAAAACAAAATAAACAGGTAGATCCACCTCAAATTCGGGCATTGGCCGAGCCAAGTTAAGATGCTCACATGATTATATTTAGCAATATGTTTTAAATGTCAACATTGATTGACAGAATGTTTCCTGGAAACATTGCAAATGATTCATTGCTGCAAGTTATTGTTCCTCTATATTTCTTACACTATTAATGTCACAAAAAATAATGTTTTTATTATTAATATTTCTCCCATTGGATAAGTCTACTTTACACCATGAAATAAAATTTCACCATATGTGTCATAATTAATTCTAAAATATATCACAGAAGTAAAATGAGATGCAATCTCTATTTCATGTGTCTATTTGTCCAAAGAGAAGTCTAAATTAGCATCGCCTACCAAACCATCTATTTATACAATAGTCCAAACTAGACCATTTTCCAGCCGATGGCTGTGTAACATTGGCAATAAGAGTATCTTGGATGGATGTGTGCGTTTATGAATTTATGCACGAGCATAGCTGGAGGTAAGTTTACATGCGCATCAGACTCAGTAATAAACGGCCAACATTACACTTAAGGTTGTGAGCCAAAGCCAACATCAAACCAACACAAACGGGTGAGAGAACAAAACAAGGGCAAGCAGCGGCCTGCGTCTCACAGAGAGAGAGAGCAAGAGATGGACAGATATTGGATTGGGATGCAGCCAAGTGTGTATCAGTCCTGGCTTCCCGTCAACGAAACTCAACAGAAACGCTGCGATCCACAGGTGTTGAGTCAGGTCTTGTTTTTTCGCGTGTTATTAATATCCCTCCAGAATTTCTTTGGGAACGTCTGATAAGCGGTCGCATTTTTTGCAGCAAACATTGCCGTTTTGGCAGGAGTTGAGTCAACCGGATGGCCGTTTTCTACTGTAAATCACCTTGTGGCACGAAAATGGGGAGAGATAAAGAAAGAGCGCCAGAAAATTCGCTTGACCGCACGTCGAAATGGAAAATGTGGCTGAAAAGCGAGCTCTCTTTTTCTTGGCAGCTTTGCTCTCCGCTCGCTTCCCTGCTGCTCTTAATTACCAAACTCCATATCCTTGTGTAACCAAACCCTTCTCTCCCCGACCCCTTTCCTCTGCCGCCTCCTTTCCCTCCCTCTCTATCTGTTCTCCTCCTTCACTGGCTGATCTCCGTCCCAAAAACTTCGGCAGTGGTTGCCAGGGTTGAAAGTTCGCACGCTCGCTCCTCACGCAAGGCTTGGGCTCTGCTTAGTTCTCACTCAGCACTTTCACACACATACAGACACACACACACACACACACACACACACACACACACACACACACACACACACACACACACACACACACACACGTATATGTGTTTTACAGGGAATCTCCATAGACATAATGGTTTTAATATTGTACAAACTGTATATTCTATCCCCTACACTACCCTTTCACCTAAACCTACCCATCACAAGAAACTGCATTTTCTGAATTAAAAAAAAAAAAAAAAAAAAACACCGTTTAGTATGTTTTTTAAACCATTTGGTTTACAAGGACACAGGAAATGTCCTCATAAAGCATGTTTACGTTGTAATACCCATTTCATTATACACATTTGTGTCCTCATAAACCATGTATACAAGAACACAGAAACACACACACACGGCGCCCTGCTCCATTCTCAAAAGCAGTGAATTCCACGCTACTGCCGCCAATACACACTCTTCTTCCTAAGCCCGGCTGCAACCATGCAGCTGCCAGCCAGGTAAACACACACACACAAAGCAGCTCATTGTTGCAGGAGCTGGCCTTGACCTGTTTAATAAAGACATGCTGGGAGAGGGAGAGAGGGGAAAGCAAAGAAAATGAGAGCGGGAAATGGAAAGAAAAAAAAAAAAGAAGCAAATTAGAAGGAAGGATAAAAACAGCATCTTTTCCTTCTTTCACCTGGATGTTTGTCAACACAAATGACAATTTTTTCAAATGCTGCTTTTGCCTCTGGTCAACAGTCTCATTTCTTGTAATTTTTGTTGGCTTTAAATGAATAAATAAATGCTGAAACCAAGATTCAATAAATAACTTTGCATTTAATTTTTTCTAAAAAATTTAAGTATTCATTAAATACAATCTTGGCCTCTGACCAACAACCTTGTATTAGTGTCATTTTTGCTGACTTCATTTAATACTACAAAATATGGATGTGTAATATGCATAATATAACTGAATATGCATTTAAGGATTTTTGAATTAATTGCATGCTTATATATATATATATATATATATATATATATATATATATATATATATATATATATATATATATATATATATATATATATATATATATATATATATATATATATAGGCCTGCATTTATTTGATCAAAAATACAGAAAAAACAGTAATATTGTGAAATATTATTACAATTTAAAATAATGGTTTTCTATTTTAATATACTTTAAAAAATATTTTTTATTTCTGTAATGCAAAGCTGAATTTTCATCAGCCATTACTCCAATCTGTTGTGTCAAAAAAATCCTTTAGAAATAATTCTAATATGCTGATTTGATACTCAGTTATTATCAAAGTTGGAAACAGTTTTTTCAGGATTCATTGATGAATAAATAGTCAAAAAGAACAGCATTTATTCAAAATAGAAATATTTTATAACAATATAAATCTTTAATATCAATTTTTATCAATTTAACACATCCTTGCTGAAAAAAAGTATTAATTTCTTCCAAAAAGAAAGAAAGAAAGAAAGAAATACTGACCCCAAACTTTTGAACAGTAGTGTATATTGTTGCAAAAGATTTAATTTAAATAAATGCTGCTCTTTTTTAACTTTTTATTCATCAAAGAATCCTGAAAAAAAGTATCATGTTATGAAAAAAAATATTAAGCAGCACAACGTTTGTAATAAATCAGCATATTAGAATGATTTCTGAAGGATCATGTGACACTGAAGACTGGATTTAATGATGCTGAAAATTCAGCTTTGCATCACAGACATAAATTATATTTTAAAGTATATTATAATAGAAAACCATTATTTTAAATTGTAATAATACTTTACAATATTACTGTTTTTTCTGTATTTTTGATCAAATAAATGCAGGCTTGATGAGTAGAAGAAACTTCTTTCAAAATCATCCAAACCATATATATATATATATATATAACATTGGACTTTTTAATATTTTTATATTGTAATAATTTCACAGTTACTCTCCAAATTAATGTAGAAATAACTTAAAGACAGTATATTTTAAATATTTTGTTTAATGGCATATTTTTATGAATGAATGCCAGTATCACTGATACTAATACTAATATTGGTGTCTCTATGAAATTGATTTTTTTTAAAACATTAATTCTAGACATTCAACATTACAGTAAAATTGAAAGCTATCAATTTCAACATTTATTGGGCTTTAAAAAATAACTTTTAATTTAAGTGAACTTAAAACAATCTTCACATAAACCCATTATAATAAATGTCATATTTACCTGTGGCCTTACTACCCGTGTTACAGGTAGGCCTTAAATATAGAAAAATTGAATAAAGTTATTAAACACTTTACAGTCTTCACTGCATAAATTATAAATTATATAGAGATTAATCCTTATTAAAGCTGCAATTTTCTCTGTTACCTTTGTTCTTTGATTAACATTAATGACAGACATCACAGCAACTGGTTTATTAGGGTGCTGTCACTTTAAGAGCTGCCGCTGCCGAACATCCGACGTGGATCTGACTCGCATCTCATTTTCTCACAACCCTTTAAGGTCTTTTAAGACGTTATTTAACATTATGATGATACTCGACAAAACGGTCATTTTGGCAATTCTGTGTATTATTGTTTGTTCAAGCATGAAAGAGAACTCCATAAACAAAAAAAATATTAGGGGAAAACCATGGAAGACATGTAAATGCAAAATACTGGAATTCCATGGAGTTGTGTAAAGAGGGGATTTTAGAGTTTCTCTTTTACAAAGAGAATTTCTAATTCAGAAACTACCCACCCACTCCTCATTCCTAGGTGATTTTCCCCAACCGTTTCCTGGTCATGCTTTCTGTGCCTTTCAAATTTGCCCAGGGTTTCTTCAAAAAACAAAACGATAACTTTAAAACAAATATTACATCAGATTAATAAGAAAAAACATGATTGCACTCAGCATAAAGAGGAAAATCTAGACTGGAAGTGTCATCAGCCTTTTTTTTTTTTTTTTTTTTTTTTTAATTTAACTTACTTAACAACTTTTAAGTGTTTTTTAGTTTATACAATGGCCCAAATGCTGTCAGACAATTTGTACTTACATTAACGTTATATTTATTTACAAAGCCTGTAGTAATTTAGGAACTTTGTACGAAATCCATTACCAAGCAGTGACGGAACATTTCGGTGACAAGTTCTGATTACCGCACAAACTGTTTTAGAACTCTGCCAGGGTGAGATCATCAAGTTGCTGGCAACATCCTAAATGCATAAACAGTGTTTATGTTTCATAACAAACTCGCATTTAAAATCAATCCATCCATCTCACCCAATGAAAACACCCCCTCTCAATTTCCCTCTCTCAACTGATCTTGTTTCCTCCCTCGACCTCTCCGTCTAAATAAACTCTTAACATGCAATGCTACTGGCAATAAAGCCACTTTTCAGGAGAATCAGCCAACCACATCATTCATCAGAGCGAAGCGTTAGATAGAGAGAAATATATGCACTCGGCCTCTTGTTGCTTGGGCCTTTTTAGACAATTTACAAAACACACGCACACACTGTCGCAAAATGGCTGTCGTGGATGTTTTCTACGCAGCTTTTTCATGGCCAGGCCCTGAGAACATGTGTATTTGTATTTGTGTGTGGGTGGGTGTGGTTTGGTTTGGTGGGCTTCGGTCTAGCGAAGGCTACCATGGACAGGACGTACGCCAACCGCAAAGTTGCAAAGTAGTCTGGATCCTGACTACACACCCAGAGTTCCTCCTAATAATGCAGAACACTGCGGAAACACTTCCCAGAAGTCTCTAGAGAGCAGGGGTGGTGTGCCGAATATTATAGATGAACTGAAGAGATGCACGCCAGGTTGCTCGTTAAATATACACAATCTTGCCATATTCCAAAGACTGAATCACTTTCACTCACACAAGCTCTAAGTCATGCAAATCAGTACTAAAGAGGCATGTAAGGTCAAGAAATAGCAAATACATGACAAAATAGTATTCATATAATGGAGAGTTTCTCTAAATTTACATTCAAAGCTACTGTAAATGCAAATAAACACAGCTGTGACAGACTGATAATACAAAAATAAATAATAAATAAATAAATGTTTAATGGTAATATTTAAAATGGAAAAAATGTCAATAAATGGATGAAAAATCATAGCTATTTACTATGTATGTTTTTTTTAACTTATTTAAGATTATTTACTTACACCAATGTTCAATAAAAAGCATTTATGTCAAAACATTATTCTATTAATAGTTTTTTATTCTATTTATCATATTTACTTATTTAAATGAATAATTAAGTAAATAAATAAATATTGAATATTGTTGAATATTTTAATTTCTTTAACAGCATTTACTTGCAACCAATATTTAAAGGTGCCCTAGAATTAAAAATTGAATTTACCTTGGCATAGTTGAATAACAAGAGTTCATTACATGGAAATAACATACAGTGAGTCTCAAACACCATTGTTTCCTCCTTCTTATGTAAATCTCATTTGTTTAAAAGACCTCCGAAGAACAGGCGAGTCTTAACCCTTTCGAGCGTGAGTTTAAAATATTCTAACTGTCCCCCCAGAGTGAGTTTTTTTAAGGCGACAGTTATTTTAGAACATTTGCCTTTAATGTTTCCATGGCGACACGTCTTGCGTGTCACAAGCGCTGAACGCAGCAACAATAACACTGTATGACAGATGGATCGCTATTATTTAGTTTTTCCTTTTTTATTTAAAATATTCGCAAAATTGCTTACCATGTCATCAACTACATGATATTCCGATTCTCAAATATGTGTGAGTGAGTGTGTTTTGTCATTTTAAAACCTTTATAAATGATCTTTATCTTGATCTATAACGCGAGATGGGCGCCGCCATCTTAGTTTGCGCTGCAGTTCGCTGGGTCCTGTCAGTCGGATTTACAGCAGGTGAATTTATCAGTTTCTCCCAAAATATATGCAAGTAAGTGGCTGGTGAACTGGAAGAATAATAGAGTAAACTTTTTTAGTTACTTAGGCCCATTATGTGTGTCTGATATGAATAAATGTCTGCAAATTATATTTGAATTCACTGTTATTGCTGCTTCCACTGATGTCTTACATCAGTGTGTATTTTATAAACTCCAAATGTATTGTTTTAATGGTGCTTATGCGTATTTAAATGTCTGAAACCTTAAAAGAAACATTATGTGGCTGAAAACACTGCATAGCTGTGATATATGACAAGAGGGGCGTGCGTCCGTCTCACAGCCAAAGCGCGAAATCACAGTTTGAATCTGGCAGTTATGTGACGTCGCTGAACGTTCGAAATCCCATATGTGGGACTGTACGCCCAGGGGCACAGAAATAAAAATCCCACATGTGGGACCGTACCACTCAAAGGGTTAACATAACACCGACTGTGACGCAACAGTCGGGATCATTAATATGTATGCCCCCAATATTTGCATATGCCAGCTCATGTTCAAGGCATTACACAAGGGTAGGCAGTAGCTAATAACATCTGGATCTGTGCACAGCTGAATCATCAGACAAGGTAAACAAGCAAGGACAATAGCGAAAAATGGCAGATGGAGCGATAATAACTGACATGATCCATGATATCATGATATTTTTAGTGATATTTGTAAATTGTCTTTCTAAATGTTTCGTTAACATGTTGCTAATGTACTGTTAAATGTGGTAAAGTTACCATCGTTTCTTAATGTATTCACGGAGACAAGAGAGCCGTCACTATTTTCATTTTTAAACACTTGCAGTCTGTATAATTCATAAACACAACTTCATTCTTTATAAATCTCTCCAACAGTGTGTAATGTTAGCTTTAGCCACGGAGCACTATCAAACTCATTCAGAATCAAATGTAAACATCCAAATAAATACTATACTGACATGATACATGATCTGATACATGCATGCAGCATGCGTGACGAACATCTTGTAAAGATCCATTTTGAGGGTTATATATTAGCTGTGTGAACTTTGTTTATGCAATGTATTATAGAGTCGCGAGCTCAGGGGCAGGGAGCACGAGGATTTAAAGGGGAAGCATCCTGAATTTGCGCATTTATAATGATGCCCCAAAATAGGCAGTTAAAAAAATGAATAAAAAAAAAATCTATGGGGTATTTTGAGCTGAAACTTATAGACTTATATTACATCTTGTGAAAAAGCGTTCTAGGGCACCTTTAATAAATAGCTAATTTTATTTTATTTAGTGTATTATCAACTTTTCAACATTATAAATAAATACAATTTTTAATTAACTTTATTACACACTGGTTTAAAAAATATTTTTTGAATATTGATTTAAATGTATTAAACATTATTTACTTAAACCAATAAGTTCAATAAGTTGTATTTATGTATTTATTTATTTATTTATTTAATTATTTATGTAAAACCAATATTCAATGCACTTGTTTTTATTTTATTGTATTATTTTATTAATTTTCAAAAATGATCCATTTTTGAACAATGGTATAAATAAATAAATAAACCTCACTGAATATTGTTTTTAATGTATTGAACATTATACATTATTTACTTATGTTCAATAACTAGTATTATTTATATATGTATTTATATATATGTATTTATACCAATTTTCAATACATTTGTTTTTATTTTATTGTATTATTAACTTTTTAATATTGAGTAAATTAATAAATATAACACCTTTTCAAAAATGAGCTATTTATTTGATATTGGTGTATATACATAAATAAATAACTAAATATAAAAAAAAAACCTACTAATTGAGCATTTGTTTTTTTTTTTCATCCTGCTATTGGTGCCATTTTATAAAAGCAATAAGCCACCCGAGGTTGTGTATTTAAGTGATTTTTCCAATTATTACAAGTGTAAGAAGACTCCTTTCACGTGGTAAATCACTGTAACGTACAGCCTCGAGTGGTTTATTGCTTATTGCTTATTGCTTTAGGAAATATCTGAGCATCCTACGCGATCACACAACAAAGAAATGACCAATATCAATGACATTAAAATCTTACAGCTCCATCCTCACCAGAATTTTCCCATTGTGGTGCATTGGTTACCAAGTAACTTGTGAGGGTTTGTTGCTAAGTTTACGAGTGTTACCAATCTAAATGTCAGTCTGATACAGGTCACTTCCTGTGTCAGATGGGAAACTTGGGTGTGACGTCAGAATTTCACTGCACAGAATAGGACAGTTCTTCGAAGCAAGAGCATGGTGTGGGTTGGGGTTAAAGGTTCGCGTTTGATGTGTGTACGTTCAGATGTCACTAGGAATGCATGTGTGCGTGTGTGAGGTTGCTGATGAGACCAAATTTGCCACTGGTTTTGTGTGTCGGTGCAAATGCACTGTTAGCGGAAGTGGCGTTTAGTAGAAGTGGAAGTGCCATCGTAGAAGGGGCAGGAGCCACGTGTGTGGGCACCACCACACTGTGCCCTGCATTGAAAGTAAAGGCCCAGACCGCAGAAGGTACCAGGGGCTTCCCCTTATGTGGTTCGGCACAATTACTGAACCGTTGAGACGGTGTGTGCCAAACGCAAACCATTTGTATGCACGAGTTAACAAATACGGTCACACATACACAAAATGGCACGCTTCTAACAACAGAGACATAGCAACCGCCGCTTCAAACTCCCTTGAGTGATGCAACTAAGGCTAGAAAGATCTCCATGGCAACCACCCTTAGCAACATGACATAGTTACCAGTTCAAACAAGACCTCTGGGCAACTAAGACACATTCACACACACACACACACACACACACCTGCTCATCCTACAGCACAAAGGTTATACCAGGTTAAAACTGTTTCATTTACACGTGTCAAATTTGAATAAACCAGTTACATGAATCTCCCGAGGTTTCTGAACTCATAAATATTAACTCTTTAATCATCAACACCACACTTTTTTGTATGGCTATATCATATTAAATAATTATATTAAATAAATTTATTATTGTAAATACATATTTAATGTGTCATTAAAGTGCATAAAATATTTAAAATAACTAGTGCTGTCGAATCAAGATTAATCGCATCTAAAGTTTGTGTGTGTGTGTGTGTGTGTGTATATATATATATATATATATATATATATATATATATATATATATATATACACACACACACACACAAACTTTTATGTTGGATGAAGTGCTAAAGTGTAATACAATATATGATACTACACTTCATGTATATTCAAAAATGAAATTCAGCATATACGTAAAATATACTAAAATTTATATATAATACATACTTGATGCTATACTTAATAAAATATAATTTGGTAATTTAAATCTCTGCAATATACAGCAGTACATTTTTGTAAAAGTGTACTCTGATATGTGGTAATATGCATGAACTGTGTAAAAATATTTCTTAATATACAATACTTTGTCTATCCCAAATAAACATTGAATAAACAATGGTTATATAAATGTAAAATATATTAGACTATGCTACTATAAATCGCCCCACTAGTATTATTATAACTGTAAGTTAACTCTAATATACAATAATGTACATGAACTTTATTATAAAAATACATTTCAATGCATAGTTATTTGTCTGCATACCCAAACATAAGCATAAATTATATTACGCCAATATAAATATCACCACTAAACAGCACGTTTTTTAAAATTACTCTAATATATAATACATTTGAGCTATACTCATAAATACATGTTTAAAAGTAAACTACATTATGCAATTTCAAACTTACTTTTAAATTAACTAACAAAAATGCACATACTTATTACATATACTTAACTACTTAAGTACAATAATACTGCTAAAAATGAATAAACGACAACAAAAATCAACATTTAGTCTGTAACTGATAATGCTGACATCCTTGACAGTTCTGGCAGGTTCTGCTTTGTATTTCCTTTGCCGTTTTGTCTGTTTATTTTATCAAAAGCTGAAGTAAACAGAGTGACAGTGTGCATCTGCCGCACATCTAATGATTCAGCAGCATCTGTTTGTCTGGGAAGCGTTAATCGCCACAGGCGCGTTCACAGACTCGTCACTGCGTGTGGCCTGGCGCACGTGCGCGTTCACGCACGAGGAGTTACGCTGAAATTACAGGGTAGAGGCACTCCAGCCTGAAAGTAAAATGTAGCTATATGACATTCTACGGTGGAACGGCGTGTGAACTTCTCACACGTCGTCAAAACAAGGCCGACCCCTCCCTCGACTCAACTCTCCGCATTCCTGGCCTGTGAAAAGGTGTGTGCACTTCCACAAATCATTATGAAACACTACATGTAGTGGGTGTAACAATGTTTACATAAAGGAGAGGATTTGGAAGGAACAATCAGGTGTAGTGAAAGTGAATGGTGACTTTGAAACATGTTTGAATAATTCAGCTGAAATCTGTTTAGTACATGTCAGTTAACTATGCAATGATCAGCAAGACCAATAGGAAGCCATCCTGCTCCACATGCATGCCATTTCAGAATGTCATTACATTGCGGACACGAGACGCGGCCCTTTAAGACTTTTTGCCCTTCGGTCTGTGGGATTTCGTAAAGCTTCATGCAGTTTTGAACTCTGCTGCTCAGACATTCAAATGTTTGCTGCTTTAAATAAGCACGGCCATGTAAATGTGTGTCTGAGAGGGTGAGAGAGAAACAGAAAGGGAAACAAGACATATGTAAACCCTTCCTAAAGTGCCGCTACTCTTACTACACACAGAAATAATTCAGTGACCCTTTATGCTTTCTTATGCTAGAAAATCCTGCATTTATGCACAGCTGTCCTTCATTAGTTATTGGGTGGATATTTAAAAGGGTCCTTTAAAAGGGTACGATAGTGAGTCAGAACAGGACAAGTACCACAATGCACCTGTCCATCATAAAAATGTGAAAGCAACAACAACAACAAAAAGTGTTTTGCATGGCAAACAGAATAACAGCAAAGAAACATTTAGCTTATACAAGTGACCTACATTTAAATTTGCTGCTTCTATATGGAAGTGACCAGCAGACATTAAAGGGTTAGTTCATCTAAAAATTAAAATTCTGTTATTAATTACTCACCCTCATGTTGTTGCACACCCGTAAGTGTCATTTTCAGATCCGTCATTTTCAGACCCGTAAGTCACTTTTGGATCACAAATTAAGATATTTTTGATGAAATCCGAGAGGTATCTGACTCCTCCATAGACAGCAATATAATCAACACTTTCAAGGTCCAGAAAGGTACTAAAGACATTGTTAAAATAGTCCACGTGACTGCAGTTATTCTCCTACGCTGTTTACGTTCCGCGCTTCCAGGTTCTACATCCGAATTCCAGCTCAGTATTGGCCAAAGCTGCACACATGAGCAGCACGACGCATGCGTGTGATACTGACACAGGAGCCGGCCAATAATGAGTCGGCGTTCTGACGTAAAACCTGGAAGCGTGGCACGTAAACAGCGTAGGAGAATGACACAGAAGAGAAGATATTGTTGAATAAAGTCGTTATTCTTGTTTTGTTTTTGCGCACAAAAAGTATTCTTGTCTCTTCATAACATTAAGGTAGACTTTTTTTTACGATGTCTTTAGTACCTTTCTGGACCTTGAAAGTGTTGATTATATTGCTGTCTATGGAGGAGTCAGATACCTCTCGGATTTCATCAAAAATATCTTAATTTGTGATCCGAAAATGAAAGAAGGTCTTACGGGTGTGCAATGACATGAGGGTAAGTAATTAATAACAGAATTTTAATTTTTAGGTGAACTAACCATTTAATGTCTGCTGGTCACTTCCTTATAGAAGCAGCAAATTTAAATGTAGGTCAGTTGTATAAGCTAAATGTTTCTTGCTGTTATTCTGCTTCCCATGCAAAACATTCTACCTTAATGTTATGAAGAGACAAGAATACTTTTTGTGCGCAAAAACAAAACAAGAATAACGACTTTATTCAACAATATCTTCTCTTCTGTGTCATTCTCCTACGCTGTTTACGTTCCGCGCTTCCAGGTTTTACGTCAGAACGCCGACTCATTATTGGCCGGCTCCTGTGTCAGTATCACACGCATGCGTCGTGCTGCTCACATGTGCAGCTTTGGCCAATACTGATCTGGAATTCGGATGTAGAACCTGGAAGCGCTGAACGTAAACAGCGTAGGAGTATAACTGCAGTCACGTGGACTATTTTAACGATGTCTTTAGTACCTTTCTGGACCTTGAAAGTGGTCATTAAATTGCTCTTGCTAAAGAGCTCCCGGATTTCATCAAAAATATCTTAATTTGTGTTCCAAAGATGAACGAAGGTCTTACGGGTGTGGAACGATATAAGACTGCAAGTCTGTGCGATGAACGTACGCTACATGGCTAGCAATGGCTATGCTAACAGATAGCATACTTATAGGCTTGTTTTTCGCCACAAAAGTTTTGTTTTTAACTTTAGGTTAAAAACTGCAGGTAAATGACTTTAACGTGTGCTACATAGCTAACTGCAGATTAGTATACACTATATTGATAAATATGGTTTACAGTGCACTATATACTGTAGTAAGGAAAGAATTTTTATGTCTAATGTATTATGTTAGTGAACATGACTGAGGTTAACAGTTTTCTTACCTGTAGCCATTTCAGGTGACATCACATCACAAGACATAGAAAAGAAACAGAAAACAAAACATTATTTAGTTTTTTTTTTTTGAAGGTGAATTAGTCTAATACATTTTAAAAGAAATAAAAATGTAATTATGTTTTTAATTTTATTTTTTTTTTTTTTTTTTCCCATCGGCTTGATTTTTTAAACATTTATGGGTTGATTGATAGCACACTGAGAACGGAAAACACTCAAATACTGTTAAACAAAACAACACATCTGGACGCTAGAGATTACATGGCCATAGCCATTCACAGAAAGAGAGAGAGAGAGCAAGAGCGAGAGAAATTAAAACACGTCAGCTATGCAGAGGGAATATTATCTTAATCTGAAAACATTTAGTTCCAGTAGATGTTGCCTTCAGATTTCCCCTCTCACGCAGGGGCTTTGGGAAGCCCTGTATGCGCCGTCACTCTGATTACTGCAGCCAATGGCTTGTGAGGACTCTATGTATCAAATGTATCTGTATGCATATTTTTCACCCTTCCTCCATCCCTAAGCTCTTAATGAGAGAACAAGAAAGAAAAAGAGATCTTCGCCATTACTCTTAAAGAAACAACCTAAACCCTGCTACCCGCCCTAGCCTGGCTGATCGCTATCTAGCAGCGCCATTGTGTCTGCGGCGTGCTTGTTTTGCTTTGCGTTATGCGTATGGAGGTGGGCGCTGCAAGAACAGGGTCTCTTTAGAAGCATTCATGAAGTTTGCTGCCTGCAAAAACCAAAAGCTTTCATATAATATATATATCGTTGTTTCAGCTGTGACTGAGATGTTGACGTACAATAGAAAGTCTGTAAACTACAACACAAGGCCTGTTTAATCTACAGGGTAGGGCTCTGTGCTTTATTTCTGGGCATTGGAACGTGACACATATTTCACTGAGTGGCTGTCTGCTTTCGTTTAGGCAACAATAATTGGAGCTTCCAAAAATAAAACGTGCGGCCATATATTTCGACTGCTGTTTATATCTGTCCAACAGCTGGTCATTTATTGTTTCACAAACTGCCTCAGCTGTTGCCTCAACCATAGAGGATGAATAAAGAGAAGAAAGATAGAGATAATTAAAAGCAGTGAATAACGAGGAATCATCACTGTTTGAAAAACAGTTTGAAAGAATTATGTAGTCGTATTGTTTTCCACAGGCAACTCTCTCCTGCTTCAAATCTTTTAAGTTCACCATAGTTCCTTGCCTTTCTTTTCTTCGTGCACGGCTCAGGGTATCCTGTTTACATACCTCAGGCCTGCACATGAAAGCGGGCAACTGCAGCAACCCCCGACTAGACATGTTGGAAAACTGCTCGTACAGGCCTGCCATGCCCTCAGACCAAAAACAGTACAACAATGGCATGGTTGTGTAATCGCAACACAATCACTGGGAGAGCTTTTTGTCCCTTCCTGGATCAAGGTGCCATCAAGGGTTGGAAAGACTATGAATGACCAACACACATGAATTCTTTGGAGAACTAGGGCCAAATTGCATTAGTGCTGCTGGAAAGAAAAGAAAGAGGGGGATACGGTTCCTACAAGCAGCTGAGGTGCATATAGGAACAGGAATCGAAAGGAATTTAATGCTTATTTTACTTGACGAAAAATGCATTAATACGGCACACCTGCCATTGGGAAGGGAAGAGGGGAATGTCGTTCTTACATGCAGTTGAGGTGCATGGGTGCATGTAGGAATGGGAATTGTAAGGAATTTAACACTTCTGATTTCGATTGTGCTTGATGAAAACAACATTAGTGCAGTAGAGTTGCCATTGCAAAACAAAAAAGGAAGTAGAATGGCTCCTTACATGTGGATGATGCACATGGCCAATTGTAGGAACCATTTTCCTTCCCTTTCTTTGCAATGAGAATCTTAAGCAATATAATGGGTGTGATTCTACTTGACAAAAACTGCATTATTGTGGCTGTTGGGAAGGGAAGAGGGGAAGGCATTCCTATATGTGGTGAAGGTGCGTATGTTAAACTGGGAATTGTAAGCAATTTAACACTTATGGTCGTGATTCTACTTGACTAGTGTGGCACACCTGTCGTTGGGAAGGGCAAAGGGGAACACAGTTCCTACGTGCGGCATCACCAAAATAGTAACCAGTTTTCGATTCCCAATTCTGGTGTATTTGTCTGCTGCATTGCAGTGTGCCACTGACAGAATCTTGTTTTGACTGTTTAAATTTCAAATGAGGTCAGGCAGATTTTTTAAGACCTAAATGGCTGGAGTAAACAAAAAGCACACACCGTTTTGCATGCACACCACAGGACCTGCATGTGCGCAGATGCCTGGTTTGGGGTTTGAAGTTAACCAGCTGGCTTGAGGTTTTAAGGTGAGGTTTGGGAGAAGGCTTCTGGTTTGGGGTTGCTGGTTAATCTCAGTTTCTTTTTCTTTGTCAACTTGTACAGAATGACAGAAGTGAACAAGCCATTTATTCTGTTGTTCTTGACTTCATAGGTACTTTAACTGTATCAGGGTGTTGATTGAGTCAAGACTAGTGTTAATGTTGACAGCAAATTTTGATTTAGTTTTAGTCATAGTTTTTTGACTAAAATGCCATTTAATTTAGCCATATTTTAGTCATCTGAATTGTTCTAGTTTCAGTCCACTAAATATCAAAAGATTTTAGTCAACTAAATCTACAGTAGATTTAGTCGACTAAAATGTAATTGGTTTAGTTAAATTGTAATGATTAATTAAGAATTTCTCTAAAATGCCCAAACTCATTATATACTCCTGGAGAAAAC
Organism: Megalobrama amblycephala; assembly: GCF_018812025.1. Lineage (NCBI taxonomy): Eukaryota > Metazoa > Chordata > Actinopteri > Cypriniformes > Xenocyprididae > Megalobrama > Megalobrama amblycephala. The sequence continues at coordinate 26,185,839 of NC_063045.1, forward strand.
ATCTATTAACCTGTTGATATGAATGATATTAAAATTTGAACATGCAATACAGACACAAATTTAACTGCTGTGACAGCTGGTCTTCTTTTCAATGAATGATATATGCATTCTTTAACTTGCATACATCATTCTTTCAAGCAGACATATTTATTTGTATAAATTAAATATAATTAATCCTTATTAAAGGGGTCCTTGATTATGATTTCATTTTTTTAACTTTAGGTAGTGTGTAATGTTGCTGTTTGAGCATAAACAACATCTGAAAAGTTGCTCAAAGTTCAGTGTTCAATGACTACAACAAATGGCTGGTAGGGACTTTAACAAGCTTCTTCCTGGGTTGGTGACATCACAAACTCCAAAATTTACATAAACCCTGCCTCCGGGAACTCACAACAAAGGGGGAGAAGCCATGTTGGGCTGCTTTAGAGAAGGGGAAGAGTTGTTGCAGTAGATTGTTGTTACCATGCCGTCATTTTACGCTGCTTCACAAACGAGAGTCAATTCAATGCTGGATTTGCACAAAAGATTAACATGACGGCACATGCTAGTCGATGAGTTGAATCAACTCCACAGCAACTACATAAATTTATCCACTAACAATTCAGAAATGTCAAGATGCATTCTATAAGTTGTAACTTCTTCCTGAGACTCTTTATCAGTGTCTGACTCCGGTTTGAACAATGTAAGGCTGAACACCGTTACTGACAATCGTCATTTTGGCTGCGTGAGATTCTCCAGCTTTGTTGTTGTTAAGAGACCGAAGCATGAGCTGTTAATGCTCCACCCTCTTTTGGAAAGCGGGCCAGGAGCAGCAGCTCACTTGCATTTAAAGGGACACACACAAAAACAGTGTGTTTTTGCTCACACCCAAATAGGGGCACATTTGACAAGCTATAATAAATGATCTGTGGGGTATTTTGAGCTGAAAATTCACAGACACATTCTGGGGACACCAGAGACTTATATTACATCTTGTGAAAAGGGACATAATAGGTCCCCTTTAAACCTATTAAAGAGCAGTGAATGATTTTCTCTGTCTTTTGTTGTTTGATTAATATTAAGGGCACAGATGGTAGCAGGTTAATTAGGAGAGCGAATAAGAGTGAATGCTGGCATCCAATACACTGATGCATATTCAATATTCTCACAACCGTTTACGTTTACTTAAAGGTGCCATCGAATGGAAAATTGAATTTACCTTGGCATAGTTGAATAACAAGAGTTCAGTACATGGAAAAGACATAAAGTGAGTCTCAAACTCCATTGTTTCCTCCTTCTTATATAAATCTCATTTGTTTAAAAGACCTCCGAAGAACAGGCGAATCTCAACATAACACCGACTGTTACGTAACAGTCGGGATCATTAATATGTACGCCCCCAATATTTGCATATGCCAGCTCATGTTCAAGGCATTACACAAGGGCAGCCAGTATTAACGTTTGGATCTGTGCACAGCTGAATCATCAGACTAGGTAAGCAAGCAAGGAAAACAGCGAAAAATGGCAGATGGAGCAATAATAACTGACATGATTCATGAGAACATGATATTTTTAGTGATATTTGTAAATTGTCTTTCTAAATGTTTTGTTAACATGTTGCTAATGTACTGTTAAATGTGGTTAAAGTTACCATCGTTTATTACTGTATTCACGGTACAATTTTGTAAAAAATGGAAAACTTGCTGCAACAAAGAATGCTAGATAAGAACGATAGTAGACAAATGCTTAAGTGGTAGCTGTTGTCATGTCCTTGTGACAGAGACTTCAACAGACAATCAGAACAGCAGGTCCTTTTGAGGGCCTGCAAATACCAGTTTGTTTTGTCACTTAAAGGATCAGTCCACTTTAGGAAAAAAATGGAACTGGCACTGCGTTCGTTCCGTAAGTAGAATAGGCAAGGCGTAGGACATACAGTGTAAGCGTTTTGAAGAATACGAAAGTGCGGTTTTGGTGGAAGCATGTGCATCATTTGTTTATATAAAGCATATACATTTACAATTTTTTTGAGAATGACCGAGCGCTTCGCTAGATAAGACCCTTATTCCTCGTCTGGTATCGTTTAAAGCCCATTGAAGCTGCACTAAAACTGTAATTTTGACCTTCAACCGTTTGAAGGCCATTGAAAAATTATTCTATAAAAAGGAGAAAAATCCTGGAATGTTTTCATCAAAAACCTTAATTTCTTTTCGACTGAAGAAAGAAAGACATGAACATCTTGGATGACATGGGGGTAAATTATCAGGAATTTTTTTTTTTGAAAGTGAACTAATCCTTTAAATCCATGAGAAAAAAGTAAAATGCAGGAATATTTAACAAAAACTTCATTGACATGGGTAAGAATGAACTGTTGGGGTGGACTGAGGTCAGATTTTTTTCTGATATGGTCTTAAGTTTCTATCCTGGTACAAGGTGGTATCCAGCAATGAGAATTCTGAGCAACACTCTGCAATCATTTACAACATCTTAGCAATGTGGCAGCAAATTTTGCAGGGCAAGCACAACTTACTTTATCTTCAAGTTGAAGAAAATGTAGAATTGAAATCAAAATTTGTATAGCAAACTTTATACACACACCCTTGCATTGTTTATTTACAACCTACCTGAATTCATCATTGCACCAAAGAGCAGGATATGATCAGATTACTAAATCTATCCTACAGAGTAACTGAGTCAGTCAGTGAGTCAATGACATAGCTCCAGGGTTTAGAAAGGCTACACTGTCTGCCCATGAGTCAAAAACCGTAGGCGGCAGAAAAATTACAGTGCAAAAGACTTTCCATGACTCTCTAGTCTCAAATCTAAAAATGCAAATTCACTAAACAGTTTTTGTGAACCTATTTATAATTATCTTTTATATAAAAACAATTAAAGTCTATGGTTTTTCTTCATTTAGTTAAGACTGTGTATTTGTGTGATTCTTAGAAAAGGGAAGTTTTGACAGTCCTGCTGTGAGAGTGAGGACAGAAAGAGGACAGTGCCAAGATAAGATTAGCTAGAGAAAAACACACACACAGGTTTGTTTTGCTATCTTAGTGAGGACATTCCATAGGCGTAATGGTTTTTATACTGTACAAACTGTACATTTTATCCCCCGCAACCCAACTCCTAACCCTACCCATCTCAGAAAACATTCCACATTTTTAATAACATTGTTTAGTATGTTTTTAAAGCTATTTTAAATATGAAGACTCATGAAATGTCCTCATATTGCATGCTTACGTCGTAATACCAGTGTAATACCCATGTCATTATACAAATTTGTGTCCTCGTAAATCACAAAAACGCACATGCGCACACGCACTCGCACACAAGCAATTCTGCTTGTATTCAGTTGCTCACACAAGCACTTGTGTACACAAACACACACACATTTCCCCAGCCATTCAGCCTCTTTGTTTTCTGATGAGAAGGTTCACCTAGCTTCTTGCTTTCAAAATGTCCACAATCGTTCCTTCCACGGGCCCACTAGACAAACACAGGACACATACACACACATAAGAACGGCAGTCCCATGCTGACAGACGAGGCTGGCTTAACCCGCTCTCCCTCCCTCCCATTGGGGGGAACAATCCAAGCCCGGCGCAGACATACACACACACACACTCTGAAAGACCTTGAGCAGCCCCCTCTTACTGACAGATCTGCAACAGTGCTCTCACGCAAGCCCTGCCTCCCCTGAGACACTTCACTGCCAACAGAAAACACACACATACACACCAAACGTCCTGAGTGTGCTCACACACACACACACACACACACACACACACTTGAAAATTTCCTGCCCGCATATACAACTCACAAGTCTCAGGCACAGACATGCACACACAGGGATAAATGCACACCCACAAACATGCATTTCACCACAAAAACATTAAACGATACGTTAACTTCAAGTACAGGTTGGAAAAACGAGAGCATACAACAGTTGTCCTTAATGTACCTCTGTAAACAGGAAATACAGTCTATCTCTTCCTGTGCACATCACAGCACCGGTGAAAAAGCAAAATGGTGAAAACAATGTGGGAGAAAGGAGCTGAAGAAAACTCGAGAGGAAGAGTGCAGTGCACTAGAGCGTCCAATGACCTCTCGGGTTCGAGCGGACGGGAAATGGTGTCGGGGTCCAAAGAAAACTGCTCTCACCCACAGACCTTTCTTTATCTGTCTTGACTTACAAAACTGATATTGCACTTGTGTTTTCCCCCTTTCTTCCTTCTCATTAACACCCCTCTTACAGAGAGTATCTTTTTTTTTTGGTTTAGGTTTTTAGTGTCATTCAACCCTGCAGTCTTTCATTGTTGTATGTCCCAAAGGCATAGAGGAATGAATATATATATATATCGATTATGGCTCCTGGGATAAGGAAGAACCAGATAATTGGCTGGAAGTCTGCTCTTTAAGACTTCCAATACTTTCCAAATCTTTACATGCATTTTTTTCCGGTCTGTCTCAACACTTTGCTTTGCTCCCACTGTCTATTTTGTCTGTCTGGACCAATGGGAAAGACGTAACTAAAACCTAAAATGAAAAATTAAAAGTCTTGATAATCTGCTACGTGTATAGTTGAAGGAAGCAGGTAGGAATGGGGGTGGTAATGTGAGAACAGTAAAATCTTCTTGACAATATGCCAAAGAACTTGTCACCTCAAATAAACAAACAGTAAAATCTCCTTGTCAACTTCTTCTGTAAACTGTCATTCAGAACTGTGGGGACGGGGCGTTGACATGTCTGGTAATTTTCTGCTCCCACGATATGAAGGATCACTTCCTGATAAGCTAATGACAAGAGGCTGTAAACAAAACGATAGGCTAGGTGTAAAAAACATATATATATATATTACAAGAAGAGTCAATAACCCATATGTTTTGTCATGTAAACATTGAGTTTTTATGGTTTGCACAAAATCAATGATATGTATTATCATGAGTTATCAGACGCAGCTCAGTGGTTAGCATATATACAACAGTTGTACAACAGTTGTCAATGACGCCATTGATGTCTCGCTTGTATTGTTTTGGCCATAAGGGTGTGAAAAATCGATGATAGTCATGGATAGGGCTGCAACAACTAATTGATAAAATCGATAATGAAAATCATTGACAAAGATGATGTCATTATCGATTAGTCGCATCTGCCCACCATGCATGGAAAACTTCTACCAGTCGTGTCAAATTACGGCACTGAATAATGCATTTTCTATGGACAAAATGCATATAAAAACAGCGGAGGAAACATAGTGAGGCGGAAAAAGGTACGTGATCCAAGCTGCCCAAAATATGATAATTCTTTATTTTAAGCTTCAAGCTAATGCATTAGTGTAATGTTTAGCAGCTCTTTTGCACATAGCATAGATATAGATATATTCACTATATATGTTTTCATAACATTCAGTTGGCACGTTTGTTTGAAGAACAGCAATGAGCAGGATGTGGAATATTGTGTTTTGTCAATAAAATAAAGAAAATTGGGCTTCCCCCCCGATTAATCGAAGAAATAATCGGCCAACTAATCAATTTTCAAAATAATCGTTAGTTGCAAGTATAACTGAGGAGAAAAAAACAAAAGTTGCCGGATCAGTCATAGGCCTTGTTGTTTCTGGTAATGTTCTGCTCCTGTTAAATGAATGATCAGTTCCTGATAAACAGTTATGAAGAAAAAGGTTAAGTGTCAAAGATCTAAATATTATGACAGTCATCAATGACCAACGTTAACATTGTTTTAGAGATTACATTGTTGCAATTAGTAACCTATAAGTCTTTCAAGATAAAAAGCAACTGATGATGCCAAACAATAAGCAAACAAGAAGGCTAATAATTGCAGAACTGCACTTTCACCTGATAGGCCCTGTTGGAAAATCTAGTTTAAACTGGAAACTGTGTTTTGGAAAATGTTAGCTGGTCCAAAATCAATGTGATGACTTGTTTGACCAGCCATTATGTACCAAAAACCAGCTCAACTGTCCTGAGCTCGTATGTTGGTGGTCCAAGGTTGCTTGTACAAACCAATTCGTATGTTACAAAACACAGCTACCAACCTTGCAGGACCTTTGGAAGGTGAATCAAAGAAAATATTTGTTTCTCCGTTGCATTGAAACAGTTTTGTTTCTGCAACTCGTGAGTCACATCCTTATTTCTGAGATCCATGTTTAAAAGAAAAAAAAAAATAGAAGGGAACTTTCAAACTTGGTCAAAAACAGTGTCTTTACCATATTTCAGATCTGAGCCAAAGTGGAAGAGTATCAGGAAACATCTTTTTCCTCTTTGAAAATCCCAGATAATGCTGATCATCCCCTCAAAATACCTCCCCTTCCTTTCTGACTTTCTTTCTGTCTTCCACCTCCCATTCCGGTCTCTCTGTCTGTCCCTTCCTCCATGTGACTTTAATGAGATGGATGAGGTGAGTTTTGTATGCATGTTTAAAAAAGACAAGGAAAAGAGAACATTGTTGTGATGGCAGGATCATAGACAGATGAGTGGAAAGGTAGCATGCAGGTGAGAAGAGGAAGAAAAGTTGTGAATTGACGACTGCAGATGTATGGCAGTCTGCTGCAAACACTGACAAGCGTTTGCCTTCAGGCAATACAGAGAGAACAGGCAGGCAAACCAACCACAGTGCTGCAAAAAATCCTGCTATACTGTATACCTCAGAGCTAGCACTGTACTGTTTAGTGCTAGTTTGCTAAGCAAATGAAGATTGCTCAAGTTTTTTTTAAGAGTTACTTTTGCTCTCTCACCTTCTCTTTTTGAACAAAGAGTACTTCCTGTGTACACGGAGGAAATTTAGCAACACGTTTAACAGGTTTCCCCTGCTAGGATGCCAAACGATCAAACCGTGCACGTTCCAACACATGTGTAAGCACATCAAAATTCAGGATTAAGAATAAAAAAAGATGTCAGGCTAATAGCCTTGGGTTATCACGGCTTATCATAAAACACCTCCAACTTTCAAGATTCATCACATGAACATACGGAAATGACAAAGTTTGAAGGTTGAGTACATCAGCCTTATGCAAATGCATTATGGCTTTACTACTGTCACACCAAGGATGGGTTGCACCAATAAGGATTAAATTGAGCAAAGTTTAGAGTTAAGTAAAGTTTAGTTTTTTAAATCGAGTTGTGTTGTACCACTTAATTTCAAACACAGATTAACAAATCAGTGATTAGAATTAGTGTTTAAAACCTCTATTTAGAAATTAATTTTCTCCACCTTGATGGCTTCGCCATTGTAATTAAACAGCAACAATGTTAATACTCCATTTCCTTCTTTATTGACCACAAGAAACTATCTCTGACATAAGTAGCTCTTGCTGATAAAGGAAATAAACTCGTAAAATTGTCATCTGTGTTTATAAACTGCTACATAGAGAAACCGTTAGAATAAAGCGTTTATAAAGCAAGCAATGAAATCATTACGGCTGTTCTGTTCTTTGTCCAGCACCGAAGTGCACCAAGATGAGTGACGGATCTGCATCCTGGACTCAATACCCACCGTAACTGTACATAGGTCTATTAGAGCCCTTACAACTAAGTAATGTGGCAGTAACATGGGACAGTAATGGCAAAACTATGATACTTTAAAATATACCATGGTACTGTAAGTCATGTTTTTTTTTTTTTTTTTTTATGGTACAAGTCCAAAATTCCATGGTATTACCATTGTAACATGTCCAAAACAACCATGGTGGAATTATAGCACTTTTTGTAAGTATTTTAAAAGAAAGTACTGTGGTAACACCATGGTATTTTGAGCATGTACAATGACAGTGTCATGGTGTTCTTGGAAGTATCACGGGGTACCCTATAAAAATCATACCATGGTATGGTATTCCAAGTAGAGTTGTCAAAAATATCGACTTCGGTACTGAAATTTAAAAAATATGATTCTTTGTGCGCTGTTGAGCGGATTCGTAAACACCTCTGATAGGCCATTGTGTTCACGGCTCATCAGATGTGTCTGTGATTGGCTTCAATGATCAATGCTGTAACAACATTGTAAATAGTCATCAATGATGCTCTTCACCAAGCGCTTACACAGATACACACGGGAGTGTTGAAAGCAGGCGTCTATCGTGGACCAGTCAGCTGATAGACAACTGATTTCAAATGCCCCTGCTCCCGCTTTCAAATTCAAACACTTCCGTGTGCTTTCAAACGCTGCCGTGCGTTGATCATTGTAGCCAATCACAGACATCACAGCAAAATCTCCAGAGTTAAATCAACTCTGCTCAGAGTACATATGGTCCCTCTCTAAATAGTGTTAAAATAACACTAAAGCAGAGTTAAAGTTAATGATAATTAAGCAATTAATTAAGTGTTGATTGTGCATTAGTGATGAACACCTGCTGTTAACAAGCAGAATCACTGAAGAAAAGAGAAACACAAGAACTACAACTGACTTCAGTCACAGCCTTATTAATTGCTTAATTATCTCATTAACTTTAACTCTGCTTCAGTGTTACTTTAACACTATTTAGAGAGGGATCATATATACTCTGAGCAGAGTTGATTTAACTCTGGGGATTTTACTGTGATATCCGAGGAGCGCATCAACACAATGGCCAATCAGAGGTGTTTATGAATCCGTTTAACAGCGCTCAAAGTGTCACATTTTTAAAAAATTTCAGTAAAATACAGTATTCAGTATGGTACATGTCCAAAAACAATATCAACAACAAATCTTACAACAAATACAAAAGTATGGTTACTATGCAAGGCTACTATGGTAAACTTTCATAAGGCTGAGGGTTAACCACCCTACATTTTTGGTTTAGCCATTTCCTATTTGTTAGCATTTCAGTTAGCAACAATGACTGATAGCATGGAGATGAGTCATGATTTTTCTTCCCCCACCCCACCTCAATCTAGCCACTTCCCTACTAACATTGGCTCAACATCTACTGGAGCAGGCCCAAATCTGCTGTGTAGCGTCGTGTTTTAGCGGGAAAAAACATGAAAATCACAGCATGAGGTGAGGAGTAGCCGCAAGCCAGCAAAGCGCTTAGCTGCTAACATCTGGTGGCAGAACTACACTGACTCTCATGTCCAGTGATTCATACTTGAGTTTCATGCACATTATGAAGAAAACAAGCTGTTTGGTGCCGCACACAGCATACCACACGAGTGAAATTACTGCTCTTGGTCTGTTGATGCATTCTGTTTGAAGAGCGCTACAACCTGGAATTATGAGATTACTCATCACTGCTGGCACATTAATCACTTCTGAACAATGTCACAGAACAGGGATATCAAAAAATGTTGTTAGTTTGGTACAAAATCAATGCTAAAACTTTAAAAAAAGAATGTGCAATAAATGTTAAAAAGTAGCAATGCAACCTTTATATTTTGTTTGTATTTTCATTTAATAATTACAAAATATTTAGTAAATAATACTAATCTATTTATTTAATGTAAATACATTTTAAAATGTATTTAAGTTTATATAAATCTAAATAAATGTATTTGCTTTTGTGGTATAAAAAAATGTATCAAGAATCAAGAAATTTAACTGGTACTGGTATTTACTAGTGAAATTTTAGTATAGTGACAACCCAATCACAGAAGATGCCTTCTCTTCCTCCCCATTCTAGTGACTACCAAGGCATTATGGTACCTCTCTTTCTAACATTCTCTCTCAAAAGCAAGGAAGAAGTCATGGTGGCTCTTTATCATTCTTGGGCCTGTCTCCACTTGAGTAGCCAAGTTCTGTGTTTTGACTGTGATGATGTTAAAAGCTCCGTCTTGTGTTGCTGATAGGCATGCTTGTTGATGCTATCGCCACCTCAAGTGTGGGGGAACACTGCGGCATTTGTTGTTTTCATGTTATGAGCCTGTGAGCCCCCCTTTAAATTAGCACTGCAGCTTTACTATTTCTCCTTTGTTAGTGGGTGTAAAAACAGTGTGTTTCAACCACATGTGGTTGTGACTTGCTAGGCAGGCAAAAAAGTTGCCATGCTTGCTAGTCATGCTTTAGAAAGATGTGTATCTAAACAATGGCCACATAAGAGAAACACTGTGAATTTGAATGATGAAAAAGCTGGTTTCATATTAGTGGGTGACCTGGTTTGCATATGAGTGCTACTAGGTAACAGAAGTTACGTGTGCTAGGATATAAATAGAGACAGCATCACCTGAATGAGAATTACCTTAGGCAACATGGCTACAAAGAGCCTTATTATGATGGTATTTCAGATGAGTGTTTAAGGAGCATAGCGTTGTCAAGGAGATGTCTATGTGCGTCTCCGTAAGCGTTAAAAAGGTGAAAAAAAATGTAGTCAAAAAAGCTTTGAAACACATTAGCTTTACTTAAAAACATAAGCACTTGTTTGAGAACTGGAGTACTAGATTTATTTATCTTGCATAACTGAGTACTTGGTATCAAGTTGCATATGCGCAACAATCCTCATATCCTCATATCTTGTGGTTCCCTAGTGTGGTTTGTAAGAACATTTTCAAAAAATGTATTGCTAAAGCTAAATCAGGCCTGTAGTCCTGAAAAAACAAGATAAATGCATTTGTCTCTTGAATTAGTACATCAAAGTAACAGGGCGTAATGTAAACCTGTGCATGTACAAGCTCAGAATTGAGACCCCTGCTGTGATTGTTGTTCTGTGGTGAGACTGATGACTAAACGTTCACATCAAAGGGCAAAAAAAAGAGAGACCGACCAAAGCCCGTTCTCGCAGGCCGGGTGATCCGGCGGTAAGAAGAACAGAAAATTGTGCAGTTGAAGTCAGGGAGTGAGAGAAGCTCTTGTCTTTCCTCTCTCTGTTCCAAAGCCTCTGGTGTTAGTCTCTACTTACTCATGCCAACACAAATATTGATGTTCCGAGTCCATCTGTCTTGTCTTCCATCAACAAAAGAAAGGGCAGGTGAACTCTTCTGACCAAGGACAATAGGAGACAGAAAAAAAAAAAAAAAAAAAAACTCAAAACAAATAAGGGCAGGGAAAAGAAAACCTTGAGCAGGACAATAGCATGTAATGCTTTCATGCTCTTAAAGGGTTAGTTAACCCAAAAATGAAAATTCTGTCATTAATTACTCACCCTCATGTCGTTCCAAACCCGTAAGACTTTCGTTCATCTTCGGAACACAAATTAAGATATTTTTGATTAAATCTGAGAGCTAAATTTGGACTACACTGCTCAATTCATATGATTTCATCAAAAAGATTTTAATTTGTCTTCTGAAGATGAACAAAAGTCTTACGGGTTTGGAAAGACATGAGCGTGAGTAATTAATGACAGAATTTTCATTTTAGGGTGAACTATCCCTTTAAAAAAATGAGGGGTTAGCACTGGAGGTCCAACTAGAGTTGGCAGGCCTCAGGAATACTAAGGTTTAGAAAAAAGAGAGAAGAATTTTTGTTCCATTTTCTTGGCTGTTCAGGCATACCGTCTGTCATATACAAAGAAAGAAGGAAAACAGAAACCAAAGTTTTGACAACTTCTTACATTCCTTGAGCAAAACACAAGAAACCTACTCAGCAGATGAAGGTTAAAAAACAAAAGGTTAGCACAACGTATTTTCACTGCAATGACAATCTGAACTCAATCTATAGCTTACAATTGAAAATAAACTATTTCTCAAAATTTGTCTGATAAAAAGGGGCATCCCTCTGAAGAGTTGTCCTTTTACACTAGGACCAGCTTTCCTCTTGCAAGTTTAAAGACTAACCAGCATGAGCAATCAAAAGACTGTTAAGTGTTCAAAAACTGTCCAAACATTGCTGAAAGGATGCACCTTTCTGTCCCAGGAAGCCCTTAATTGGCCAATGAGGACAAAAAAAAGAAAGGTTAAGTTGAGGAACAATGAGGAAAAGAGTGACTTGACATCATGTTATACTAAATAATACAACTTTTCTTGAAGATGTAACACTCATGACCTTGCTGAAGTCTTGCTTATTTTCACACTCAAGACAAATAAGAAGATAAAAGAAAGGTGAGTTCATGCTTTTTTAAATTTAATAAGAGACCCCAAGTGGTCTGAGGTCTCCAGTACCTGCAGAGCCCCCATAGCGTGCCGGAATGCCTCAGGGCTCAGAGCGCTAACCCTTCCCTCCCTCAGCCCTACCACCCTCACCCTACCATCTATTTACCGTCAGGAACATGGCGATCTCTACTTAGATAAGACACAGAAAATGCAGTTCAGAAAAACAGATTGAGAGAGGCCGCGACAAAATTTGCAGCAAGAATGAGGGTGAGACTAAACGTTTTGAACAGGGTAGAGCAGTGTTGTCAAATGCACTGGCACTGCCGGTACCAGTCCTTACTAAAAAAGAAAAAAGTTGACAGTACTAACATTTCTGCAGTACCGGTAGTACTGAGTATGGGGTATATTCGGTACCTACTTAATGACGCTGCTTTCAGACTCTCTGAGTATCAAAGGTTTCTATTTACAGCATGTTTTTCAAAGTGTTGAGCATAGTAGACAAGCACAATCATATCTGTAGACCGTTTGAACGCAATGGCCTATCACTGGTGTTAGTCGGTAAGTTAGAATGAGGTGTTAAGAATCCACTTAACACCGCTGAAACACACACAAGGTTTTGTTTTGTTCAATGCACGCCACACACTGGCGAATCCTTTTCATTATAACCAACAAAGTGTAAATATAATGTCAATAAGAGATTCATTATAGAATTAAGACAGCTTTTTTATTATAATGGGAGTCTTCACAAGAGTGCAGAAATCAGTGAGCTTGCGCTTTAGGGATTGACAGCCTTACGGCTCGTTCACAATGTGAGAAAATGTGTAAAAATGTGTAAAATGTGTAAAAATGTGAGACGCATTGCTCAGGAATGGTTTTTATAAAAGCGCAGCACAGAACACGAGGGTCTCGAGACACGATGCAATAACGCCAATAATGATCAGGCCACGCCAACTTGCAACTGTAAACAGAAGCTAGCAATGCTTGCCCTGCCTCTGAGTTCTTCTTTTAACTTGACACGGCATCTTAAAAACGCAGCGCTCATGTGCGAGGTGCAGCAAAAGACGTGAGCATAAACCGGTCATACACATCCATCTAGCGCGTTCACCTAGAAAAACAACAGAAAAAGTAGTGCATTGGAATAGAAAAACATGTTCTGTGTGAATGGCCCCTTAGTGATTATGAAGGGAGGGGTCTTCTCTTGCTTTCTGTTTATGACCCATTCACAATCTGAATAGAAGTTTAGTTTTTCATGCTGCTAAGTACACTGCAAAGTTTCTGGATTGACAACTGTATTTAAATGCATGACTGAATCGGAAACAGTGATAAACAACGGAAAAGATAAAACAGGACAAAAACTTACTTAGTAGTTAATTTTACAGTTTTTGCTCTGGTACCAAAATTGGTACAGAGAACCTCAATTTTACTGGTACTGGTACAGACTACTGAAATGTTGGTACCGTGACAACTCTAGGGTAGAGGCATAAAAACTTGTTTAAAAATTGAAAGAGCAAAGATGAAAAGCAAGGAGAAAATGAGGAACAATGAACCTTTCTTTCCAGGAATCTTTGTATGTCTCTCTTTCCATCATACTCTGGGCGCCGCAAAAGTAGTTTTGAAGCCAACCGATTCATCCCTAAGGTCAAATCCTAGCTAGACCAATGACACAACACATTACACTTCAGACAAGGACCATTCTATGCAACGACTCCTCCAGACCCGACCCTCATCAATACACAACGATGCCCTGGCCCCAGTGCATGCTGGGAATGCAGTTCACACAATGTCCCATTTGTGCATCTCACCGTGGGATCAAATCTTGTGGTTTTTCTCAGTGCAAACTTCTGGATCCTTCCGTCTCCCTCTGTCTCTACGGTTTCAGATGATGGGAGGACACCAACAGAGGATCCATTCTCTGAAAAGGCGGTGTCTGACCTGCTAGAAGCCAGACGTGGAAGAATCTGTAGCCCTGGGCACGCCTCTCTCTGCATTTCACAGCTAGTGATGAAAATAGAAAAACTGATAAAAGAGTTACTGTACTGTAGCCATGATCCAATTAATACTGTTGCAGAGGGATTGAAAATAGCTTGGACTAGGCCACTTCAAGCTCCACTGTACTGCACCAAAATGCTCGAGAGTTCCCAAGATGTTATTTCCTGATATTACAGTACTTATTTATGGATAGTGAAGTAAATGAACCAGTCCCTAGTCAAATGTAAATTCTTTTGACAGAGCGGCAGAGAAAACTGGACCTCACAACGCAGATAAGAGGTTGAAAACAACAAAGTAATGCCGGAAAGACAGATAGGATGGGGGCAGTGAAGGAAATGAGGCACTTGTCTAGCACCTCTGTTTGGATATGTCTGCCAGATGCTCCCAATATGTTGATCGTCTTTTTTGCTCGCTTTCTCAAAGAACCTGTGAGATGACTTGTTTTACCGCAATACCTTGTGCTTCCTGTCTGTCACAGTTTATTTATGCAGCATATGCTGCAGAAACACCAGACAACATCGGGACGTCATTTCTCTGCTTCACACTTGCGGTTACTAGGGACATTGCACACAAGCAAATGCATAGAGACACATTTTATTTGATCCTTTTAGTCTCCAGTCTTTTAAGAGCGACAAGTGCTCTGCGCAGCTGTGAATCTTGTGGGCAGGTCAAAAATAACCTCTCTTCTTGTGGACTGTCTCCTTTATGCTTAGCTCTCTTTTCCTGCACTGTCTCGTTCTCACTCGCTCTTCTACTCTCCCCCAAATGCCTGTTTCTAATTGGTGCTATTTTAGTAGAACAATAAAAGGAAGCTTAGCTGGGTTGCAGAAGGCTGGCACATTTGGGGCTCTTTCAAGCCATAAGGTGGTCTGTTTGTTTGGAGGGCCGATTTCAAATGAAAAATGTAAAAGGGCGGTGGAGAAGGAAAAGATTTGATGAATTTGCACACAATGCACAGCCAGTTCTTCAAAGGAAAAGGAAGTTCGAGTCTGGCAGTGAAATGATGACAGGTCGGAGACCTTTGAGATGACACTGGGTAAGACCTTCTGTCCTGCAAAAACACCATTCTCTAAACTGTTATTAATGAGTCTCTCAAATGCCCATCCAGACTGGGCAAGTCCCCTGCCAACTGTCTGTTTACACGTTTGTTCGGACAGGCTCAGCATGACAGAACATGGTAGGCAGTCCAGGATGTTGCCAGGAACTCCATGTTGTCTGATTC
This sequence comes from Megalobrama amblycephala, assembly GCF_018812025.1. Taxonomy (NCBI): domain Eukaryota; kingdom Metazoa; phylum Chordata; class Actinopteri; order Cypriniformes; family Xenocyprididae; genus Megalobrama; species Megalobrama amblycephala. The sequence continues at coordinate 26,200,977 of NC_063045.1, forward strand.
AGCACTCTTCATGCCAAACACCTTGCCTGTTTGTCTTCCTTGACCTCTGATGGTGCCAAGATGACTCCCAAAATATGTCCCATAAGGCCCTTTGTCTTTTCACAATGGAATTCTCTGCATGCACCTCATAGCTGCCACGCTGACTCAGCAAAGAATTCAAGAAAAGACACATGCTTGCTGCCACTATCATGTTCAAAAAACAAGATAACAGAGTCTAAGATAAAGAATTTTGACCTGAGACTGGGTACAAGAAAGGTCAATGTGGACAAGTCTTCTTAAACAATGTACATGTTGCTGTAATAATTTTTACAAGAAAAAAGGCTATAGCCACCATCAGGGGTTATGTTAGCAAAATCTAATACTACATCCATATTGTGTGTTAAAAATGTGTTGTGAAAAGACACATGGGCGAAGTTCATGAGGGTAAAGCCCGTCTTGTCATTTTATAATCATCTAGATATGATAGCAGAGGATGGCAACATGTCCTCTGGCCTATTGTACGTGTTTACAGAAGACAAGGCAATAGCTATTTATGACATGGATAAGCTCGTCAAATTCAAATGCCACAACTGTTGCCAAAAAAACTGACGTCTTACCATCTACATCTCACCAGAACTGACTACATCTACAAAATACAAAATAGCTTTGTGTCCACTGCAAAATATCCTGTTCTCAACTAATATTTCTGTCTTATTTTTCATTACAAATGTCTAAGAATCACTGAAAAAAAATTTTTGATCTTGTTTTAAGGTTTTTTAGGATTTTTTTACTTGAAAAACAAATATAAATAAGTCAAATAAGACTCATTAAGCCGGTTTCAACACCACTTTACAACCCAGTCTACAATTCAGAATCAATCACTCAACGACAAACTCAACAATACTAAATATACATTTCTATGGAAAATAAACTCCAATGTCTGTTAGGCAGACATTATGGATGGTTTTGTTGTGAAAACTACTGATTTAATCTTCTGCTGAGAGGTTTCCCCTCTATATTATTCTTAGAAACTTGATTAATTCCATGAGAAGATCCTACGTCACTCCTTGCAAGGTCATGCTGAGATGTTTTTGTGAACCTTTTCTAAAGATATGCAAGTAAACAAGTATTTGTTGGCTGAAGATCTGAAGCCCTCAGAAATTCACAAAGGTCTATACAGATTATTTACAAAGCCAGAAAAAAAAGTGAAATGAAAGAAAAACCAGGCCTAATTTATGATGTCAAGTAAGTTTAGTAAGTTAAGGACCCCAAACCAGACTAGCATGTGATCTTTCAGTTCCCTTGTGTGTTTTCACAGAGATAATAAACATGTCAGCTGAAGTCACAAGTTTCTAGTACATCATCCATGTGACATGGACCTTCCAGTAAACTCATGAGAAATTTCATTAGAATTTTACACAAGATGCTACATAAATGAATAATGGTAAAATACCATTACGACTGAGACTGAATGATAAATCTAAAATGCATTTTCACACATTTGGCCTGAAAAACATCAATCATGTAATCAAGGTTGATATGTGGAAGTACAACAATAGCCACTTCCTCTGCCTTTAGAAAGGACCTCAATGATTGTGACACTGAACTTATGAAATAAATCAATTTAACTCAAATTCACTTGAAAGCAATCAGTAACTGTTTATCTGAGTGCCCATATTCTGACTCACTGAGCAGCACCACAGCACATGTGTCAGTCCCGCTTGTGACATCTCCTGATCCTGTTCCCCCTTCTCCATCATTTCCTGTCCTCTCATTACTGTACTTCATGTCAGTGGTTCTTAAGTGGTTTTGCTTCAGGGCCCAGATTTTACATCCAGTAGACTGAACACAGTTTTGTTTATCACAAAAACATCCTTAAAGTCAAACAATACAATGTGTTAAAGGGATAGTTCACCCAAAAATGAAAATTTGATGTTTATCTGCTTACCCCCAGTGCATCCAAGATGTAGGTGAATTTGTTTCTTCAGTCGAACGCAAATTATGATTTTTAACTGCAACCGCTGCCGTCTGTCAGTCAAATAATAGCAGTGGATAGGAACTTCAACTATAACAGTAAATAAAACTTGCTAAGACAAATCCAAATTAAACCCTGCGGCTCGTGACGACACATTGATGTCTTAAGACACGAAACGATCGGTTTGTGTGAGAAACCGAACAGTATTTATATAATTTTTTACCTCTAAAACACCACTATGTCCAACTTCGTTCAGCTTCCTGTTAGTGAGGTCAAAAAACGCGTTTTGACGACGGAAGTGATGTCTCGCCCATATACTTCAATGAGCGCGAGACATCACTTCCGTTGTCAGAGCGCGATCAGACCTCACACACCGGAAGCTGAACGGAGTTGGACATAGTGGTGTATTAGAGGTAAAAAATGATATAAATACTGTTCGGTTTCTCACACAAACCGATCGTTTCGTGTCTTAAGACATCAATGTGTCGTCACGAGCCGCAGGGTTTAATTTGGATTTGTCTAAGCAAGTTTTATTTACTGTTATAGTTGAAGTTCCTATCCACTGCTATTATTTGACTGACAGACGGCAGCGGTTGCAGTTAAAAATCATAATTTGCGTTCGACTGAAGAAAAAAAGTCACCTACATCTTGGATGCCCTGGGGGTAAGCAGATAAACATCAAATTTTCATTTTTGGGTGAACTATCCCTTTAATTTTACCATAAACAACATAGGCCCAACAATACGTTAAAATTAGGGCTGTCGATTTAATGCGTTAATTAGATTAATTAAAAATTGCGCGTTAAAATTATTAACACATTTAATGCACTTGCCCCGCCCCAGACCTACGTAAGTCATCTGACATTTCATACAGTTGATTGATGACAAATAAGAAGCAGGGCAACAAATTACTGAGCCTACAGAATGTAGTTAGGATGTCCCTAAAATTCAAGATACACAAATTTGATGTGCAATTAATTTGCGATTAATTAGATTAATTAATTGCCACATTGTGTAATTAATTAGATAAAAATATTTTATTGATTGTCAGCCGTAGGTAAAATATGAAGATGAAATTGGCTGAAAAGGGAAACTGGGAAATTTTGTATTTCACAAAAAAGCAAAAGTTTTTACAGAAATGAAAACCAAAACAAACGCATATCAGGATTAAAGACTGCCAAAAATAATAATAATTTGTGATCTAACCATTGAAGAAGCTCTTCACTTTCAGGTATCCAACACTGAGTCGAAGCACTGACAGTTTGTCCAGCCGTGCACGGACGTCTTCTGAGAAGGGTAGAAGGTTAGTCAGCTTATCCAATTCGCTGTTCAGTCGGTCTCTGTGCCGCTTGGAGGGGTTGGATTTGACACCATCAGGTGGTGGTGGTTTGGGTCTGGAGGAAGAGGAAAAAATTTGTGTTAAACTGTGATGTGTTGCTATATTAGACAGCCATTATTCTTGCAAGTCTTGTGGCATCTAGTTGTTTACATATCTTAAGGAATGCAGGTGACCTTAATGTTTGGAAAATGTCCAAAGGGAAGACTTCAGGAAGACGAAAGGCTACAAAGAATGAGTGTCTGTGTATAATACACAAAGCATAAAAACAATTCAGAACTGGCTTATCATGTGTTTTGGTACAAAACAACCTATAAATATGTATAAATGGGGGTTCAGGCATTCTCATAAGCTTTGAGACTGTGAACATTTCTTAGATATTCAACCTCAGTATTTTGATACAGGGTTGTAAAATAAAACAAACTAAAACAAAGATGCCAGTCTTTTTGCATTATTTCAGTACCTGAACAATGTCTTACTGACATTGTTTTGGGGAAGAAAAAAAAAAAACACAAACAAAAAAACTAAAGAGCTGATTCTTATGTGGTACATGTAACCATCAGCCATTTTACATGCCAAATCAGAAATGTAAAAACAGTTTTCCGTACTACATCAACTGTAAATCCTCTGTTATAAAACCCATTATCTAAGCTTGAGGACTCTTACTGGAATCATGGCCATCAAAACTATGTCTGTAACTCAACCTCATACAGCCTTTTCATTGCCTGCCAGGCCAGAAGACTAGGAGCGGTAACTCTAGCCATCTGAGCCGGACCCTAATTATGTTTTCCCAGAAAGAAAGTAAAACTAACCTCCGAAAAAAGAGCCTGTGGGGACAAAAGATCGCGTTCAGCCCCTTCCTTCCCCTTCAGCCCTGCGCTCCTACTCTCTAGAATGTCATGGAGTGGCTCGTCATTGTTGGTGCCGCATTGATTCACCTACTATTTCATTTCTCAGGAGATTCTGTTCTTTTGAACGGCTTTTATCGGTGATCTCTGAGCTAGAAGTGTCGCACAATTTACAGTCAAAATTTTCCCAAATTCCTTCAAAATGTAACTTCATCTTTGGTCTTATCTAAAACTATTTATTCATATTTTAGGTGTGCCTAGTTTTATTTTTTTTGATCACCAAATGGATATTTTTCAGGGCCAATTGGCCCCAGACTAGTTGAACATAACGTCACTTGCCAGATCATGCATCGTTCATGCTAATCTCAATTCAGTTTACCTGAATTATTATTCCATTGTCAACACATTCATATCGCCTCTCTCGCCAACTCAATATGCCTATTAACAGCCCTGTATGGAGTTACATTACATCTATATCATTTAGACATAACATTGACATTTAGATACAAGACAAATGTACAATAAATAAACAAATAATAATAATATAGATTTGTACAAAACAAGTTGTTCATTTGTCTTACAAAGCCTATATAAAATCTACAGACCAAGTAAATATATTCGAGTCCTGCCTTTAACAATTTAACAAAATTAAAAACACATGGTGACAATAAAGCAAGGTCATAGAGGTCTTTGTGGGTCCATCATGATGGTCAAATAATCTTTTATAGCCTGGCCTCATAACAAAGCCTCTTTTGCGTAGCTATACTACCAGTACCAACAGACCAACTAACCGTAACTTCCTACTGAAACCTTTTAATTGTTTTCAGCTCCACAATGTTTGCAATTACCAACATGGTGGCATTGCTGTATTGGTCTATTGCTGTATTAACTCCTATCATGGGAAATAGAGCTTCAACATTCCCGCTGAACTACATCTGATTTAGTGATTAGAGTTCTGATCGTCTGGACCTCCCAACATTTACTGTGGTCGCTGAGGTTGGCAAGGAATTCTTTTTATATTGAAGACATCACATCAGTCATGATGGGACATCTGAAATCTCTCATTCTTCTTTCTATCCTCTCGTGTACAAGTGTTTCGGGCCAATCACATGAGGTATGACATCATGACTGTTTTCCTCTAGCAGGTCCCAACATGCAACAGAGTTTCTCATGCTACCTGCAATACACGGAGGACCAGCTGAAGACTCATCTCTTTGTTCTTATTTTCTTTTAATACACGTTTCTCAGTGTATTTTGCTCTTCCATTGCTCCTTCCCTATACTGATTCTTCCTTTTGCCTCTTTTAATTTCAAATTTGGCACTTGTCCTGAAAACTCAAGCACTGGAAAAACAGTTTCAGAAAGTTTGCAGTCATTGTTGCACAACAGCTTTTTTTTTTTTTTTTTTGTCTGCATGCACTGCATTCACTCGAAGGGTTTACCGAGGACACCGTGAAGGAACAATCTGTAGGCATTTGGCAATCTTTCTTGAGAAAAAATTTACTACAAATCCCATGTTACATTCCAGCAAATCTCTGTCTCCTTTTTCCATGTCCTTGTTGCTAGTCAGTTGTGTGTTAATACACTAGTCAAAAATTTGGACCAACTTCTAGTTCTTTATCAGTACTATTAAATGTATTTACATATCAGAAAAGTAAATACCACAAATTTAGCATGTGGATTATGTAGAAACCAAAAACATATTTAAAAATGATCTCAACCAACTAAATAAAAGTCTAAATAATAATAATAAATTACATATATAAATCATGTTTCAAAGATTTTTTTAATGCAATCTCATACCCGTCCCCTTACCAAAGTCCTTTTGCATGAAAACATGAAAACAGATTTGAGATCTGCAAGAAAAGGATGAATTCAGCCAACAGTGGTTATTTTCCACCCGATAACCTCAGCTGAAGCTCAACCACATCTGGTTTGGATAAAAATACTCAAGTTGTGGAAAAAAAACAACAGAACTAAATGAATATATTTATTATTATTATTATTATATTATTATTATTATTATTATATACACACACACACACACACACACACACACACTCACACATACATATAAGGTGTTTGAACACAGATGTGTATCCACATTGTGTGTAAACAACCATCCTATAATGGTAAAAATTATTTTTTTTTATAATCCACATTTATCATTTTCAATTTCTCAGAACACGCTTTAATTTATATTTCCCCCTACTACTATGTAAGAGTAGGGAAACCCCGCCCAAGAGTGGTGACGATCTGACCTGTTAGCATAGATACCGCCGCCCTGAGTGAGAAGCATAGAGTCCGCCATCTGTTTACTCACTGTATCAAAATCTAAAGATATTATACTTCTGTGCCAAAAAACATTGAATGTTCTGTTGTTGAATTTACCAACGAACATATGTGGCTCCATAGACTCTGAGTCACTGGGGACACTGTGGTTGAAGTTTTTACTCAAGGATGGATCAGTACAAACTTCGTGATCCTCTACGGAGCGATACTGATCACAGCAGAAAGGGAGAGCACGCATTTTATTACAGTCCATTGGAGCTGTTTTACGGATATAAAGTTTACCATTTTATTAAGCACCCCCGAAAAGGCGTAAGGTCTATATATATTTGTTTACTGTTGTAACGAGTGTTTTGGTGTAATACGCTGTTCATGTTGATGATAATACAAGGGAGAGAGAGTTTATAGATAAAAGACTTTAATACACACTTCTTATACTGTTTTATTCAGCACGTATTGTGATTTTCTGGAGTGAAAACATACGCTTCATGTTTTGTGAGATGTATAATAAATTTCATAAAGCTCATAAGTAAAGATTTGGCCATCATTCAGACGGGGTCAGCTACAACAGGCTTGTACTAATAGTGGATAAAAGCAAAATGACAACATAAGTTATAGCAGCAATTAAACTGAACTACAGGTGATGGTCATATAATTAGAATATCGTGAAAAAGTTAATTTTTTTATTGTAAATTATTTTTAAAAATGAAACTTTCATATATTCTAGATTCCCTACATGTAAAGTAAAACATTTCAAAGTTTTTTTTTTTTTTTTTTTTTTAATTTTGATGATTAAAGCGTACAGCTCATGTCCAAAATCCATTATCTCAAAATATTAGAATATTTCCTAAGATCAATCAAAAAATGGATTTTCAAAACAGAAAAGTTCAAGTTCTTTAAAGTATGTTCATTTGTACACTCAATACTTGGTCGGCAGCACATATTACAGCAAATGATTTGCTCCTAGCACAAATTACAGCATCAGTGAAGTGTGGCATGGAAATGATCAGCCTGTGGCACTGCTGAGGCACTATTGAGCCTCCAGATCATCTATATATTGTTGGATCGACTGTTTCTCATTTTTCTCTTGAAAATATCCCATAGATTCAGGGGTCAGGCATGTTGGCTAGCCAGTAAAACACAGTAATATCATGGTCAGCAAACCACTTGGAAGTGGTTTTTGCACTGTGGGCAGGTGCTAAAGTCCTGCTGGAAAAGGAAATCAGCATCTCCATGAAGCTTGTCAGCAGATGGAAGCATAAAGTGCTCCAAAATCTCCTGGAAGATGGCTGCATTGACTTTGCACTTGATAAAACACAATGGACCAACACCAGCAGACGTCACGGCCCCCCAAATCATTACTAACTTCAGAAACTTCCCACTAGACTTCAAGCAGCTTGGATTCTGTGCCTCTCCAGTCTTCCTTCAGACTCTGGGACCATAATTTTAACATGAAATGCAAAATTTACTTTTATCTGAAAAGCGGACTTTCGACCACTGTTCACTGTCCAGTTCTTTTTCTCCTTAGCCCAGGTAAGATGCTTCTGACGTTGTTTCTGTTTCAGAAGTGGCTTGGTAGTCCTTTTCCTGAAGATGTCTGAGTGTGGTGACTCTTGATGTGCTGACTCCGGCTTCATTTGACTCATTGTGAAGCTCTCCCAAGTGTTTGAATCGGCTTTACTTGACAGTATTCTCAAGCTTGTGGTCATCCCTGTTTCTTGTGCACCTTTGCCTACCCAATTTCTTCCTTCTAGTCAACTTTGCATTTAATATGCTTTGATACATCACTCTGTAAACAGCCACCACATTCAGTAATGACCTTATGTGACTTACTCTCTTTGTGGAGGGTGTCAATGATTGTCTCCTGGACCATTGCCAAGTCAGCAGTCTTCCCCATTAGTGTGGTTTCAAAGAACAAGAGATACCCGGAATTTATACTGTAGGAGTGGTCATTTAACGAAACTCAAATGTAAATATTCTAATATTTTGATATACTGGATTTTGGACTTTCATTAGCTGTACGCTCTAATCAACAAATAAAAAACAAACAAACAAAAAAAAAAAAAACACTTTTGAAATGTTTTACTTTACATGTAGGGAATCTAGTATAAATGAAAGTTTAATTTTTTTTAATAATTTACAATAAAAAAATGAACTTTTTCACGATATTCTAATTATATGACCAGCACCTGTATACCTGTTCAATCTCCATGCTGCATATATTCTCTGGCTTTGTAGGCATAAATTTTAGACTCCAGTTCGAACTAAACACCACTATGGAAAGATTCTGACAGCATCAGCTCTTGAAGCTCTGCCCTCTTAGGCCAGGAGCAGCAGCTCAATTGCATTTTAAGGGACACACACTGAAACGGCACGTTTTTGTTCAAAAGCCCAAATGGTGGCAATTTTAACATGTTATAAAAAATTATCTGTGGGGTATTTTGAGCTAAAACTTCACATACACACTGTGGGGACATCAGACTTATTTTACATCTCTTAAAAAGGGGCATAATAGGTCACCGTTAATGGACAGAGGACTGAACAGGAATCCACAATAAAAAGCTCGCGCTCCAGACTTTTGTGAACGTGCTCAGGACTGTTTGCCAAGGCTGTGGATTATAGGTAAAAATTTTGTAAATAATGTTCAGTTTGTTGCACAGACCGACTGTTTCACTTCTTAAGGCCTCAATGTATCATCAGGAGCTGTATTAATTTTGTTTTGCCTGTATATGTTGTTTTGAATCTCAAAGTGACAGCACCCATTGACTTCCATTATATGAGTCACCGAGGACCATGGTTTCAGCTAAAAATTCTCTTTACTGTTCTACTGAATAAAAAAAAAAAAAATGTCACCTTCATCTTGGATGGCCTGAGGTTGAATAAATTAACAGCAATTTTTTGGGTGAACTATCCGGCATTTAACCATACCCATGACTCTTATCTAGGTTTTAGGTCACCAGCAACAGTAGCTAATAAAATATAATTTTACACTCTCAAAACAGCAGATTCTGTGCTATGTGTGGATTTAAAACCAGACTGAAAATTTCAGAAATACAATTACAGTTAAGAAAAGACCTTAAAATGTTCATGTCTATATCATATAGCCCTAAGGTCAATGGGTACAAATTCAAGTCCTGTCGCAAACTTTATCTGACCAAGCAGACATAGATCAGCATCGAGTGTCTGCTTTCCTCATACCTTCCTTGAGACAAGACTTGTGGGTATTTGAAGTGACGGACAGGCTGAAACTCTAGTCTGAGGGAGGGACTTTCTGCACTGGTGCTGACCCAAATTTCTTTCAGCACACATCAAAGCCCAGTATCAATGTACCTGAGCTCTTGAGACAGAAATACCCACCTCTTCTCAATGTGCAACGCAAAAAAAACATGCTTTTTCTAAGGCGCTTTGTCATGGTGCAAACTGCCTTACATCACAGCTGGAGGCAGGACCATCATGTAAGCAATACACAAACCAGTTGATCTTTATTTACAGAAATCTGTTTTTAAATGATGATCTAGTTTGTGAACAATTTGAATTACAGCTGATGATGACCCTAATGACTCCAGAAATTGATTGTGCTCAAGCCAATAAATTAAACTATTTGGGCAATTAAACCTTACCTTAAATGGGATAATTAAAAAAAAAAATGTAATAAATAATAATAATAATAATAATAACATTCTGTCAGCATTTACTCACTCGAATGACTTTTTCTCTCTTGAATACAAAAGATGTATTTCAACATTATCTCAGTATTTCTTGCCACGCAACGATTGACTTTCCTTGTTTGGAGAAAAAAAGGTGAAACATTCTTCAAATGCCAATAAAGAACCTTTAATTTTAAGAGCGTGGATTCAGGTTGCTTATTAACACAAAAACCAGGTCAAATCACCTTGCATTTTGAAGGAACTTCAAATCTGTTAGATGCCGGTACTTGCTGCATTTTTTTTTTCTAACAATTTCAATGCAATGCTGACTTTCTGATTCTGCCATAAGATGCTAAAAACTTCCAAATGAAGGAAATTACAGAAGTAGGGTGAGGTTAGCCGATTCATTACTTCCACTTAAGTTTTTGATATTAAACTGTTAGTATTAGACTAACTTAGAAAAAAAAAAACTTAGACCAATAGTTAGTAAAAAAAGAAAAAAATTACACCACGATTCAAGATTTTGGGGCCTGGCAGATTTTTCTTTTAAGAAATTGATTTCATTCAGCAAGGCTGCATAACTTTTTCTAACAATTTCAATGTCATGCTGACTTGCTCAACCTGCCGTGAGATGCAGAAACTTCCAAATGCAAGTTTTCAACAGAAGGGTGAGGTTAGCCGGTTCATTACTTGAGCCTATGTTTTTATTTTCACATAGATTAGAAGTGAGGAAATCTTGACAAGGTTCTTTAGGGGGAGAGAAAGAGAGAGAGGTTCTACTGTTCTACAGCATTCCAACTTCAAGCAACGGCGGTGTGAAGCTAGGAGTCTGGTTACACTCCCTCTCAATACCTTCTTTGTGTCAGATGCAGTCTTTGGTCGCTCCAGCGCCTCGCCACCCTACTGGCACGTTTTAATGTCTTTCAGCATGCTAAAACACACACTGCAGTTCGAGCTCCAGTAAGAAGCTATTCTGAAGTGTGGACATACCGTGCAAAGGTCGTCCATCCCCTGCGCCAAAGACGGGCCTAATAAACACGTAACCTGGTGGGTGGGCTTGACAGTGCTGTCAACAGGTATGGGGCTCGGTGCCACTGCATTCTAATGAGTGGCCAAATACACTGGGTGCACATCAACAAGCATAAATTCTCACACAAATCCCTCCTACCCATCAACTTAAGTGATATAAATCAGTAAGATGCATTTAAACTAACAAAACATCTGAGAAGTAAACAGTCACACCTTACATTTAGTGTTCATGTAACAGAATAACTTGAGTATAAAAATGTGCAGTTGTTACCTTAAAGATCCTCTCTGGCCTGATCACTTACTGTGATTAGTGTAACCAACTTGTCAAATTGGCGCAATGAGAATAGTTCACACAGAATTTTAGTGAATTTTATGTAAACATTGTGTAAAATAAAGGCTCATTTAGATTTAAGCAATTTTGCGTATATCTCCGTGATTAATAAATTGAATATATATGGCAATATTGGCCAATTTTAATTTTTTTTAGAGCAATATTGAAATGTTTTAAATATATATTTGTTCGAAAACTGATATGCAAAACTATTTTAATGGTTTTATTTTGTTATATTTCGACATAATAATAATAATAATAATAATAACATGCATTGTATATATTTTAATAAAAATGACAAAAATATTACCAGTTCTTGTGAGATATAAATTAAAACACAAATTTACAAAATGCTTTACTTAAAATAACTGCTTACTTTCTACTTCTAATTGTATTTTAACATTATATCTAAATTATATCTAAATACTGGCATTTGCCATTAAAAAACATATTGGTTACAACCAATATTTAATAATATGCCTGACAAACTGCTTTTACAGTGTACTTAATATTAAACTCTTTTGTGGATCTGCTTGTAAACACATCGTGTTAGCAACCCTACTATTGTAATCCATTATATTCGCATGCAATATGTTTACAATGAACACTGTAAATGTAAAATGAGAAAGCTCTAGACAGAAAAAAGGCAAGTTATTGTCCTAGAAGTGATACAAATAGTTATATACCTAAATTTCAGTGCAACAGAAGTTATGCACAGAACTAAATCAGATGCATTAAGCATATTCCTGATCCCATAAAGCCACCAAGACAATTCCATTTTTGTCCGATCAAATTATCTGCAAAATAATGAAAATAAAACATCTGCAAGCTCCTACAACAACTCAAAGGCGTGCTTTGGATTTTAAGCCAGTTCCACCACAGTTGCGTAAGAGTTAGCGTGACTTAAAAGTATGTTAATTTGAGGAGGGGGAGCGACCGAAGTAAATGCAAAAAGTAAAAAAAAAAAAAAAAAACCCTGTGTTCTCATGATGTGAAAAAAAGGCTATATCAGATTACAATAACATACTCCCCCCGGCTCACCCCTCCCTCGTGTAAGCATCGCGTGAGAGCGCCGCCAACTCTCAACTTGATTATGATTAATACAAGAGTACTATTTCCATGCCAGACCCAGAACTATACACACCAAGCCCGAATCTTAAGGTGTCCCGAGTCCCGACACATACAGAACTGGGTCAAATTTAGACTCTTTTGTTTGAGATGAAAGACGCTATGTTTTCATCATTATACAACAACTTCGTGTACAGCCATCAAAACATTTCGCAATAATTGTCATTTCTACTCAATTATATGACTCAAATGTCTTCAATTCAATTCAAAGTGGCAGTAAACGAAATAGTTGTGACTTTGACACCAAACTAATTTTAATTTAAGGTTTCAATTGTATTTTTAAATTTTCATTTATTATTATTACAGTAAATGAAACTATCCTGAGATTCATTACAAAGTTTGCAATTACCTCAGGGAGATGAAAAATTCAAAACAAATTATATAAACTTATATATATATATATATATATATATATATATATATATATATATATATATATATATATGCTTTTTCTATATGAAATGCAAGCAATTCCAGTTTTTAGGATATCATGTGCATATATAATTAACTTGCTCAACTGTAGAATTTGCTGAATGGATTCTATTGTCAAAATGTCACAGTGAAACATTACATAGCCAAATTAGTTGAACATAGTTCGAATACTTGTTACATTGTATCAATAACCTTGATGCACGAGACGCGAGCGCGCTTTGAACTTGAACTTTAAAATCCCCACAAAAACTTACATTTTCTGAACGGGCTTCTTCCGTTTCTTGGCCGCATATATACCGATACCCCCCGACATGGTTGTTTGGTGTCTCTGAGAAGTGTTTAAAATATGACTAGCATGTAAAATCCCCTCAGTTTCCTTTAAATGTCGATGAAAGTGTGAGTTTCAGGTAAATCCTCTCACATGTACACAAACAAGAGGCGAATATTTCCAGCCCAGATGTAATTCCTGCCAGCCGCAGTTCTTTGTATCAATAGCAGGTTAAAATGAAGGCGAAAAGTTTCCGAAAGTTTTCATCCTCAACGGCGAATGGCAATGGCGTGAGCTGAACAAATTTTCCTTCTTCCTTTTTTTGTTTTTTTCGACCTGTCATTCTCTAGTGGCTCAAAACAACCCTTGTAGGCAGCTGGCTGGCTGCGAGTTCTGAGCGTCGACCAATCAGAAGCGCTAGAACGCTAGGCAGGTACGCTGGACGCTTTGTGATTGGTTGGAAAAGTCTTCAGGAAATCATAAATACTGGAGCGCTCTTAAGGTGGACCGGAGAAATACAAGCAGCAATGCACCCTCACTCGGCTGCACTATGGTACAGTTGCAGAGTTGCTTAGTGCATCGTATATCAAGTTATTATCGTTATAAATACATTTATTTCATAAAGAAATTGTGCATTATAAAATACAAAATCCAGACAAAATAAAACTAATTAGTGATCATTTAATGTAAACACTAAAATAGTTTTGATCTATGTTTTACTTTCATATTTGTTTATTATCCATAGTTCTTGTAGTTACTGCTGTTATTGGCCTGTAAGTATTTGCACACTTTGCCACGCCTAAAATGTCTGAATGTCCTAGCATTACATAACATGGCATTTTTTCCTTGAAAGAGAGTACAAGAGCACCTTTGAAACAAAATATTTGACAAAATAAGATTGTTTAAAGTTGGTTTATTGTGATAAATACTGTTCAAAACAGTATTGTGACACTTTCTGGTTGTGAAATGGTCTGGATCATGTCCACAGCTAATGTGATGAACTACACCTGTGTGAACTTGAGGGGAACTGACTTCATACATCCTCTAAAATCACCTTGGGACCAGTTGATTACAAGCATTTACAAAAATGGCTCAGAGAATTAAAGTTAGTTCTGGGTAAAGCTCTAGCAGGATTTTTCGTTTATAGATTTTGTTATCTAATGCAGTGACGTTCAAACATTTTTAGTGAAGCTAAAGTTTTCAAATACATTTTGGCACCATGCTTTCCCCCCTGATGCTTAAATGGGAATTAAATCATGCACTATTTAGAAAGATATAAATCAGTTGTTTCACTGCGTAGGACAGGAATGACATGTGAGTGACTGTGTTAGTGGAAAGATTCAGTCACACAAACACTTTCTTCATTCATTCCTCATTCCTCACATGACAAGATTATGATCCAATTTTAATGTCATTTATGAACTTTAGAAAATAAAATTAACAGTAATTTGTGACAAATGAACATTTTTGCCTTCAAATCATTAAATAAAAATTATGAAAAGATTAAAGAAGAACAGAAAGTAGGCTAAGAAACTAAATATATTTCCAAACTCATCTCTGGTTAATTTTAGCCTTATTGTTATTATTATAAATATATTATTACAAATAATTGTTTATAATTTATACATACATAATTATTATATCATTATAAATAATGATATATTTATAAATAAATAATATTTTATTATTATTATTATAATACAAATATTTATATACAAATATATAAAAATAAATGTAATGGAAATAAATAATATCTTTATTTCTAATATGTAATATAATTGTTTATTTCTATTTAATTTGTTTATATTTTTTTTTTTATATATTTATGATAATAATAATATATTTTTAAATTTTCTGTAGAGTGTGAGTGTTCTTACCTTGCCACAAATATTCTAGGGTGTTCTGGTTGTTGCCAGGCTCAGGTCCTTTCATTAATGTAAGTCTATAAGATAGATTTGTAATAAAACGTCTTGATTTGAGGTATCAGGATGAGTTACGAGTTAAAGTTGAGTTCACACAGCTATAATGCTTTAAATAGGATAAACATATTAAAATAGACCTCGTGGTCCAGGTATATAAGATACATCTGTAAAGTTCAATGTACACAGCTATAATCTGTCAGTTTAGGCAAGCAGATAGGATGTGCCTCAGGCCTGCTTTCCCCACATTCGATTTCCCTGCTTTCTAATAGCTTGCTCATTGTGTGTGTGTGTGTGTGTGTGTGTGTGTGTGTGTGTGTGTGTGCGTGTTTGTTTTGCGGACGTGCCAGTATTGGTGTCTACAGTCACGCTCTACAAGTCAGGTTTCTATATCTTCACCTCAGGTATTGTCTTTTAGTGTATACAACCAAAAAACAGGAAATGCATACAGACACTTATCTAAACGGACAGAGAGAGGCAGAGATAAATTCTTGAATTGGCATATTTTCAATAAGTTCAAAAATAAAACAATGCCCCTATTTTTAACAATTTAACAGTAAAACAATGCCCCTACAATCATGGCCTGATACTTTTTGATCATGGACCAAAAATGTAAAAGCAAATGCATAAATATTTCTCATGGGGGAATATATATATATAATATATATATATATTTTAAAACACTAATAGTATTGTATATTACTGAGGAGAATAATATGCTGTAACTTTTACAATCAATCTGACTTACATATGGTGGACGTCTGGATGATAAAAAAAAAATCCCTGGCATTGAAAGAGGGTCCCAAGCAATATCTAGGAACCAGAGAAATCAGAGAAACCCTGGGAAACCACATAGCAACCACCCAGAACACCTTTGCAACATGCTAAAAACCTCTTAGAACACCTTAGCAACCATAGCCACATTAACAAGCATCCATTCCACACCTAGAAACCACAGTATAGCAACCACATAGCGACATGCTTAAAAACCTCCCAGAACACAATAGAAACTTAATAGCAACACATAAAAATCACCTCATAACATGAAGAAGAAAAGAAACATTCAAAACACCTCAGCAACTTCATAGCAACAGTCCAAAAACCCATATAGCCAGATAGCAACATGTTAAAAGCCTCTCTGGACACACGTAACACACATGTAGCAAACCTCCACACTTAGAAACCACCTAGAAAGCCTTAGCAAACACATAGCAACATGTTAATAGCCTCTTAGAACACCACAGAAACTGCATAGCTACACAGTAGCAAACATCTACTCCTAATCCCTTAGATGGGCTATATGCCATATTAGGGTCTGTTTCTATGGGCCACTATACGTAAACCGTCCGCCATATTGGAATGATCAAATTCGATCCGCGAACATTGTCTGCAAGTGTCTGCAACCGGTCCAGTAGAACATCATGCAGTGTGACTACACCTTTGAAGGGCCAGTAGAAGATCGATTCGTCACAGCATGACCTCTTGGCTGAATTAAAAGAATTATATTTTTGCAGTAAAGTGGAGAAGGTTCGATATTTTTACATTTTGAAAGTATTACTTTAAGTTATGTGTTGAATTCATGTTTATAAAAAAGACGTTGTAGACCGTGACGTCATATCACGACCGTTACAGCATCCGAATACATTTTGCACGTTCAAAGTCTAGTGTGACCACGGCTTTAGACAATGCAAGTATAGCCTAATTATCTGATTTTGCTAAACTAACACAATACAACCAAACGAAGGCTTCAGCTAAGACAACATTAAAAAGTTGCCAAAGTTAAAGTAAAAACATTCAAAAATAGGCTACTATAAAAAAAACCTGTAATATTGAATTAATACATATAAAAACACAAACATATTAGGTGCGTCCCAAATCGCGCACTTATGCACTATTCTGTGACGTTTTTAAGTATAAATAGTGCATGTAGTGTGTTCACACCAAGCGGCAACCTCCCCCAGTTTCTCGTGAAGCCAATACGGAAGTAACTTAAACTGCAATTCATCGACTGGCCGCTAGGGACAGGCTGCAAAAGGGAGCAGAATCTCATTGACCATAATGTTAAAACAGCCAAGTTTACAGCAGAAAAAAACACGTTTACACTCTGGTTCAAATTGTGGTTTTGGTCTATACTGCTAATTTTGCCCTTCATGACAACTCTGAGGGGGGTGAATTTTTTTATAACTCATCCGTTTAAATTATATTAAGCCTTAAAGTTCTGCATAATTAAGGGCGTGGTCACTTAGTGACAGGTGGATTGGCGCTGCTGTCTGTGAGCCATCATGTCACCTCAGCAGCTAATTTCAGCCACTGAATTTGGCATCTCAGCCGTATTTGTGCCTTTTTTCTGGAATATTTTATACAATATATGGCTTGCTGCATACTTGAGACAGATGTCAGTCTGTGTACATGTGCTCGCATGCGGAAGATAAACGTTGTTGGATCGTCTTGGCATTGGCTAAAAGTTTTGTTCCTGAGATTTACTACAATGACAATACCAGGAGGATATACAACTCCGACAGCACTGCTTGGATATAACTAAAACTGCTGCACTATTTTGAAAAATTATACTTATGTTGAGAGAACATTTGAGAGTTATACAGATATCTGGTACCTATATATGTACGTATAGAGTTTTACATTATAAACGATGCTCAGATTGCATCCTTTCTTGAAGAACGATGATGGAGAGCAATTCTGAAGATATAATGCAAACGATGGATAATATATAAAGATTTCATGGATTTAACGCTTTCATGAACAAAAAGTAGTTTTTTTTATGTTTTGAAATGGACATTTTACCCAAGTGCAACGATTGGATTCATCTCGCGATCTCTATTTCATTAAAGGTATGAAGTCCCATTTTTTTGTGTTATTTGCACACCCCACACAAATTAATTAGCCTACTGGTGTTAGAGCATCTATAACGTTATCTTAAAGGTCCCGTTTTTCGTGGTTTTTTGAAGCTTTGATTGTGTTTATAGTGTGCAATATAACATGTGTTCATGTTTCGCGTGTAAAAAAACACAGTATTTTTCACATAATTTACTTATCTGTATACCGCTGTTTCCACTGTCATAAAAACGGGCTGATGACTTCCTTGTTCTATGAAGTCCCTCCTTCAGAAATACATAACGAGTTCTGATTGTGCCAGCGGTTCCTGTGTTGTGATTCGACAGCAGCTTAGCGCTCCTTGCCCGGAAAGGTCACGCCTCTTACCATAACGTGGAGATGCACGCGCTCAGTGTTATTGTAAAAATGTCTTTAATTTTACCCTATCAATTTGAGCCGGAATCAGACCCGGTGATTGGACTGCGGGATGAAAATAACAGCGTTTCGACGACATGGCGACAAACACTCTACAAACGCAACTTTTGTGTATTCCTGTGGGCGAAGGTTAGTCAAAAAACTGTTTTAGTGACGTCATTAAATAAGGAAGTAGAGGGATGTAGTCCAAACTGGCCGTTCGATGTAGGCAACTTCTGTTAAATAAAATATCTCGCTTGGCATTGAACTTTGAGCTTTAAAATTTTACAGATTTTATTTATACTCTAACAACATTACACACTAACTAAAGTTTGAAACATGGGATCACGAAGAACGGGACCTTTAAATAACACTGTAGATTGACAGTAAACCTTTAGTACTTTCTAATGATATTGTTATCTTTCTTAATATTTTAATTAGTATCTAAGATAGATATGCAAGGCGGGCGTGGTTTCAGCAACCAGTCGCATGGGCTCCAACTACGTCCCGCCTCTTTGCCCATTTTCAGTTATCCGGGAGTGACGTGCGGTGATGCGCAGCTAAGACGGCAGCGGCCTCATTTTCGCGTCAAAACGGCTGTTCAGAACTCTATGGGTGACGTCACGGACACTACGTCCATATTTTTTTACAGTCTATGGTTCACACTGAAAATTCCAAAAAGAAAAAGTACACTTTAAATACCAAGATGATATGAAGTGTGGAATGTTGGACACTTCATGCACTCAACTGTTGCAGCTTTAATTATGTTTCGGAGGGGGAGGGGGGATCAGACTCTGATGTTTAATGACAAAATAAGCTTATAAAATTCACACACTACGTGGATGAGTACATGGTGCATAAGTACATAGTGTATAAGTGTATGCGTCATTTGGGACGCAACTTATTTTTTGATGTTGTAATATTGGTTACAATTCTGTACATGTTGTTTGTCGATAATAAAGCATTAAAAAATAAATAAAAACACAACCAATACTTTCTCACCTGTGAACGGTTATCCTATTTCTTCGTGAATTTAAATCTCGGCGGTTTCACAACCAGAAGCAGCGCAATGAACAACGACGACGTCTGACTGTTCCAAGATGGCGGGTGCGCCGACGTATATGAAGCCGTTGAATGTGGATTCTATAGACCTTATTTACCAGAGAAACAAGCGCGCCGCCATCTTTTTGAAATTGTCTTTTAACTTCCGTTTTGCGGTAGCTCTGTACATTTCTATGGCATCGCTGTCAAAGAATAATTAGATGGTTAAGTGGATTTACGTGTTGTAGAGTTAATGAAAGTTATCATGAGCATTGTTATGTTTAAAGCAGATGTCTTAACAAATGTCAGTAGATCGGGAAGATTTTAAAACGAGCAGTTTATTCATAAACGTAATATCGCTGTGGAAATACAAACCGGAAGTCAAAAGACAACAAGCACAACGCTGAAAAGGGGCGGGGCTACATAAGGTCTATATCTATGCCTAAACCCCCTTGCAAACCACCCATAACACAAAAGCAAGAAACAAGCACCTCTCAGAACACGTTAGCAACCATCCATACCTAGAAACATGCTAGAACACTTTTAGCATACCCTTTGCAATTATGATGGCAAGTTCAGCATGGTCAAGCATTACTAAAATCTAGTTGGTTGTATAAATATTCGCCAGTGTTTTTGTCAGCTAATATGGAAATTAAGTCCCAGTGTACCACTTTTGTGTAAATATTAATTTAGCCCCCTTTCAATGTTTCCTCTAGAAAACAGTAGAGCAGCACGACGTCGGCTCCTTGCCAGCATGCGTGGGAGGTTTCCAGGCAATGCTCATTAGGTTCATGAGGTCTGTGCATGTTCCCGCAGAATGACAAAGCTGTTTTCTGTTCCATAAGGAGCCGTATCGGACCTCCGTACACAGTTTACTCTGCGGCGATTTGTCAGCGTGGTGTTTGAAAGTCCAGTCATGCAGTGAGAGGGAAAATAGTGACTGAAATGGACCCAGGATAAATCTTTAAGACGGTGGGTGATTTTCAGGAACGATATACATAATCAAGCGTTCAGAAGGTGACTTATATGGCCAAATGTTGAATAAATATAAATACAGCACACTGAATAAATTAAATAGTGAACACACAATTTAAATAAGCAAGTCTCTTAGGATGCATTTTGTGGCAACCACCACAATGGCGACTTTTGCACCTTCAAGCACCATTTCCTTAAAGGTAGGGTAGGCAATTTTTTTATAAACACTTTTTGTTATAATGGTTGAAGCTCTTTTCACATCCCGAAAGTGAAAGCAATCAATAATAGAGTACCTCCGAGATGACGTGTTTTTGTAGGCCAACCCGAAGTTAGCGGCGCACGGTTCCTTCGATCGAAAGCCTATTTTTCCCATAGACTTTTGGAAAATCGCAAAAAATAAGCTCTGTGTTTAACAAAGGGTTATGACACTTACACGTTTTGTCCATCAAGATTAAAAGATATCACACGTCATCAGCCCATTCCATGAGGCTCTGCAATCAATGTGGGCTATGTAATCTGGACATACTATATTGGCCATGTTGCCCTTATAATGAGTGTCAGTTGTGTCACGTCACTGCCATTTATAAATGCTCTCCAGTGGCCTCATGGGAGAGTAATGTGTCCATTGTACGCACACACTTCAAAATCCGGAAGAAATAGGTCACCACTGTACTTTTTGCCTACTCTTTTATAAGTACTGTGAATTCTGACACTTCTTTTGTAACATGCTGTTTTTCACTACTATATAGTAGGGAAGTATGGGATTTCAGATGCAAACACTCACCGGTCACCATAAACAAACAGCAGTCACCTTTTACAGTTCCTCCTGAACCAAAATAACGAGCTTATGCTGCGTTCACGCCATGTCGTAACCGTAATTATGAGATGGCAACCCTTTACATTCTACCCGGGGTTGCAGACTCTCATTTTTGTGCTTCTATGTCAACACTATCAACGCCGAAATGAATCTGCAGCAGTCAGGTTGTACAACTAGAACTCTGTAAGTTGTTTTTGTTCATTATTATTGAAATGTTATGTGCTTTGAGACATAAGTTAATTTAACTATTGCTAGCCTCTCCAAAATTTTTCTTTTTTTTAAAGGTACGCCACGCAGTTGTGTGCTCTCTGTAGTTTAAACGTAAAGTTGCAAGTTACTTGTGAAGGAATATATTTATGTAAAATAAAAAATATGCATAATAATGGATACCAAAGAAATCTTCTGTAAAGCAAGTTTAAGAACACATATGGAAGCTTGTTTGTGTCACGGAATAAAAAATATAAAAGGTAATTGTGACTTTTTACTTCACAATTTTTACTTTATTTTTCTCGCAATTGCGAGTTTACATCTCACAATTCTGACTTTTTTCTCAGAATTTCATGATATAAACTTGCAATTGCGTGTTATAAAGTCAGAATTGTGTGTTTGTCTTGCAATTGTGACTTTATATCATGCAATTCTGACTTTTTTTCTCCTCAGAGCTGGACTTTTTAACTCGCAATTGCAAGAAAAGAAGTCAAAATTGCGAGATGTAGACTCTTATAAAAAACTCTTTTAATCTCTATTTTCCATCGTTGCTTGTACATACCTGCCCATGGTTTCCCAGGTGTGCAAGGGCTGTTTATTCCTTTGTTTACTAGTAATCTTACCAAAAAAGACTAATTTATATTGACAAACGAGCTTCAAACTAAGGCCAGTTCACAAGAAAGAGAACTATACCGATAACAATAATATCATCCACACCAATGCACAATAAGATTCTGTTTATTGTAAGTCTGCCACTTTGAAGCAGGATGGATTCGGATTAGCTTCAAATGTTTTTTATCATCAACTGGAAAAAATCTGAAAAATTCTTAAAGTGATTCCAACAGTATCGTTCCTCTGTGTCATTATTGTTAAAGTTGTGGTGTGGACTTACCTATTCTCATAGAATTAGAACGATTATTAAACTTTATAGATATCATCCTTGGTGTGACTTTAGTGGGCCTTTAGTCACAGTGTAAACTGAGTATTGTTTTGGTATACCTTGATTTAAAGGGATAGTTCACCCAAAAATGAAAATTTGATGTTTATTTGCTTACCCCCAGAGCATCCAAGATGTAGGTGACTTTGTTTCTTCAGTAGAACACAAATGATGATTTTTAACTCCAACCGTTGATGTCTGTCAGTCTTATAATGCGAGTCAATGGTCACACAGTTTATAAGAGTCAATAAACATGCACAGATGTTGTGCACTGATCGCGCCCTGACAACAGCAGTGATGTCTCGCGCTTATACTTCAATGAGTGCTAGACATCACTGTCGTTGTCAGAGCGCGATCAGACCTCACCAAGCGATTGCTGAACGTATTTGGACATAGTGGTGTATTAGAGGTAAAAAATTATATAAATACTGTTCGGTTTCTAGCACAAACCGATCGTTTCGTGTCTTAGGACATCAATGTGCCGTCACGAGCCGCAGGGTTTAATTTGGATTCGTCTGTGCATGTTTATTGACTCTTATAAACTGTGTGACCATTGACTCGCATTATAAGACTGACAGACATCAACGGTTGGAGTTAAAAATCATTGTGTTCTACTGAAGAAACAAAGTCACCTACATCTTGGATGCTCTGGGAGTAAGCAAATAAACATCAAATTTTCATTTTTGGGTGAACTATCCCTTTAACATTACAATTTAATTTGTGCTGTTATGAAAACTCAAAATAATTTTAAATATATCTCATACAGTATGCACATCTGCAAAACTTATTGTGCAACCTCGAAATTGACGTCACCTCAAACATTTATCCTTCTTTGCAAGGTGTTTCTACTCCCAAGGTTTAACTCTGACATTCAGGCCGTGATTTGGTTGCCCTGCAAACACACACACAAACACAGACTCATGGGTATTCACATAAATACACAAACACACCCTTGGACAACATCTCAAAAGCATCGGTCACACGCCAGTGAGTCACCTTTACATAAAACAGCCAGGCCAGTGAAACCAACCCTGAAAAAAGACGTGTGGTCTATTTACAGCGGCGATAGCATGAGAACATAAACACAGAGTTATCATTAGCAAAACGCTCCTCTCAGACAGTTATATAAACATTCAACCCTTTCATTCTCAAATGAGTTTCTTAGGTCCAGTAAATTATGCCTCACATTTCAAATTACAGTTACACCTTATTAGCCTCAATTCGCCATCTTCTGAAATGCAAGTAGCGAATGACTTTGTTATTGCTATTATTATAGCTCAAAAGAACAAGTATTTCAAAACAAAAGGTTAAATGAAAATATTGTTTCTATTTACTTTTGATAACATACTTTCAAATGTTTAGATTCAAAATGTTTTAGATGATTCATAGCATCAGTGAAGTGCATTTCAGGGCTGGTTCAGCAAAAACAACAACAACAAAGTACCTATTGAACTATTGGCTAGAAAGTTAACTTGCTATTTTAGTTTTGATGGCTTAAAGGTGGAAAACTAATTTGGTTCTATAGCCGTCAACTATGCCAAGATTTTAAAATAAATAAAAACATACCAAAAGCTGAACATTGCCCAATATATTTAATTTTGCATTTAATACAAACCTCATGAAAGTCGTAGACCGGCTGATCCTAATCATTACCTATAAGGAAAATTCAAACCAGTGGGAATATCTGTGTTTTTTTTTTTTTTTTTTTTTTTGGCGTTAACTAACCCATGCACCTCGGGGCCCCAGTGTGAGAGTTGAAGTAATAGGTACTATTACATTTACAGAAACTTTAAATAGTGTAGACCGTGCAGTTTTATGGCATGATGTAAACTTTCTTTGTAATTACAGCAGTTTTTAATTATAATCAGATCTGCTGCCCACTGCATTTACAAAGCTGACTAATAATAAGGACACCTTGTTTAATTGAGAGCTAAAACAAACCTTAAGGCTTTTCTGTTCTGCCTGGCTGATTTGGCAAAATGCCGTTTTTACACCACAAGGCTTGTCTACCAGGAAACATTTGGCTGGCGGTCGCTTGCCAAACAACGTAGCTACGTTTACAACAGTGGCTCCCAATGAGCAGCCATTTGGAGAGCAAGGGGAAAATATGCAGTTTCTGAAAGGAAATGTATTCTTGTGTTACCATAGAGGCAGTTTTGTGTAATTACAAAAACCATGCAGAAACCAGTTAAATTGCTGTTTATGATGTACCACCCTCCTGATTCTGCTCAAATGACTTTTTGTTAGGGAAAGAAAGACATTAAAAAAGTTAATAATTGTTGCCGTTAAGCCCAGCAGATCTGGCAATGAAGTCTGGCATGTGCTGTAGAAGATCTAAATGAGTTTTGTGTTATTGTTGTTGTGGTATGACTGGTTTCCATAGTTCACCCAAAAATGCCAATTGACCCTTCGCTGGGAGTTTGATTGACAATCGATCTAACCAATCATAACTCCAAATCCACCATTTTGTCCAACAAAGCAGTCAGGAGTTAGAGGATTAACCTCGGTGGACTTGAAAAATGGTGTGTACTGATGTCTTTCCACGTTTGAAACAACATTCCTTCTCATGTTCATTGATGTTTATTTGATGCTATAAATTAACTAGTAGGAAGAGATGATCGGTTCAAAAGTCGCTTGAGCTGAGGCACTGCAGCAATCTGTCACGACACATTAAAGAGCCACAAAATGTTTTTTATTGTTCGAATTTCTTAAAAAATTACAAAATTTGAAAGCTGGTGCTTTGTTTAATATCATAAGTAACCTGCTCTGTCTCGTCTATCGACGTGTTGTCAGTAATGTATCCTCTTTGCTCCGTGATGTATTTTTCACTCTGTGTAACGTGACAGCGCCACGGCTTGTCGGACAAAGCAACAGTAACTAAGGGGGGCGGGTCTTTGCGAAGCGTCAATTCATTTACTTACATTGTGTTCTTTCAAACTTTTGTGACTTGTGCACTCCAAGTCTTCAAAAGTCATAAAATAGCTTTTTGTTTGTGTTGTATTGTTTTACAGATGTGTATATATATTTTATAAAATTGTTTTATTTTAAATAAATGTCAATAATAATTACTATATAAATAGTGAAGAATATATTTATTTTTATGGATTGTTTAGAATTGTGTGTACATGTATAGGCTACTATATATATATATATATATATATATCGCACATGCTACGAAAAAAAAATAAATAATCGGTCTGCGTGATGAATAAATTTACCAGAAAAGCACACACTGAAGACTGACGCAAAGAGGAGAGCAGAGAAAATCCTGTACCTGTCAGATCAAGCGCACTGTTCCTGATGGTTGAAATATTGGAAGAAAATTCAAAATATTGATTTCAGGGTGGGGGTTTATATGAATGTACCAGTAGGCTACCTTTGAGGGGAAATGAGTGTTTATAAGCTGCTTTGTGTACAGTGGTAACCAAGGAAACGCCAAATTGCTGCTGTTACATAAGCGCCACCTACTGTCAGAGAGAATTTGCATTTGCATTCAGCCCGTCTGCTGTTTTTGTTTTATGCAGGCGTTTTGTATAACATAATTTCAGAAAAAAGCTGAAGTCAGACCATTCTGTTTTTGCTTTAAATCTTGAATTTATGCAATAAAATTTAAATAAAAAAAACAACAGCTCAAGCTACATGTTGTATCTTTGTTTGGACTGTGATTAAAATGCAGTTGGTTGCCTCTAATTTCATATAGCTACATATAATTTAGTTTAAAGGGGTCATGAACTGCATTGTTTTATTGTTTTATAATGTCTCATGGGGTGCACTTAATCTTGATTTTTACATCCAAAATTGTCATAATTTAGAAATAAAAGTCATTTTTCCTACCCTGATTTTAGCCTTCTGATTTGAACGCCCTGTTTGATGAAGCGTGTCTGCTGTGAGACTTAAGTGTAAACGCCTACTGCTGTGATTGGCTGACATCTTTGCATATGAAATAGTATTACATGTGGAACTCTATCGAAAACTTTTAGTACGTCTTTACTATTACAGCTCTCAAGGTTAACTAATCGTGAAAGTGTTGATTATTTTTGATTAAAAGTGTCACCAGCTCAGTCACCCTTAGCACTAAACTTCCCATCATCCTCTCTGGCTCACACAAGCTCTCACTCCCCAATCACCTGTATCTGCAAGCCATTATCCTCATCAGCTATCACTATATCTGCAGTCACTTTCCTCACCTCAATGTCTGGTCTTGATGTTATCAGTCCACTTTTCTCACTCCTCTCCTGATCAGCACCCTGGTTCTCACTGTCATCCATTCTTGTAGATCCTCTGCTTCAATCCCGATCATCTAGCTGCTTCCCATCATCCCAATTTTACAACATAGTTAAGTTCTTTCAAGTGATCAACACTCCATCTGCTCACCTGTTTGATTCACCTGATCTCTGCTTCCAGTGTCAATAAACATTGTAAACAATATTACCATGTTGTCTCCCTTGTATGTTGACAATTATGGCATTATATTTAGATTGTGGCATGAAAGGTTGCACTGTAGCCGATCACAGACTGAGCTGTTGTTGAGCGCATGAATGTAGTCATCTCGTCATTGCAACTCGATTTCTGCACTCTCACGAATACTTTCATCATAACTAATAGTACAAACACAAATAAGAGATTATTGGATTTTAACAGATTTGTCACGAGTCCAGAACTCCGTCACTGATAAACTCGCGCTGTTCTTTGATCTCTTTCTATATATAATTTAAGCATAGTTTAAATAATAGATTATTTTCATCCTACTAAGAGAAACAATGTGAAGTTGACCATGTAGTCACTGGTTTGATTTACTGACACGTAGACAAAATACATCTGACTGTCCATGAATCATTCATATCAGAATTATTGATCACAGATCAGGCACTAGAATGAACAGTTTCTCACGTTGTCGCATTACGGTCGAGTCCATATCGTAAAAATCTGTTTGCAAATTGACCAAATAACCTGCAGTGAAATGTACTGTATGCAAGTAAATAATGCTCATCTTAGACATTCACATCTTGCCGTCCCCGAAGCTATCTTTATCGCTTGCTAGTTCTAGTCGCTGGGTTACTGGCGTCTCTCTGTTGCCTACTGCATGTGCGATTTGGTGGGCGGGGCTAAACAGGCAGTGATGTAGGCGTTGATCATCTTCTGTGGAGGCGGTGTTTAGCCACACTATTGCATAATAAAGTGGCACATTCCATGACCTGACATTTTGGCAGACTGGCTTCAATATAAGCTGTTTTTAGACTAACGAGAAAATTTTAAGTTCTGAAACTTACAGGATGTTTTTATACTCCAGTGACCTCTTATATGTCAAAAGATCAAGGGAATATTGATTTCTCAGTTCATGACCCCTTTAAGGCTAGTTCGGCCTGTAAAAGAGCAAATAACATCCTGTTCATCCTGTACTTATTTTATTTGTTATCTCTTGCTTAAAGAAAAAAAAATCTGCAAATGGTATCGAATCGGCTCTTTTGCTTGTAAAATCTCGGCAATTGGAATCGGCCATGAAGAATCTTGATCTGTGAATCTCGTTTGCAAATAAAGGTTCATTTAAGTGATGTCTGCCCATGGACCCACAGATCTGACCTGCTAATTTGAAGTGTAATGTTTTGGCTATTTTACATTCCCTGTGACTTACCCTTCGTTCCATTTGGAAGGGCTCATCCCTATGCCCTAATCCCTTCAAAAGGTTTACCCTCTGGAGTGAGAGCTTTGAAGGGTTGAAGGGTGTAGGGGTCAAAAAAACTATTTTTTTGGAACGCACTTCTGTGTCATCTTAAAAAGACAATCAAGGAGGCGCCTTCGTCGCACAATGATGAGTAGATTGTGCAAGCTGAGCCTTTTGTTTAATGTTAAATTTAATAAAGTTGCGCCTTTTACGTTAAATATTATAATTTATAAATATAATTTATATTGTGTCTATGTATTTGAAACATTTGAATGGACTGATAAAGGGAGCTGTAAAGTATTTTTTGTTGAAGTACAATGTCGTTTTGACCATAATAATGTACCAAATCTTACTCTAATAAATATTACAGAGTCCTTGGTCGGTTATCATGCGTTTATGTTATTGTATAATTGCTCTTGATTTGTCTCCTGTGTATTCTCCTGGATTATTCATTCTGTTCAACTACATGTGACATGTGAATATATATATATTACATAAAATTAATTATGAGTATGATTGTACAAATTTAATCGCACATGCAAACACAATCTTCTTTTAAGGAGCACCACACTTTTATACCCCACCGCATGTGCTGTCTTAAAACTACAACAAATTACAGCCTTTACAACTGTAAAAAAGGAGAATGTGTGTATATCTGACCACAATGTGTGAAACTGTGGTGCATGTTTTCACTTTCAAACCACAGCTCCAGATTGTCCCAAATTCTGCAGAAGACACACTGAGGCGATTTTCACTCACATTGTAATGTTTACAAATCTCTATATGCTATTCAGAAGTTTTTATTTTTATTTTTATTTATTTTTTTTGCACAAAGAGCAGAAGTCACAACCAAAGACAACTTCTAACACTTTTAGGGGTTAACTTAAAGGTTTAATGTCAGACAACAGTACTTAGAGTGCAGTATGATGTCTTTTATTAAAGAGCACATTTGTGTTATTGATCACAGTTTAAGCCCTGAATCACTTATACATGCATTTCTGTGATTTATGTTCTTTCAAAATGCCAAGTGGTCACATTAACAAAACACACTTTTGCTGTAGGT